>NW_028256809.1:3747500-4301773 GCF_048593485.1 Apis florea | reverse complement strand
TTCCGAGAATTTGACGTCATTTCCAAGAATTTTAGAGATACACAGAACCTGGCCCCAGTTCCAAGAATTTTAGACATTCCGAGAATTTGACGTCATTTCCAAGAATTTCAGAGATTCCGAGAATTTGACGTCATTTCTTAGAAAAATTTTTCGATCGACCTCCTATCGTATCATGTTCTCCTAATACAAAATCGCATTTTTGGACAAAAATTTTACTTCGATCAGGGAATTTTGTTAACAATCTTTTTTATTAAATATCTCGCTTATTCTTCAAGATATTAAAAAATGTTTCGAACGAAAGTTGAATGGTTTCGAAAGGACTATATTACCGTGCCCTCCATTTTTTTGTGGATCAACTCATAAAAAAATTATCAAGGTCACCCTTATTTTTTTAAGTAGCACCATATACTTTTTTATGCACCAATCGATGCATCCTGGCATTCTCTATAAAAGGGGAATGGGATATTTTTCGTAAAAAACCATTAATTTAGACGTTAAATTTCATTCGTTTGAAATTAGTAATTAATAAATCAAAATTTTAATGCTAGATCTATTAATTTTTAACAATTTTTCTTTATTTTTGTGGAGAATATTAATTGAAATTGAATTACCAGATAAGATATTTCTAGAGATATACTTACCTTGATACTTACCGTGATACTTACCTTTTTGATGGAAGTTTTTGATGGAAGGTACATTTTTTCAACATTTTACTTAATTCTAATGAGAAAGTTTGATACTTATTTGCTATATACTTACCTATTTTGGCAATTTTTGTAGTATGGTACATTTTTTCAACATTTTACTTAATTCTAATGAGAAAGTTTGATACTTATTTGCTATATACTTACCTATTTTGGCAATTTTTGTAGTATGGTACATTTTTTCAACATTTTACTTAATTCTAATTATAAAGTTTGATACTTATTTGCTATATACTTACCTATTTTGGCAATTTTTGTAGTATGGTACATTTTTTCAACATTTTACTTAATTCTAATTATAAAGTTTGATACTTATTTGCTATATACTTACCTATTTTGGCAATTTTTGTAGTATGGTACATTTTTTCAACATTTTACTTAATTCTAATTATAAAGTTTGATACTTATTTGCTATATACTTACCTATTTTGGCAATTTTTATAATATGGTACATTTTTTTAACATTTTACTTAATTCTAATTATAAAGTTTGATATTTACCGTGATACTTACCGTGATACTTTTTGATGGCAATTTTTGATGGGAGGTATGTTTTTTCAACATTTTACTTATTTGAAATTATAAAGTTTGATACTTATTTGCTATATACTTACTACTTTGGCAATTTTTGTAGGAAGGTACATTTTTTTCAACATTTTACTTAATTCTAATTATAAAGTTTGATATTTATTTGCTATATACTTACCTATTTTAGTAAATGATATTGTGTAGAATTACTGTTTGAGAAACTGTAAGTAAAAACATTTGGTGAAAACATTTATAGAATTTTTATATGTATATTTTTATATCTATATTTTCTTAATCATGTATCGAAATTTTATCGAAATTTATTTTATTTAATATATTTTAAAAATTTTATATTTTCCCATTAATTGTATTCTTAAATATAGTAAAAAATCAAAAAATTGTTTAAAAGTTCCGTGTTTTAATTGTATTCTAAAGATTTCGAAAATTCTAAAGATTTTTATGCCAGTTCCATGCATTTTAAAGATTCCAAGAATTTATCGTCATTTCTAAGAACTGTCAAAATTCTTGAGAAAAAAATTTCTCAAGCGATTTTCTATCAAATTATATTCTTCCAATACAAAATCAAAAATCTGGTAAAAATTTGTATTTGGAAAAATTGGAAAAAACGTGCTACCTCCTGTCAGATCATATTCTTTTAATATAAAATTGAAAATTTCGAGATGTGAGAAATTTCGTTCGTAGTATCAGGAGAATATAATCTTATTAGAAAGTGGCACAAATTTTTTCCTGGAATTTTAAAACAAAATATTTCCACTCATATATCAAATTTTTGGCCAATTTTATAATCTTATACTAGGAGAATATAATTCACGAAGGAGGAAATGACACGCGAATTTTTTTTTAATACATTAATATACTTGCCTTTTATACTTCAGATGATTACACCTTCAAAAAAAATTCTTTTCTAAAATATCTAATTATTTATTTTTATCTAATATATATATATATAGAATTCAACACCTACCTGTTTCGGCTAAAGTTTTTAATTGTATCCGTTATATAAAAAGGAAAATTGCTGGAGATAATGTTCCTTACATATTTCAACGTTTAAAATCGATGAGAAGGAAGCTAATCGGCAGGTTCATCCGAAAATTTATTATCATAAAATCCGGTGCCAACTATGCACCAAAACCTCGTTCGCTTTCTATACCCGAATGGTGTTAATGCTCTCCAAAGTGTACCGCGTGGGCGTTATTGAAACGGTTGGTCTCAGATGCGGCCAATTTACACTTTCAGAACGTTGCTGACCGAATTGGTTCACGTATTATTTGGAATTTTGTCAAACAATATAACGTTCATTGTCGAAAAAATTCGTGAATGATTTTATTCGAGATTTCCAAATTACGATATGGGCTGTGAGAGGAATTTTGGAAAAAAAAAGTAAAGAAAAGTTAATCTCTTGGTGAAAATTTGCGAGAAGTTTATATTATTGAGAACAATTTTATCCATCCTTGGATTCCTTTACGTGGTCTTAACTATTTTTCCATGATGTTGGTGTAGGAGAAATATCAACAGGTTAACGTAACTTTTATTTATTACTTCGAGTTTGAAAGAAGGATCTGTAACTTCAACGAATAATATTGTATTAGAAGATTTAATTTGGAAAATATAGCAAGTAATATAATGAATATAATTTTTTAATAATCGTCTGTCTTTCGATAGAAAGAATTCTTTCTTACAAAAGTTTTATCACTGAATAATTGTAGAATAATTAATTTTTTCAGCTGCTATCTTACAATTAGTAAAAATAGAAAATTATCTGTAATTTTTACAAATTATAAATGCTATACGGAAGAAACGAGCAATCAATTTAAATCATTAGGAATTCAGGAAGAATTGAATTCTTCGTTACTTTTTCCCTCGTATTTGTTAATTTTCGAATTGTATTGAATATATTATTTATCTTATAGACACATAATTAAGATATAAGATATATAATTACAATAATTATTCTTGTTAAATTCGAAGCAGAAATGGGAGAGTGCAATGTCTCGGTTCCTTAATCTCGTACACATCCTACGCAAGCTTGCCACAAAGGACATGTAAGCATGCAATGTAGGGGCGTTGCACATGCCCTTAATTTGGGAAACCAGTCCTACTACGGTCCTAACTTCTACTACGTTCCAACTTTAGGTATTCTCGCAGGCTTGTGATACGTGGTAATCGTTATCGAGAAGCAAGAAACAACTGCGAGCCTTCGAACTTGCTAATTAAAATCGTGAATTTCCCATTCCTTGTACGGAATCAAACTAATTCTACCATTAATATCAATAACCTCATAAAGACTCGAAATTTATTAATAAACCTAAAAAAGTAACATCACTATTAGTTAAAATTATTCTTCGAACATATATATTGTTATCGTAAAATTAAACAGTATTATTATCATACCGTATAAATAAAGCGTAAGAAAAATGTAAAAATATATCTTAATACTCGATCACGACGTGAATTGCTTGCCAAAAAAAAAAAAAAGAAATCAGAAATTATTTAAATGATCGAATAATTAAAATTCACATCATAAACAGAAAAATATAAATTCGCATAGAAATCCTTGAAGCGCAAAATTTCTCAGCGACTCGAATATTTTAATGACTTCCTCCTCCCCCCTCTCTGGATTCTGCAAAGGTGGTAAGCTTTCCCTCATAAGTCAAGGGGGAGATACCTGGGTTGCATACTGGACGATAATACGCGAGGTAGTTTTCTTTCTCGAGCGAAATCCTATGCTCGAAGGAGGGAAGAAACGCGAAGATTAGTGCGCGTCTCGTGCCGTTCTTAAATGCAACGTGGCCACGGATAACCGGCGGGATTCAACGCGGGGGCCACGATAACGAAACCTTTATACAGTCTGTACGCTCGTGTCTAGACGTTCACAAATAATTTATGTTGGATCCGTGCGAAATTTTTGCGGATTTCATAACTTCTTCCCCGAAATAGATGGCTTCCGTATTTTCCTTAACACCCCTGGCAATCGTAAATTACATTGCTTGCCGCCTCCATTAATCGCGGTTGATAGCGTTATATATATATATATACACGTTTCTCGTCGAAGGATCTAGGCTCGACAATCGATGCACCTTTTCAATCTCTTTTTTTATCTGGATAGAATCCTTCTGTTCTTTTCGTCGCACTCTAGGAAAAAATAATAAAAGAAATTCGAATATCATCTGTTCTTGTACGTCAGATGGATATTATTTATAGAACTTCGATTTTGAGAATGTGATTCTACACACGTTGCACAAAAAAAAGGATTCTTTAAATCTCAATTTCATCAATATCTTTCATATCCCGAGGCAATAATCGTCTGTTAATAAATTACAAAACCTACAACGATGTATCAAAAAGAATACTCGCTACAATCTGGACAATTTAACGCGCATCCCATCATTCGATCCGCTCATTCTTCAAATTCCTCCCCTCCCGGGAGGAGAAGAAAATCGACCACGAAAATCTCAAGGTTTCCGTCCCAAGGTGTGCAAATGGTCACCCTCCTCCCCCCTTTCAAACGTTTAACACCGCTGCCTCGTTCCAGCCCGACGAGAAATTCCCCGGATTTCTGCGCGGGGTATCCCCTGTCACGACGCCCTCAAAGATCGTATCGCGTCGTGAGAGGGCTGCTGCGTGGCAGCTGACAACGAGGAACAGAGAGAGAAAGAGAGAGACGATTCCCGCACACACCCGACCCGTGCCACCAACCCCGAGGAGAGCCAGTCGGTTCTCGAGCGCGTCAAGTAGAAGTGGTCTGCGCGTAACCCGTCCGCGCCTCGTAACACGTAGCACGAGGGCGCATGCGCGGACGAGGGGGAGACGCCAGGCCGCAGATTCATTTCGCGCCGCGACGGCCAAGCGGCACCGCAACCGTGGTGAAAACGCGGCTGGTCCATGTGCGTTCGACGTCGTCGCGTGCACGCCGTCGAGCAGGTCGACGAACGAGCGTGTGTCCCCGCGCGTGTTGTCCCACCGCCAAGGATCTACCACTACCACCGCCCCCATCGAACGAGTGATCTCCGGTGATCCTTCACCCCCCCAGTGATTTTTTTCTCCCCGGTCGAGAGGCTGAGAAAGGGGGGAAGGGGGGTACGCGTATCCCTCGAGGGGGATTATCTCGAGGATACGTCGAGGGGGGGGAGGAAGGAAAAGATGCGACAGACGAGTGGCGATCGCGCGTCGAGGATGCGTGTTAACAGCAGCGAGTGCGATCCACGTGTGATCAAACGTGGGTTTGAGCGCGGTTGCGGCAGTGAACTACTGCCGTGCCTCTGAGGAGGAGGAGGAGTTCGCTCGTCGCGGTGCAATTCGTTCGTTCGTTCGTTCGGCGAGTGTGCGAGCAAAGAGAATCGCCCGTCTTCATTTCATCTCGATCTTCGGCTCGACTTCTCCTCCGCGAATCAATCCCCGCGAGACGATTTATGTAATGAGCGTGATATAATCGGACATCGGGTAATTTCGAGGCGAGTGGACGACGAGTCGCGAGTGGAATGCCACGGTTCCGAGGTGGTGAAAAGCTTCGTTCGTTCGTTGTATAGGTATAGTTGTGTCCTCCGGGTAACAGTGACTTCGTAAGTAATATGATGGTACAGTGAAGTTCGAGTTCGTGTACGAGTTGCATAACACGGTCTGATAGAGTGTGTAGATATATATATATGTACGTATATGGATGTCGTGTGAAGGAAAAGTGGCCGAGAAAAGGGGGTGGATAAGGGGTAGAGTTTGGAACCTATTTTAACTCCGCTCATCCTTGGCGCTTGCTTCTACATCGAGCGATAAAAAAAGAAAAGAACGAAATTAAACGACGGTGAGAACGAAGTGAACCGAAGTGTTAAAAATGCTGTGTCGTTGGCTCGCCCTCCTGATACTCGCTGCTTTTCTCCTGGTTATCGAAGGGATCGCGGTCACTCAAGGTACGTGTGTGCGTGCGTGCGTGCGTGCGTGCGTGTGTGTGCTCAACATCTCGCTATCATCTCGTGGAACGTGCACGAAAGAAGCACGTTCTTACTTCGAATTTACCTGGAGCATCCCGTTTAAGAGGTTCCCGCAGCTTGTTCCGGATGCATTCGCATGCATGGCCCAGAGTTTCCAATGGTTCGGCCAACGGTTTAGAAAGAATTCCAGAGGAGGGATGTTATTCGATAATTCGGTATTCATACGGGGCGAATTTAACGAAGTGCATGCGAAGTGTTGCAAAACGGAACGTAAAAGTGTGAGAACGTTCCGATTTTGTGGTTGAATAGATGCTTCGTTTCGAATGCATGTGTTGCCAATCTTTGCTTCCTTGGATTAGAAGAAATATCTTTGTCTGAGAATTTCCTATTTTGTTTCCTATTTTTCTTTTTTCAATTGTTCATGATATACGAATTGAAGGTGTTAAGTGAAGAATTAATAATAGTGTTTATCATATGTTAATTTCGTGTTCGATTGTTTTATAAATGATAAGAAATTTTAATGAGTTGAAATTGTAAATTATATGATTCTATAACATATATAATTGAACTTGCACTTTATCGGTGAAACAAGTAAATTTCGAAAGAGTTCATCGTTGAATCAAAATAACAGATAGTAATAATTACGTTCCAATAATTCTTTTCTTAATAAATAATGTTATTATTTCGTGAAATACAATTTATTTGCTATCGTTTAGAATTTACATTTTATTCGGTGAATGCTTCATCCGACACGCATCTTGTGAATTGAGGAACTCGGAGGGAAAATTTTTATCTTTAGAAAATTACGATTCAAGCTGAATTTGAATGGGGGAAAAAAATTTGTATATTCTTAATTTTAAAAGATGCGTTAATACACAATCTTAAAGACTCTTAAAGAGATTTATCATTCCTTAAATGAATTCCTATCTTATCTGATTTCCTCTACTTCATTTCGTGTTTAAATAAATACGCTCGTACCACATTTTCCACAATGCTTCTCAATTAAAAGTTTTTTAATCTTCCATATTGTTGCATTATTGCAACCGCATATACGCAGAAGCAGGAACAATCTCGGCCATACGAATGATCTTTGCACATTCAAAGTCTTTCGAATGAATATACAATCAGTACGATATAAATTTTAAAACATTGCAATAAATAATACACACTCAATACGAAATCAAAATATTCTACGTTTAAAAACTAATTTTCGAGAATCTTAATTTTCTTAATCTCAAAAGTTTCAACATTCAATAAGATTTTATAATTCATTTCAATTTTGCGTTTCAATTTCGAGATCAAACTTCACCACCCTTCTTTCTATCCTTAACCATTTTCCATTGTACTGTGCAATACTAATCTCAAATTATCCACCAATAACTCCCCCCATCCATAAAACACACAATCAATTTCGACGTCTTAACAACTCGGTACACAGAGCCGCTGCATTAAGACGCATCATTCACCCCAACATCTTTCTCCCTCCTGTCGTCTAATGCGGCTGCTCGCGGACCCAACCGTCTCACGGGTTAGTTTATGAACCACTTCGGAAGGGAGACACACCCGGCTTAAGTTCCAAAACGAGAAATTTCATCTACCGCCATCTCGCCTCAATAACACCTTACACACCTCATCTCAATCCCGTTATTCGATTTACAATTTCGTTGGCAAGCGACGATTAATGGCGAGGAGAAGGAATGGCGTTTAACACGAAGCCGTGGTTCATTTGGCGATGAACAACGCGGCACGGTCGCATTTACAAATTAAGCAAGACGTCAGCGAGGAGTTGCGAGAGACGCTAATTGAATAATTAAAAGTCCGCCGTGGTCGCAGACTGCCTGTCCAGCGGAAAATGCGATGCCCGTGACACGGCGGTGACACGCTGCGGCAAAGCAAATAATCGGCCGGCCGTAATTGTGCAATCAGTGGAACAGAGGCTGCTCAAGTGGTCTGGCCGTGTAACGTGTAACGTGGGCCAGGAATAACCAGGATTCGAGTTGCAACCCGATTAAATATGGAATCTCGTCGATACACAACCCTCGAAACAACGCGATACAACACGAGAGATGTAGTGAATCGAGAGAATAATCGAGTTTTTATCGTTATATTTCCCGTGGTTGAATTATTCCGGTTGAAATGCTCTTTGATATCCGATCTGTCGAGAGTTGTTCGTTATTAATATAGATAAAAATGTATTTGAGTATGGATACTGTGTTTTTGCGAAATGTCCATTGTATATTATGTGCGAATCTTGTAAAGTTTAATAAAGACGAAAGTGTTTTATATTGCTATTTAGCACTTCGATTATCTATAATTCACTTTCAATTAAGGAAATTTCGTTTAAATTTCTATGTAGATTTTAGATTTGGATTACTACATAAATTCAACAACTTAAAAAGACAAGGAATCTAAGTATTATTCGGTCAAATGACGAATATGTATAAAATAATGATTGATATAATTAATCTGGATTGAATTTATGTTAGTAATTTATACTTTTAATAATTATTTTTGATATATATTGGTGTATAAAAGAAATATGTCGTGCAGAAAATTTGCAACATGTGTCACCACAGTAATTTCTCCATTTTTTTTTTGATACGAGAACTGAAAAAAATTTTATAAAATAAAATAAAAACGAAATGTTGTATAACATGCAATATTGAGATATTTTGTTCTAACCTTTGTTGAAAATTTTTCAATATATTTCATATATTTCGTGATATTCAATTTTTTAAAAAAAAATATCATATTCTATATCACAATTAAAGGAGTAAATTGTTAATAAAATTTCATATTATCCAATTACTTCATTCTATTCTACAATATTAAATTACATTCTTACATAACTTATTTAAATCGTTAAAAATTTTTTCGAGGCAATTTAATTTCAATTTCACGAGGAGGAGGAATTTTTCTTTTTTTATTGAAAATTTACTTCTTCTTCTTTTTCATAAAATTTGAAAAAATTAAATAATAAATAATTAACTTACACTTACGAGCTTTAATTTTCAATTTTCATTGCAATTATAATGAAAAATTTCACGGATTTTTTGTATTTTAATTGTTCACGTATTGTTCCTTTCTAAAACGATATGCATAAATTATTGCATATATAAATTTAAACTTTTCGATTCTTAATGGAATCAATTCAATGTTTGTTGAAACGAAATTTTAACTCGAGATTAGCATCGAGTTTAGTTTATGTGATAAAAATATTAAAATATTTGAGATTGATA
The DNA here is from genome assembly GCF_048593485.1 of Apis florea. NCBI lineage: Eukaryota > Metazoa > Arthropoda > Insecta > Hymenoptera > Apidae > Apis > Apis florea. The sequence continues at coordinate 4,292,360 of NW_028256809.1, read as the reverse complement.
TTTTCAAGATCAGCTTGGAATCATGAATCGTGTTGCACTTTCTCGTGCCTGATCTGAAATTCCAATGGTGGAAACATTATGCGTGGTTCTCTCAGACGCGAAATTATTTATGAATTATTGAACGTGTTATGTTGTTTGTCGTAGGATTTGTGGAAAGTATCTGCGTCAAATAATGCGGGAGTATAGTGGATACGTTTCCCGTATATATTAAATTTATTTCGAAATATCGAATTTCGATTAATATCAATCAAGGAACGAAAATCCTATAAAACATTTTCCTTCGTGTAAAGTCCAGAGAGATATATTGCACTTCATGTCCCTTTTTTTCTTGTTAATTAAACCGATTAGGTGGCAATTATTGGAAGAATAAAGGAAAACTGTAGATAACAATCGGCTAGAAGACTTATTGGATTACGAAGAAGAAAAGTTGCAAGAAACTGAATACGATACTTCTTGAGAGATAATATCGAATTCTTGCAAGATTTAATGAATGCTATATAAGTTTACTTCCGATTATAATTGAAGATTGAATAATAGACACGAAAAATTGCAAACTTTGTAATAAATACCTACAGCAGGGATTCTTATCCATTGTACAAAATTAAATTTAATTGATAAACAAAAATATCGGAGCACCATACGTATAAATTTATATTTGTGTTTCTTTATTATTTTATTAACAGTTTTAAGATTTTTATATCCAATTTTCAATGAAAAAAATCTCGCGGACAAATTATTTTTTATATGAATAATTCGAACATATTGGAGTTGATTTTGCCCAATCTGAAATATTGCTAGAACACGTTTTTTTTTTATATTGCAAAGATGTTTCCATCGATTATCCGGTGATGAAGGTGGCGCTAAATAGTGGTGGAAGCGATATTAGAGGCGGTGACGATGCTTCGACGCTAAAAGGAATTATGATTGCACATCCCACCAATCTTTTATTATTATGCACCTACTTCGATAAACAAACAAATTATTATATCTCTACTCTTCTCTGAATGGCGTTAATAACATATATATATATATACACAGCAAAAGAATCGATAAACTGCATCTTTCAATTTTAATTAAAATTGTATTTCACCAATCACTTGCCCACAATTAAAATGACTACAAATACCTTATAATCTGTAAAAGCGTACATTAAAAGGCAACTTTCCTCAAACGAGAAAAATAGAAAATCGTAATTCTCCTTCTTCGTTCTTTTTTCATTCCAATAAATTATAGAGTTAAAAATTACAAAATTGAAGCTTGTCATAGATCTCGAAATCGCGTCGACAATCCCAGGAAGATGCAAGATAGAAAATAAGAAGAAAAGCGGGAGCTACGAAGGTCGAAAGAAGCTCGAGGATCGGAGAAACTGCCAAAAGATCCGGAGACATTCAATTGCCAAGCGTTGCGGATAAAGTCAGCACGTATTAAAATGCAAGTTTGAGCCGGCGTGAATGTGAAAAATCGATAAACGCGGGTGCACGGCCGAGCTCGGGCTTACAAATGGTCGGATCTTTAGACGATAACCAACTTTCAGCGCGGGCACGCGGGGTAAAAGCTCATTCATCATCGTGTACTTGGATGCAGCGCATTGTCCGCATCACGTGCACGCGCCACGGGAACATTAAATCGATCCTCGTTCACGCGTGATTTACCGCGGCGAATTGAAATCGTGAAGAGGCTCGCGGTGCTTACGATTTTTCCTCTGTAATCATCTGTCGAGGACACAGAGATCGCGCACAAATTATTTTTCATCTCAATCTGAATACGAACGAAATATTTGTGGAGGATACGTGTTCGAAATTTTATTTTCGATGATGATTTCGCCGTTTCGTTGCGTCCTCGAGATGGATTTCTTTGAACGATATCAGGATTTTATTTCAAAGGAGATACGTCGAAACATTTCAGGGTTTTAAGTAAATTAGAAAATCGGAGTTGGAATATTGTATTAATAAACTTGTGGAGGATTATTTATCATTCAAATGAAATATTAATTTCAGATTGAAACAGTGTTAAAAATACCTGATGAATTTTACTTTTTAATACAATTTGATGTTAAAATAAGAAGATATCGATTCGTTCTTGTTATTTCTCATTGAAGGATAATTTCAATTTTATTTTGTGATTTTTGGAAGAATCATTAATATGAACATCTTAAAAGAATAAAGGAAAAATGTATTATTTCGATAACTGAAAATATAACAGAAAAATTTAATCAATCTCCAATTTATTCTGCAAATAAAAGGAAAAGTAAATATTATTGATCTCTGAAAGAATAAAATTGCTTAATTTTAAATTCGTTTTAACATTTACCTAACTGTACGCTATTTTAGTTCCATTAGCTCTGTCTACAATCTATTTACGACTTGCTCTCCATGTCTGATGTTTAACAATCTTAATTCAATAAAGTCACTCCTATCATTTCACAGTGTATTTTAAAAACTTGATATACGTACGTATTTACATATCCATCACTTTAAACTAACGTTCTCATTTATCTTCTCTCCCATGTGTCAAAGTTTATTCATTCCTTTAAACCGAATATAAAAAGACTCGTCGAATTGAATTAAAAAATCTCTTCATCCTCGTATCTTACAAACGATTTCTCTCAAATAATATCGAAAATAAATCAATAAATCATCTGTCAATGTTGTATTTAAATTTACAATTATAATATATCTGATTTAATCAAAAATATCTTGGTTTTAATTATTTTGCAAATTCTTATTTTATTTTAACGAATTTGCATGTAACTGAATCTGTAATCATCAATTTTCTTCTTCTTATTAATTTATTTATAATTAATTGCTACATCTTCGTTTTAATATATTTCAACTTTCGTTATTATGATTTCTTATATAATAATATTCAACATGCCAGAGATTCAATTAAATTATTCATCATCGATCTATTAGAAATATCAATCGAAAAGCAAAATAACACTGTTTTCACAGCAGATTTTGAAACACGAATCGAAAAATAAAAACGAAATTTCAACCGAGGACTACACTCTAAGTCTACAATTATTTATTTCCTTTTCTCTTTAAGTCTCTTACTGTCTCATCGGGTTGCATCACGTGCCAAAAGTCGTTTAATGGTTGCTTTTTCCTCAGGATCATGAGAATTTTTAGAGAGAATCCTACACGACATTGCTTTGTCTCGCCTGGTCCAGCAAAATTTCTTCCTTCGATAATCGAGAAAAACTTGTTAAATTTTCTTCAAACATCGTTCGAAACTTGTTCCTCGGCAGAGGAATTACGATGAAAAAAAAAAGTGATTGATATAGCGCAAGAAATTATTTATTATATATATATAAATTATATAAATGCATTTGAAAAATGAAGTTTCAATGAAGTTTTAATTACAACTTCGTTTTAAATCTGAGAGGTTAAGTAGCAAGTTCTGTGCTCTTATTTTTACGAAGCTTGGAAAACTCTTTATTCTTTGGATCATTTTAAATTTGAAGTACACAAGCAATTGTTAGGATTTTGAAAATTAAAAAATTTACGAGATTATTTCATTAAACGAATTAATTGAAAATGGATTCAATTCAAAAACAGAAATCTAATCGAAAATGCAAAAGATAAAAGTATAATTTAAAAAATATTTGACGAGAGAAAAGCTTTTTTAAAATTTTGATTTTGTTCAGATCCTAATTTCTATTATATTACAAATATGCTTACAAGTTAGATTACAAACTTTATTCATCACATCAAATTAATTTGAAGTTGTTCGAGCTTAATTTTACTACTATTATATCTCCAAAGAAATAGACGAAGAACGAAGAAAAAGCAAGATTATGAAAACATTTCTTATTATTATCAGACAATAAATAAATTTAGGATTCGCGGTGAGGAAACTTTATCTTGAAGAAAATTGCAAAGAAACATTTAACTATCATTAAACTGCGATTCGAGGAAACTTATCATTTGATTCTTACTAAAACGAAACTTCTGATAACATATACTATCCTTAATTTTAATATTAGATTTTAAATCGAAGTACCTTCGATTATTTTCCCATAATAATTGTACGTTTTCATGAACAACCTAAGTACTTTTTACTAAAAGTCTTCCAAGACTATTTTTAAGACTAAATATATAGTTTTATACAATTTTAAAGTTTGCAAGTTAAATTATTAAATCGAACCATCTTTAATTACTAATCATTGTACCATTCTTTTGTATAATATTTTTTCATCGAAGATAAAAAGAATAAGATTTTCAAATTAAATTAGATTAAAAAGATTATTAGATTATTACCATTTTAATACGCTTCCACGAAACTTTACCTTTTAATTTTTCCAAAAAAAAATCGGAAGAAACAATTCGACGACAATATGGGACGAATTATACAATCTATTTAATCCCAAATCATGCGTTCGAGCATCACGACGGCCAACTGTCAACCATCCTATCGCGTACAATAAACTGTTGCATTACAATTTGATTACAATTAAAGCGTCCTATTTTATTATTAGGAAACGCGCGAGCACGCGTGATGCGAGCAATAATAGAATTGTTCAACGCGCCAATTGAACCGACAAGATATAATAACAATGAATAATGCATCGAGATAATTATCGAGAAAATAATGTAGGCGCGTGCCATGGAAAACGTTATCGATGGAACACGCCCGTGGAAAATTTCCGCTCAATCGATATCCCCCATATACCTGAGACGACTTTCTCGAGGGGATGAACACCTCGGCGGCCACCGATGCACAAAAATCTGCATAACCCTTCGCCTTTGCTGGCGAATCATAAATCATCGTTGGCCGCGCACACTGTGACGCGAGACTTTTGCCTTTATGTCGCGAAACCGTGCTCTGTTTTATGCATTGCATAAAGTCCGTCTTGCTCCACTCGGTGCCTCTACAATTTTGCTCTGCCTTAATTTATTTCCGTGTCGCAAAAGAAAGTAATTTCAATCTCTTGAGCAAATGAAACGTGCGATTGAATTATAAACTTGCGCGACGAATGATCATTAATTCAGTTATGTAACCGTTGATCAAGTTTGATTACTTTTGTTATTTTGAGACGAGAGAAAAACAATTCTGCAAAAAAGAAATCGAGGAAATTGATGCAATTATGAACGGGAGATTATTGAAAAGGGAATTCGAAGAGTATTTAGAATAAAAGGAAACCGATCAGGCATTTTTCTTTCTTCAATGCGGATCGAGATAAAACTTTAATGAATTTTCAACTCATCGCATAAATTTCTACAGAAGAAAATTCGAATGGAAAATTAATTAGAATTTACAATTTCAATCGCAAGCGGGAACGTTGACTGACAGTTCACGCGAATTCGAAGTCGATATTTTCGAAACTGGTCAACGTCTTATTGACATTTGAAAATGAAAATCGCAAACACGGAATATATCGATTTAACAGGCGCAAGGGATAGGTGTATTAACGTGTACAATAGGGCATTAAGTAAACCGTAATATTGGCACAGGGATCGTTCGATTAGTAATAGTTTAATGACGACAATTCTCTGATAATGTCCGTGGTATTAGCGTTCTCCTCTGCCTACGGATCGTTGCATATCAGATGAAGATTTAGACCTGCCCGGGGCATTGCTAACTTCGAAACAATCTCGCCTATGTGTGCCTATGTGCGTGTGCATAGGTAAGCATGCAAGAGACCCAACGTGTTATGTACACTGTTGTTGTCTCAAGTTCAAGAACGTAAGCTCTAGGATATACAGATTTAACGTGATTAAACTTATCGTATAACGTTACTGTCCTGTAGCTCCTGCGGGATCTATACTTTATCCACATATTGAAAAAGTTTTCGTCCGATTATAACTGGCCCTATTCTACTTGCTTCTCTCTTAACTCAACTCCATCTCGTATTATTCGAAGGACGGAACGAAAACAATTCCTTGCCAAGAATATCTCGATTAAAAAAATTCCTTGACGTTAATTTGACGCGAAAAAGAAAAAAAGGGAGGAAAATGTTACGTGAAAATTCCACATTTCAGAACGAAGCAGAAATAGAGTTAGAGTGGGGAAAAAAACGGGGAAATTTATTCTCATTACCACTCTAAAAGCATATATTAACGGGGACAATTTTCGCGCGTTCTCGTATCTACCGTGGAAAAGTATGTGGCTCGATTACGAGCACCTTACGATATCGATTCCGAGCAGTTTGGACCGAGCAGTTCACACTATCGGTGATTTTTATCGAGAAATACAGTGGCGGTTCTTCATCAATGATGCGAAAATCGTCCCGCAATAGAGGCCGCATTTACGATACTTCTTCAGGTCATAAATTACCTTTTTACAACACCATTTCTTTCTCGATGGCATCGCGAGAGTTTTACCAGATATCACTGGCAGATTTAAGGACATCGTTCCTTTAAAAATCACTTTGTGAGGGGGGGGGGAGAGAGAGGAGAGGTATTCTCTGTAATCACGTATATCGCTTTTCTTCCGAAGCTTATCATGGCGCGCCAGTTTCTAGGAATTACTAGTCATAAATTTCGAACTTTCTTTTCTCGAAAATCGCGATACTGGCCGTGTATTTATCCTATCTTCCTATATAACGATAGTTGAAAACTTTTATTCCAAATTCAAAAGAGGATAGAGAACAGACTTTCACCGCGATATATTCAAATTATTATTCAAAGTTTTTGATAATTCCTCTTTTTATTCGCTCTAATTCAACGTTTGTTAAAAACAGAAGAGACGAACAAAAACGAATACGTGCGATCGATGATAAAAAATAGGATGTTAAAATGTTAAGATTTTTAAAAGTAGGAAAAAAAAAATGGAAGAAAAATTTCCGATGGATATCGCCTCGAAAGAATTCACAGCTTCGAGGTCTCATAATGGAACGTATATTGATGTTAATCGTGCCATCCAACTGATCATAAATTGCTCTCTCACAACACACGAAGGGTCGAAGGGCTATCCCAGTTTTTGCGATGCCATTGATACACCCACTACGCGTTCACGTCAGTTTAGAGAGGACTTGGCTATGCATGGAAAATGTCAAGCAAAACTTTTTCAACAAAATATTCCAGTCGTACCACCGCCCTCGATAATGATTGATGCATCGAATGCCCGCACACTGCAGAAAGGGGATTTATGGCTCGATTCTCTTGGATAAAGGGAATCTTTTGTGCAACTATAATGATTATAGGACACGTATATAATACGCTGGTGGATAGTGCGTAATTAGAAAAACCGAAATTATGTATTCGGTTTTCCCTTCTTTCCAATCGTCCACTCTCGTTCACGATCCTATAAACAGGAAGATTAACCTAGATTCTCTTTCAGATTTTTTAATCAGCCTTTTTTTGTTCCAGAAATTGAAACCGCTCTGTGAAACCCCTAATATATTCTTGATGAACCTTTTGTTGTTCTTTTCGAGGAATTATTCTTCTCAAGGAAAGGATATTACATGTTATTCACATATGATCGAGCACGACAGTTTCGATCTTTCTTTAATAAGAATTTAATTGATTTTATTATTCGTCTATTCAATTGAATTAACAAAGGAGGAATTGGATATAATGAAAAATATATATGATAATTGTAGATAACATTTGTATCTATTCTATTATCATATATCATTTCAAAATCTTTTTCCATTATCTAAACGAGACTGAGCATATAAATAAACCGATTAATAATCACAATTAGATTATTTCTAGAGAAAAAAGAAAGGAATGAAGAGTTTCTATCTCAAGATAATCCAGACTTTATTCCAAATCGTATTTCCGACGAATATCCCCCTTCTATATTCATTATGCATTAGATTGGTCCTATAACGATATATCCTATACGATGGACCATTATACGGAAGATTAGAAGAGATTTAGGATCCTCGGATTTTAGGGATCTCACAAGGCCCCCGAGGTTATTATCCCTTCTTAATAATAACCTGTCAAACGTTTCCCTAATTTTTAACAAGTCACACTCGAAAACTCGACGCGACAACGCATACTTTGTATTTCATCTGAATATCCATCGTTGTTTCGCATAAAATAAATAACGCACTATCTAGTAGAAACGATACGAACGAGAGAGGATTCTCGAATAAAGCTGTGCCCTGTCAATAAAGAAGAGGAACGAGAGAAACGAATTATCCTTTAGCGATATCTGTTTTAAAACAAGGGGGAGGGAAAAAGAAGAAACTGAGGAGAGAGAGAGAGAGAGAGAGAGAGAGAAAGAGAAAAAAAAATAAAACGGGAAACTGGAAACCAGGATATCCCTGTGTATATCCACGACTACGAAACTGCTCGATAAATTTCTCCTGGCAGCTCGACTTTTTCCCCCTCCTGCCGACTAAGCTTTTTTCGCAAATTGAAACTGATCATGCGAGGCGTGCGTCAGGTAATTACGGAAGCGGTGTCCACGAGAACTAGGCGGAAACACGGACGGTCCCTGCGTAATTGTGTCGTCACAGCTTTCCTTCCTTTCTCCCTCCTCCTCCCCTGCTTTTGCCATTCGGTAATTAATGGACCGCTATTTTTCTTCCACAATGGTTATTTCTCCGTTTTTTTCCAACTCGATGGCGACCTCGAGAAATGAAAGTTTTAAATCTATCGATTACGTTCGGCGGTGTTTATCCCGGTGATCGAATTATCTATCGGGGTTGGGAAATTTTATAGAGATTAATTTTTTTGTTTCGTTTTATTTTCTAATTAGATTTAATTTAATGGCGATTCAATTTATAATAACGCGACTTTATTTAATTATACGGTTTGTTGAAGCAGTAATTGAAAATGAAAATATAGCAATTAGTGCGAGCAGATATATATGGAATATCAATAGTGAAACAACTGGAATAATAACGTAAGTTTATAAAATGGAAATGAGACGAACATATGGCGCAAAATTATTATAATTTATATACAGAAAAATTTTCTTTTTTAAACATTTAATATTAGATTTCCGATATAGACGATACAGAACGGCAACAACAGGATTGTTAAATTAAATATTATAAAACGCACGATAAATCAGATAACTTACGAAATTTCCGTTTATCGTAAAATTCAATTAATCATAAGATCGGATACGAATATTAAATACTTTAATTAAATCCAAATACTAAAGCGTGCAGCACAATTCACGGTTCGATGATGCAGTCATATATTTCCCATCCACGCTCACCCCCTAAAGGCACCACCACCCCGACGCGTGATGGCTGGCGCATGGATGGAGGGAGGCCACCCCTAAAACGGACAATCCGGATAATCTCGCGCAATGAGAATGATGACTCCGGCATTCTTTCGTCTCCCCTTTGATCACGAGATCACCGGCCGCCATAATTACACGATCGATTCGAGGGGGAGAGGGGGTGTAGAGCGACAAGGATTCGTTGAATGGTTCGTTATTACGTTTCAATTAGCAGGAGGCGGATATTTACGGTAATTGCGATCGGGTCACGTTGTCAGGAATATTCTCGAATAACGAGTGGCGGGCAAAGATAAACGGGATCCGGGTAATTTCCTACTCGCGAACGTTCCACTTCTTATTGTTTCGAAATTAACTTGGTCAGTTACCAGGGATTTGTCCCCAAGAATTTCAATGGGGAAGTTAATTAATTCCGACTCGCCGGTCGATCCCCCCTCCTCCCGCCGATTATTCACCACTCTGTGGCGAATGTCAGGTCTCGAAACGTCGAATTGTTTGTCTTAAGTCTTGTGTGTGAATAACGAACAACGTTGTGCGACGAGGGGATGTTAGTAGCTTCGTTGGAAAGTCTCAATTATAGCACTTTCGCAGCATTCGTGCTTATTGATTTTCTCTTGGAAACGAGATTTTCTGGATTTGGAGTTGTTGCTGGATTGGAAATTTTTAATTTTTTTTTTGTTACATAAACGATTCGGATTGGTAAGTTGATTAAAAGTATGTAAAGTATCTTAGAAAGTTATATAAGTATAAGTCAATAATGGATAGGCAAACGGTACGAGTCAACCATTCGCAAGACAAATTTATTATAATTTATTATAAGTTCACGAAACTGAAAGCATAGTAACAATAATAAGCCCTTAATACAGTTTAAGCAAAATTAATACTTAACGAGTAAACTGGACAAAGCGTTCGTGAAGGGGGACAAAATACTCCCGTAAGAGATTCGACGTGGCCCGTGTGACAACTGTATAATGAGCTTGTGCACAGTTAATAATAATTACCGTTGTTTCGTACGGTCGATACGGAATCCCATGCATATACGAGAACACAGTGATGTTTGAAGTACAATTTACAACGTTTCACCCGACTATTCCCGCAGGAGAAATTAATACTTAGAAACATTCGAGTCATCTTCAAGAGTGTACTTTTGTAACACTTTGGCCGTCGTGGATAAATAATATTGTGATTATTTTACGAGCAACGAGAGTTATTTCCATCGAGTTTTACTTCGTTTGAATTATTTATTGTAATTTCTTTTCTTTTTTTTTTCTCGAGACGATAACTAAATAAAGAACAATAATTAGTTGTTCTGCGCTTCTCAATTTCTGCGAATCTCAGACTGTCGTCGACTTATTCTACTTAGCTGACAAACGATTGAGATATACTATTTGACCTAGATGTTCCATTCTACTTGTCTGATCAATGATTGATGTACTGCGCGACTGACTATGACTACTCTATTCTACTAGATTAAACGTGACTGGCCTATTCTAGACGTCTATTCACGGAGGTCTTGTTCTACTTATCAAACATGACTTAGTGACATGATTAAGGGTAAAAATTAAAGGTAAATCCGGTTTTCAAGCGATAAATGTCGCACTTGTTAGACTTTAAATATAATTTAAACGACGCACGTGGAAACATTTTCCTCGTCGCAATTTACTTAATAATTACGTGATTACGTTATTTATTTTTCACATTGTGTGCCGAGCAAAATATTTTTCAGGATAATAAATTTAAATAACCGATTTTAAAAGCTTGAAAAATATTTTAATTTAGAATTAATTTTAAAACATTTATTTCTATATAAATATATCTTTTTCGAAAATATACAAAAAAAAAAAAAAAAAGACTACTCTTTTTCGGAAGAGGAAAAAAAAGACACGCGAGAAAGAAATTTCAATTTTGTCTTGCATCGTTTACCCTTTCGTTCATCCATCGATGCAATTACGATTTCTTGCGTATCTAGAAAATTGAGATTTAATGCGAAATCCACTTTTTCAGAGTCCATTCAACATTATTGTCGATTCGAAAAGAGTTAAACGAAAATGCTTGTCGATACGTTATAGATATTTCCCGCTACGATTTCAATGTTCAATGGCTAAGTGGGAGAGAATGGAAATTTCTGAAACGAGATTAATCTCTTTCTTTGGGAAAAAAAAAATTCGTTCACCCGTTCGATTCGAACATTTTCATTACGGATTTTTAATCTACGCTCCATGATATAATGAACCGTCTAGCCTTTGAAAAAAAAAAAAAAAAAAAGAAAAAAAATGGTTTTTTGCCCCTATTAAAATTCCAATCGGTTCAATGTTTACGCGTGTCCCCCGTAATCCTCTTAAAACCGTTTCGCAGAGTTAAAGCGGGCAGAATTTGTATTATTACCGACGTTATTTCGCCCAATTTTCCCGGTTTAACTCTCTATCCCGTCGATTCTTTATCGTGAAACGAAACCTGTAGATTCTCGTCCCCCATCGATATTTCGAATATTCATACGAACGTAGAACTTTTCGGGATAAAACTGAAATTTACACAAGCCGCTTTACGGATCGCAAATACGGATGTTCGACGAATAAAGTACGAAATTCGATGACGTTGATTGAAACGGTACACGGAGTGAATGTAAATACACGTAATTTAGGATTTTAACGATAAAAAAAAAATATATATATATATATAAATTATTTTGTATATCGAGATAACAATGAGAGGGGCGCGTAATTCGTTTAAATCGAGTATTGATTTAAATCGGTACGGCGAATTTTAAAAATTCGAAACGAATATAATTCTTTGACGGTTTATTAAATATGAACGAGTTGAGATTTTTAATATATATTGTAAAGAACGATTTGTATGGAATGGAAATTGTAAGAAGAAGCGTATAAATTTTTTTTTAAATTGACAGAGTTTAAACGATTAAAGCAATCGAGTATAGCAAGAGAGAGAGAGAGAGAGAGAGAGAGAGTATGGATTACTTGATCCCGGTAAAATTTATTTATTCTATTTTCCATTATCGCTAAACGAATCGGAGAAACTTTGATAGAGGTAGCAAGAATCGAGCATACGAATGGTCAGGCAAATTGACTGAATGGAATACTAACGAAGTGAATGAATCGGAGAAGTTCATGGATTCAATTGACTAATTGCCATATTCTTTTTATAATATATCGCCGTTTCCTCGATTCCTCGTTGTGCAAAATTCATTATATTCGCTTTTATATCGATTTTCCCCACGTCTATTCCAGAAATATCGTAATCTTTTCTGTTTATATTAAAATTAAATTAATAAAAGAAATAACTATTTACAAGTAGAATTTTATTACAAAGATGATATTTAATGCTTGTCGATTTTCAAAATGCTATTCAAACTGAAAGAAGAATCTAAATTCGTTTGAAAAACTTTTTCTTAATTTACTTAAAGAAAGATCTCCAACAACAAACAAACGTTAAGCTATTCTAACATTTACAGAAACTTCTAACTTTATATCTTTCGTAATTTTCATGATTCTCTTCACTTCACTCTAAAATATTTAACCTGTGTACATTCTAACAAATTCATCTTTCCTTTACCTCGCTTTAAAAAAAAAATGATCAAAAAATTTTTCAAAATTTCAATTACAAATCATTCCAAGTTCCAATAACAAAATTTATAACAATATCCTATAAGAACTCACTGAACAAACTCAAATTACAACATAATTTTCAATACTTTATCAGCCCCTCCCCGTCTCGTCGTTAATTGTCCATTTCCCAAATTGTCCAAAATCCGACAATGTTCATTCATCTTTCTCGAACAACTTTGAATCGATCATGAAAATTTCACCAAACGCGAATCTCGCGACCGCAAGAATTAAATCGTAGTGCGGTTAATTTGCAACTATCAGGATTATCATCGCTGTTTCCCATGTCGTTCGCGCGCATATAACGTGATGGACATCGATGATTTCCCGATTCGGCCATCGCGAGTAATCTCTATCCATCCATCCATCGTTCCATCGGATATGAAACGCTGCAACGAGTCGTAAAATCATTATCGTAAACTTTCGCGGTTAGGGGAGGGAAGAGGAAGCCAGCGGCGGAGAATTAGTTTCACCCCGTTTCCTTGAAAATCATCGCGCTCCGCAATGGCGATTGGCAATTTTCATTTCGGCCGATGAGACGAATCGAGAGGAGGAATTTTCTCCCCGATTCTCTTCCACTGGATCCCCCCTCCCGTTTTATTTTTTAATCGATCTGGAATTTCAGCGAATTCGAGGTCGTGGATGGTTGATGCTGGATTCTTTATCGTTTTGGATCCGGATGAGCAAGAAAATTTGGGGTGAACGTTTGGCTCGGTGACACGGATCGATGCGACATCTTTTCGAATAGATTGCTTTGTGGAAAATTTGTAATTGGAAATTTCAATGGTGGTCTTGTGATAATAGCATAGTAATTTAATTTATTGATTTTCTAGATTTTAATAACGAAATCTACCATTACTTGTAATTTCAATAATAGAATTCTTCGATTCTACCGATGTTCAAGGAAATTTGCTGTCAACTATTTTAAGTTTTCGAATGAAAAAATCTACCAGGCTCTTAAAGTTTGAGCGAAAAAATGGACGATTTGAAGATCTTGACGAAAAGACCGAGTGCTCGAAATTAGAACAAAAGACGAGTATGATTCGTGATTCGTATCTGTTCTGCTCTAAATTTTACGTTCTATATTAAGAGATAGTTGAAATTTTACTTCCCGTACTATCTTAATATAGTACAGTTTCGTTGATAAAATCTGTCCATTCTGTCCACGTAGCATAAAATGATCCAATAAAATTCCTACGCATGCTCTATGCAAGTATCCAATTTTATCTTTTTGATGTTGTTGCAAAAAAAACGATATCGCGAAATATAAAATAGATTACACGTGTGGTGTAACCATGACGGCGAAGATTTTATCCAAAGTGCCATGTAACGAGCAACAGAAACGTGAAGGGAATACAAAAAGAAATTTTTAAAAAACTTTGTTCGAGCGGAAAAACTTTAAACGACTTAATCACCGGCAACAACAATTACGAAAATTAAAATTATAACTTAATCGAGGTGTGTTATTTACGTAACTTTTAATCTCGACGTTGTTTCCTGATTTTTCATCAAAATCATTTTACGCATAATTTTATACCTAATTTAAGCACAGAGCTTATTGGATAAACAGAGAGAGAATTATCCATAATGAATAATTTATTGTTAATTAGACTCAACATCTACCTACGTTGGTGCATGTTGGCTGTGTACATTATAGTGGCCATTTGTACGCAATAGTAGTAGCTTCGTCAGATGGTCACCATGTATAGTGGCTATTTGAATACAGAGACAAGTCTCTGGAAAGCTATTATATGCGGCCGATATTATATTATGCGAAAAATTTAAATTAAATTAAATTGTCTCTGCTCTCATATAACAATGTAATATGCGCGTGAAATAATTTTCAAGAAGCAATACTCGCGTTAGAAAGGGGCAGAGAGAAATAAATATTTAATAATAATGTTCGAACTATGATATATATGATCGTCACATAATATAATTAATTTTCATTAAGAAAAATATCTAATATCAAAGAAGTGCATACAATTAAAACTCCTTCGAACGTTCCCTTTCGACGTGCAATAAAAGCTCACGGTATCGCGTTATGGGAGAAGAAGTCTTTGGATTGCAAAAAACGATTCCAAGTTTCTGAAAAGAAGTTGCCAAACTACCCTTCCACGTCATACCTTCAATGCAAGTGTAAAGAGTAGCTCTTTGCAAAAATTGTCTAACTATGGGGGAAGATTTGCAACTTTTAAGCCTGACAAATCCTTTAGCTACAATCTTAACTATCTTTAACACTCCCCTCCCTCTCCCTGCCTCGCGTGATCGAGAATCTTTCCTTTCCGCGCGCAAGAAATTCTTGGCAATTTTCTAAAAAGCTTTTGTACATTGAACTTGTCGCAAATCCGCAAGAAAACACAGTAATAATTGCGAACTTTTCAAATAGTGGGAAAGTACTTGCTCGTGACCGATACTACGCTACTAGATTTTACGATTTCGACAAAATTTCCAGTCTCGAGATGATTCGACGAAAATAAACGGAAACTTTGAAGTGAAAAAGAAATCTCCAATTTCGCTCGCGAGATTTTCTTAAAAAAAAAAAAAAAAAAAAAAAAAGAAAAAAAAAGAAAATAGAAATAATAAATTATAACAAACCGATCGAAATTTTCAATAAATAAATTTTTATTCATATTTTATTGTTCAAATCTTGTTCGTAAAAGTGTAAATTTGCACGAATATGCACGCTCCACAAAGTGTAACAATAAAAATAAAATTCGGCACAACTTAAAAATCAAAAAATAGAATTTTTTCACATATAATGTTAAACATACGGAACGATATTCGACAAGAATAATCGGATTAATGCGATATTGTCGGTGGTATTTATAAGTTAAAATTTCCAAATCTTGTGACGCATTCATCATCCTCGACGAAAGCTCGTAATGTACACCTGTTTACGTTACAACGTCTCGCGTTTTCAAGCTTAAGCGATATAACAAGTGTTTGCATGGCCGTACTTCACGAAGATAAGTCCGATCACATTTCAACGTCATCCAAAAACGGGAAAGAGGACTCTGAGAAATCGACTGGCTTCGTATCTTCCTGTTCCTGTTTTTCGAGAGGGGGGGTTAAGATTGCTCGATATTTCAGCGGGGTATAATAAATGATTCATGAAAGCAGATTAAACACAGTCGATCAATTTTAATAACCAGAAAAATGCACGATACATCATATTCCCCTTAATACCAAAACGGATTATCTAGCGCGTTATCGAGCTGAATTATCTCGTTCTTTTTTTTTTTTTCAAACGCGATGCATCATTTTTATCAACCAGAATCGATATATCGATGAACAAAAGATTATACGTATCGAATGGATAAAGTAGATGTATAAGGATAGATAGAATAATTTAATCAACACAAATGATCGTCTAAAAATGATTAGAGATCGAGCGCGAATTACGAATCGATATCGTCTCGTTTCCACGTAAGGTCATACACCGTGAATTTCATGCACGACCTAATAATCCAACCAACGAGAAATATGAAGCATCCAATCTCATAATTGACAACTAGTATCGTGTAACGACATTCGTGTGACCACGTGACAAGCCCAATTATCCGATGAGCTGTCCTCCCCCTGCTCGTTGCGCAACGTTCCAATCTACTTGGGAACACACAACCCTTAAGCACGCGTTTCGATTGTTAAGAGCCTTCTGCCGTCGTTTCGTTCTGTTTCGTGCACGTGCACCCGTCGTTTATTCGGTTTATCGCGACGAGCCACCCCCGTGTACTTACCGGGGCGAAAATTCCGTTCACCGTCGAATTATTTCGCTAAACGAACTATCGAATTTACACGGGCGTTAACACGGACTTCGGTTGCACGTTTCATTACGCGCGATAACCGTGTACTACGCCCCGTTTTAACGAGCATTCAATACGTTTACGTTGAAAACGTACAATCGCTCGCTAACTCGAGTCTATCCAGACTAATTTCGTTCCCTTCTTTTTATTTAAAACTTAAACGAAAATTAAAAGTTAATTGAAAAAAAATTGCAAACTCATCTCAATTTTGAGAATTGTTTCGCGCGTGCTCGATTCTTGTTCGATTAATGCCACAATTAGTCGACAAACTTTACATAGCCTTTGAGAATTTTTATGTAAACATCGCGAGAATATGTGAAAAATTTTGTCATCGAAACCTGTTCAGAACGTACAGGGGATCATGCTGTTGAAACCACTTTTTCATTCATCCGAATATCTCGATTCGTTGCCGAGATACAAGGACTCGAAGTCTCTATAGTGCGGTGCAGAAATTATGAATGGTGGCGCCATCTAGCGACCTATATATTTTAGAAGCGCGTACTACGTTTTTCCAGGAATCGCGTCTGTCGCTTGTCTCGAGTTTAAGATAGGTCAGTGAAAGAAGGTGCGAGTGAGAGATCCGATATAAGCGACAAGGAGAGAAATGGTAAACGATTAAAAATTACACTTTTCTTTACACGACGATATCTCTGGAACCGGAAGTGATATCGGGACAAATGAACAAGCGTTTTAAAGAGGAAGAATTCGCGCTTCTAACGATCGTTCGTTCGTTGACCGGAAGTCAGTATCTTGGAAGATACAGAGGTTTAAAGTTTTCGTAAATTCAATGAAGTTTAATCGAATTCCAAGGTAAATTGCATAACAGATATATTAATTTTCGGAACGGAATGTTATCTATACAAATGATTGCATTGAAAGATTCGATGTAAAAATTATCTTAAGCCTTTTTTTTACATTTATTAATTTTAAAATTTTTAAAAAATCTCTTTCTATTCGGAAGTTACAAAATGTTCAATATTTCACGATCTTCTCGGCATTTGTTTAATTGCCGTGTGCGAGATCGATTCACGTATGAATAGAAAGAGTACTGTACGTACGTTGCTCGAAAACAATTGTTAAGATATAAAATGTTTCGGGAAACGAAACAGAGGGAGATATTTCGTAATTGTTCGTTTTATTCCCGCTATTTTCATCTCTCGTGGGGATATAAAATTCCAAACTGTTTAATCTGCCGGCAAACGTTCTGCACAATAAAAAATGGTTGTTTCCCCGTATTCAAAACTGGGGGAACGCGAAACTCATACGTTAAATGGCGCTTTTGTCGACAAGAAAGCGGGAACACGGCGATAAAATCGGCCGGTTCGAGTCTTTGTGCGTTTACAATCAGAAGTAGGACGTGCAATTAGTCAACGTTTGTATCGGAAACTTAACAATTATATTAACAATCAACAAGGTCGAACTCAATGGAAAAATAACTATGGTGAGTATAATTCCATAACTTACATGTGCTTCGTTCCATATTACATTAGAATCAACGAGAATTAATTATTCCATTAATTTTATGCAAAAGATGATCTAATCTTTACAGAAATTAAAAATTACTTGAAAAAATAAAAAAATTAATTGAATATTTCTAAATATCCTGATATCTACGAAGATGTAACATATAATTTAAAACATTTTGTATAGGATATATAATCGTTGGCGAATATCAAATCAAAAAGTGCGAAACGTATCGCCATTTTCGAAATAATTCCTACGAGAAATTAAATCAATCGCAAGATAAATTTTTCTTCTTCGAGCATCGTGTTTCCAACAAGTTTAAACTGCACGTTCGAACCGAACGTACGATCTTTCTGTAAAAATCACGTTCTGATCACGAAAATATCTCGTCGAAAAGTCACGAATGTGAATTACACGAATCACATATATCGTGTATATATCTATCCAACGATCATCTCTCGACTTCTCAATTGGAGGATGGCCATCGGTCCAATTAAAAATCATTTTCGCAGCTTTCTGTTTTAATCTCCCTCATCGGCTGGCAATTACTTTTCACGTTCGAACACTTTTCATTAATTCACGCTACTTGGAAATTGGACTACCGTGAAAATGCGCCGCTTCGAAAAATACGAATAGAATATATTGTGGCATCGGATCGATCCAATAAGAAACTAGAAAAAAAAAAAAAAAAAAAAGGCAAACCGTACTTTTTTTTCATTTTTTTCTTTTGTCCTTGGTATAGTTACATACACGTGTACCGGAATAAGTGGAGTACAATTATAGAGATGGAACAATAGGAGGGGAAGATTCTGTGCATAGAGTGTGTCCAGACAATATAGATAATGATTTTTCAAATTTCTTCTAAATGTAATAATTTCTTTCTTAAAGACTTTTACATTGAATTATATATTATAATAAATAATTTGGTTCGTGAATCTTTTTCTGGAACACTTCATACTCGATTAATCACCAGCTAATCCCACAGACAAATCTGTCAGTAACAATTAGACCGGTCGTACGTAGAAAATCACGCGTCCAGAATAAACCTATCATTTGTACCCTCCCTTCCAAAAAAAGAAAGGAATCTTCCCCACCTCATCGTTATAAGAAACAGAAACGTTCCACCCTGAAACGTTTCCGCCAATTAAACTACCCTCTCGGTCTATCCCATTCCCTCGAATTCCCAACCCTCGAACTCTGAAACTCCACTTTCCCCACGCAGCATATTCCCATTAATGAAAAATGCTCGAAACTCGGAGTTATCCCCGCCTCGTAATTCCCGGGTGTGCTGTTCACAAGGTTCGATAAATAAAAGGAACCTCGTTATAATCTCGACCATTCGGACCCTGTTCTGTGTACGAAAAAGAACCGCTTTCTTATTGATATAAAAATTTCTTCTGATTCTTTTATCGCTTCAAAATCTATATCAGAAACATACGTTCGACAAAATTTTCCAAGCTAATCTTTTGTCTATAAAATAGGTAAATTCTAGTAACTATAGATATGTTAGTGATCTGCAGTATCCATTTCATCTAATTATCTTCCATCTTCGAACCACTGCATAATAGATAGATCACTGTATCATATATACGAAACCATAGTCAAGCATATCTCTATTCCGTCTACAATATCTAGGCCAATGCCTTCCTTGTTCGTTATCTATTTCAATAATATCGGATACATTCAATATAATCCTTCGATGTATATATATATATAAATTTGAACAATGAATTATCTATTTCAATTTATCTTCTTTGAGCACACGCGTCTTATTTGGCTCGTCAGCAATTCATAATAGCAATCTGCGTATAACGATGACGACAAACTATGCGTGCATGTGAACGGACAGAATCTATAGTTTCCTCTAACGAGAGATAGAAGAGTCTCGAGAGATGATTATTACTCGCGGTCGGGGGAACATTGAATTATATCGGTAGCCCTCGGGATAAATCCGAGACTTGTTATCCGAGGTTATGACAGTGTAAAAATGGCCGTCGTTAAGCCGTCGCCAAAGAGAGTGACGGGTTATGACGGAGGGTTGAAGCCGGGAACAAGGTCAATTGACGTTTTTCGTTGCCTGCTTCGTTCGTCTGCTTTCTGGCTTTTGTTGCGCAGCTTTCTCCCTTTCTCGCTCGAAGCGTAACGCTCCTCTCTGTCTCTCTTCTTTTCCTTTTTTTTCCTGGAGGAAGGGGGATTTGAAAAAGTTCTGTTCTACTCATTTCTCGTGAATGAATGTTGCGCTACTTGAGAATAGCGTAGAAAATGATGAAGAAAAGGGAGAGAGAGAGAGAGAGAAAGAGAGTTGAAGTTGAAGGAAGAATGCAAAGCATTGCACGCTAATAAAATGAGAAATGCACAATGGATTTGGAATGATGGTGATGATCGAAAGGGTTTTTAAATCTTGTGTTTTGTAAAGAAATGTTGAGAGATGAAAAATTGTTTAAAGAATTTGATAATTTTGTTTTTGAGAAGGATAGAAGAGATTAATGAATATTTATTTAGATATTATAGTTATTTCGTGAAATATTGAATTTATTGATAAATGTATTAATATTCGGTTTACGATAATCTTACAATCAAATAAATTAAATATGGAAAGATGATTCAACTAAAACAAGTTTTTCTCGTTGCTTAAATATTTTATCACGTGTATTGCAACACTTGCTAAGTGAAAATTGCACGTAATGCCTTGGTAATTAATGAACTCGATATTTCTCTCGTGCAATATTACTCGAAAGTGAGAAAATTTAGAAGATAGTACTAATTTTTTGTCATTTAAACATTTAAACACATATGCGCAATAATAAAAATAATTTCGATTCTTTCACGCCACGCTTGAAAAAGAAAATTATTAAAAATTCATACGTATCACCATAATTCACTGGCCAAACGGTGCACGGCTAATTCTTATCGAACAAAACACACGTGAAATAAATTTCATTTCCCAAACAATCCTTTTCGTCAAGTTTTTTACAAGAACCGAAGGGATCCTCGACCGAGTTTCAAGATTCTACTTCGTCGAAATATTATGAGTCGACTGTTGGCAAGCTTTCTGTCGCGATTACTTTCGAAACTCGCTCGAGCCCGCAATAAATTTCTCCCGCGGCTAGGCGCGAGAAAAATATTTTCCAAGCAAAAACGACGCCCGCAAACACGGTTCTACGCCACGGCAACTCGATCTGATTTCCCCGGGCGAAATCTTTTTCGAAGAATGATCGTTCGCTTTTTTTCTCTTTCCTTTTTTTTTTTTTTTCTTCTTTTTCCCTTCTGCATCAATAGATTTTGTTCGAATGAATTCGATATAAAATCGACATGTGAAATTCCATATTCCAGAGATTGTCGAGATGGAGGAAAAATTTCACGATGGATGTCCTCCGCGCAGCAATTAAAACGATCTTCGAATTAAAATCGACGCATTTTTCGAATTAAAATACCGTTCCAGTGATTCTGAGAAAATTATATCTTTGCATATGGAAGACAGAAAAATTTGAGAATTTTCTAAAATTTTGAAGATATCGAAAGAAGTTAAGAACTCTTCAAAAATTTTATAGATAGATTACATTTTGCAACAGTCATCATACTATTGTAATTACATACGAAGAAAATTGGACGAAGAATAGATCCTCGATTCGAAGGAATTATTTAACTTCTTTGAAGTTTTAAAATTCCAAGTTGAAGGATTGAAAAATTGAAATTCAAAAAAAAAATCGATCGTCGAATTCGAAATAATTATCATCTTTATCGCGCATTGTTCCGGAATAATTTTCCATCGCGTGAAAATTAACGATGCGTTATAAACACTTCTATCATAAATGCCTGTGTAATAAATGTATCCGGACATTAACTTTTATCATTACATACCAATTATCGAATCGAAACAAGCGAGACGATCATCGCTAATTTCCACTAATTACCATCCACTAAACGAACAAAACTGTATCCGTTAATTTCACATCAAATTAATCAACCGGTTTCCTCAAAATTCATGAAATAAAACGCGTTTCTCTTCGCGTGGAAAATCGTGCATTCAATTACATAACAGAAACATCCATCGTTATATGTCCTCGATATAACAGGGAAAGAGATAACGATAAAAATGAAAAAAAAAGGGAGGGGAGAGGTTTCGAAAGAAGAGAATCGAAAGAAGAGAATCGACGGAGAAAATTGGATATACAAGGAATTAGCGATGCGGAACACACTGTTTGCTCGAGCGGAAAGGAGAAGAAGAGGGAAACGAAAGATGGTGGTGGAAGAACAAGTGACCGCCTTGGGGCCAATAATTGCACTGCTGCTTGCCATAAGTTGTATTACGCGGTAGTGAACGCATTAGCGGAATGGCGCGATACTCGTGCGAGATACAATTAAATCCAATGAACTTAAATTGGTTAGAAAATTTAGGAATTGGACCAAGATCGAGTGTAACGAATCAACGAATTGATTGTTCGTCCATCGATCCTTGTGGCAGAATTAGAAAATTGATCGTTGCAAAATATTTGAGGAAACTAAAAAATAAATTGGTATCTTCGAATAATATTATATATTCCACATCTTATATTCTTATAGCTCGTACTTCGATTATTATTATTCGATTATTATTCATACACCCTGCATTACACATCACGTCAACCATCACGCTATCCTAATATTTCCTCGTGAATCTCGTCCAAAATATTTATCTTCTTGTAATTTGAGAAGAATCTACAAATTTTATAAAAAATTATAAATAATTCTCCGTTATACGGAAATTAAAAAACGGCTGGAATAGAAAAACAATTGGTCATTTCTTGCAAATTTCTATCTATAGTGCCGACGATACACGCGTTAATACATTTTGAATATCAATCCTGATGATTCTTCCATCATTTTATTTCCTTGCGGATCCTTCTGTGTGAAACGAGAGAAAGTGTGCCAGTGGCCAGTTACGATACCGGTTAAAGTGAAAAATAACTATCGGATATGAATCGCGCACAGATGCGGTTAAACGGTGATCCATCCTCATTAGATGAATTAAACGCAGGCCTTCTTTATTAGCGCATCGGCCTTCCACATTTCCTTGAAACGAACGCCAGAAAGTTCGACTGAAATTAGTTCAACAAGTAGGAAGGGGAATCTGGTCGATTTAATTTGGAGATAAATAGCACGAATGATATTCTTTGATACCTTTCAGTGTTTCATATTCGTTCTTATTAATAGATATTTATTACTTATGAATAAAATATTCTCGTTAAAAGAAATCAAATTAATTTAAGACGAATATTTCAAGAATACGATTTGTGTCTACGATTTGCCTTGCCTATCTCTTTGCGCATCAACGATTTGTACTTTTTAACATTATTTATCCGTGAACATCTGTCCATCGGTTTTCTTTCATTCTTTCATTGAAAGAATTTAAACGATCTTTCTAAAAACAAAAAGCGAATCGAGAAAAGGATTCGTTCCTTCTTCTATTTCCAAGGAACAAAAATGTCAGACTCGATCGAACGAAGAGAATGATGAGAACGTTCCTCCGGCCGCACGCAAATCGACAGTATTCTTCGAAAAACCTTTTGTAAAATAACAACTCCATTAGACGTAACTCGGTTCGAGCTATGCGATGGAAAAACTCGAGAAATTCCCCTTTTCTGGCCGAGAATCGAAATACCTGGTCGGTGAATTCAACGGGCGGTGGTGGTGGCCTTTGTACACGAGCGATTCATTCACTTCTCCAATGTGGAGGAACGTCAAAGAATTCTTGGCCCAGGTTTCCTTTCCGTCGCACTAACCACCATAATGTATTCTCTCTATTTATCTTCCGCATTGTACAAAGCATCCTCGGTTCCTTTTCATCGCGATACACGCATATCGAGGTAAGTGGTAGTCGTTGAAATATGTGAAAAAAACACGGGCGAAATACATGTCAAAAAAAAAAAAAAAAAAAGCAACGGTTCCCCGTTGCAATGATATCCGGATTGCACGCGTTGTACGCGCTTCTTCCTTGTTATTATTATTCGAGAACGTTGATACTTTTCTACGTGGAAAGAACGTCAACGAGGAGGAGATCGTTCCAGTTTTCGTACGAGATACAATAAAAACTAGGGTGCGACTAGATAATCAATAATATTTGATAAAATTGTACAATAAGGAGTTGGTATGGTGTTGTTCGATTTCTTGCAACATCATTTAATTTATAAATTTGACCATTTTTCGTCTATAAAATCTTTCTGATATTTTCGTAATGAAGTAGATCTCTCTTGAAGTACATAATAATTTAATAAATAAATTTCAATTTTTCACGAATATACCAATAATTTCTCCTCTCATTTCTTCTAAATCAATACTATTAAATTATTTACAAGTTCCAAAAAAAAAATGTACAGAATGATAACGTCTCATATATATATTTTATTTTCCACGAATATTTCCTAATATACATTCAACTAAACAATGACTAACCTCAAAAATTACAGCGTTCGTTGCGAAATTCTTTAATTTCCTTACGATCAAATCAGTTACCTCTCTTGGGAAGCCTCGAGATTGTTAAGACACCGACAATGTTTACGTATTATGCAAATTTATAGGGAGAGATATGACGGAACACAGTTTAAAGTAGTAACTCGTAACAATGCACGGAACGAAAACTTTGGTAGCGTAAATTATCCGCGTGGCGGCGCCTTGGTTCCGAGAACAGAACACGCGTAATATTTTCTTCCCGCGAACACTGTGTTTACAACCTTGTTTCCTGAACATTTCACAGCTAACGTTAATATCAACCGGTGAATGTATGCAAGGGAAAAACACTCGTTCGCGCCTAATACGTTCAACCACCGTGTTTATAGCGAATTCGAGGGCCCGCGAAATGTATTCAAACGATGCTGTTACGGTTTTCTCTATTATACAAGAGAGTTATACGAGCTAGTAGTAACGTGACCAGGAATAATTTTGCGAAATAAATTTTTTTACGGTAAAATTGTACGGTAATGCAGAGGGAATAGCATTGCGATTCTTCTTTTTTTTTTTTCTTTTTTTGAGAATATAAGATGAAATATGTACTTTATAAAATAAAATTTGTATTCAGATTGTTGATTAAGAGAAATTATAAATTGAAATGACTTTTTTTTTTAAATATAGTTTATAGAATATTAAAGTAATTCTGATTTTGTAATTGGAAATTTTTGGAATCCTTTGTTCAGGTACATATATATGGAAGTCGATGAATATCACTGTGGTTTCCTTAAACTTTGATAAAAAAAAAAAGAATATTTCTTATCATGTTATTTCTTCATTAAATACTCTGTTGCAACTCTGTTCGTATGAATCGATTAGGACAAATTATAATAAATAATACTTTCATAGAATACCAATCAACGGTGCACAATTGAATCTAGCCAATGACAGACTGATAACTAAATATCTACTTCCGTTTACCGCAGTTTAATACAGGAACACAGGCCGGTGATACGTGTGTTGGGTTTCCAGTTGGCCTAAATAACCTAGTTTCGCACAATTTGCAATTATTTGATAATCCGTTAACATGCTCGGTTTAATTGATTACTAATTTATTAACCCGAAGAATTCATTGAAATTACTGAAATTGAGAGAGATTATTATCGGGCAAACCGCCTCGATATATAGGTATCGTTGGGGGTCCATTGTTTCCAACGGCACAATGCTCTGTGTTTGGAAAACGTTTCCGGTAAATCAATTTTTCCGAATTCCCTTGAATTCGGGAACCGTCAAGAAGAAACCGCTCGTTAACGAATAACGCTGTTTTAATTTCCGCTCGATTGTTTTTTTCTTTTTCTTTCTCTTTTTTCGAGGACACACTCGTAGCGAATTGGAAAAAATTGTTTATCGAATTAAAATTGAAATTGTATCGAGAAAGATGTTTAAATTAAAATTGATACTTTTATTATTTTTGCTCCAGCAAAAGTTAAATTCATCGCTATATTTAATTCCGCTTCATAGAATTTATATTAAGTTTTTTTTTTTTTTATTTAAATTTCTAACGTGAAGTGAAATTTAAATAAAAGCGTTTAAAAGCAAACTTTTAATATTAATTCTGCAAATTTGTTTTAATTTATGGGAAATTATGGGATTACCAATTATCAAAAGTATAATTTTCTATTAAAAGTATAAAACGTGGAATTTCTTTCTTTCTATAAAAATAATTTTATATTCGAATATTTATCGATATTAATACTTATAAATATCGGATGTGATTTTCCTTTTGCAGAGAAAAGATTTTTTTTGAAAAATTCCTTTCAAATCCTCTTTCTTCCTTGCTTGGTGTCGAAATGTTTCCATTATACGGTAAACTTTCCACCAAGCAACGGCTATAACAATTTATTAATTCCATTAATCCTTCGTTTGTCCCCAACATCTTAAACAAAATGGTCACTCATCCCATCCGCATCATTCACCCGAAATATCGACCAAACGGACCAAACCACCAACAAACGACAAGCCAAAACTTCCTTAGTAGCTTTGGAAGCATTACGCGATCATATAAATCAGTGGAAGCTTTCGCGGAATTATCGTCCCAAGTTTGGCCTAACTCTGTACTGGGAAAACTCGATTCATGCACACCTATGCATCGGACATTTTACAATCCATAAATAATTTGGATACCAGGTCGTATCGATTTTGACCTTTTCGGCACAGATTCTTCCTTCAAGGATAAATTATAACGAATCAGATAAGTTCACTTTTTTACAAGATCCTTACATAAGAATATCCACGTAAGAATTAATTAAAACAGGCTTCCTTTAAAACCATATAACAATGATTTGACAATTAAGCAAATTTACAATAAGGTACATAGTTTGTTCTTAAAGAACTGAAGAATGTGTTGGTTGGTTATGCAGTGGTGAACAATAAATAAGAAATATACTGATTTAGGTGAATGGATATATTTTTGGTTATACGTGTCGGGCTACAGAACAGCAACTGAACAACTGAAGATCGCGTATCGACGATAAACAAAAGGATGCTGTAACCAACTACAGTAATAGTAACACTGCTAGCAACGTGTTCAATAATAAAATTATAGACAAAATTTCAGTGAACTTTATACCCTATATAACAGAATGATATTCAAACGTGCACATTTTTACAAAGATTTGAAAAAGTTTATGGATAAAAATTTGCTTAAATTGCTTAGAAAATTTACAATCGTTGTAAAATTACCACCCACATTTTCTACCGTTAAATTGAAATTAAATCATCCATCGAAAAACCGTATCCAACCCTCCTCGAATACAGAACAGCAAGTAGCTCAAATTTGTACGCGTCTCGCCATGAACGAAAACGAGTCGTCCGCGATTTCTCTTGATCCGAGGCCACCGGCACAGTGGCAGCATTCAATCACGATTGAAATGTGGCTTTCTTATCGCGTGGAAACCCGCACGTCGATCGAACACGTGGGCGCGCACGAGTTGTTGTGCGCGACGGTTCTTTGTAACGCGGACATATCGAGATCCTTCATCGTTTCCGCCCGTGACAGTGCGCCCCGCCTTACGCGTCTGCCCCCTTTATACGTGTCGCCTCCCCCCCCTCCCCGCGCCATCTCAATAGATTTTCCGATCGGTTAACGCGAAAGGATATCCCGTTCCATTGCCAATGCGATTTAACCGTGAATTGCAGTCACCGGATTCGAATCAGGGGTGCTGCCCCCGTCGCTTTCCAAGGCGCATCCGATTGTTCTCGTTTCCTAAATAAGATATGGGGACCAATAACTGCAGTTGGAACGAGGTTTTTGAGGTGCGAAGGAGGAGGATTGGAGGATATTGGATGGAATTCGATCGGAAGAACGATAGACTCTGTTTTTTTGCGACGTGGAAAATTTAAATATGTATATATGTACGAGATAGGGGCAGATTCGAGTAATTTTTCTATATAAAAGAAATTTGTGAAAAATATTATTATTTCTCGGCAACAATGGCGCGCCAATTCGAAGGAAGAATCGGAAAAAAAGGATATTCGAATTGGAAATTTAACGTTCCGTTCATTGCCAACCGATATCAAAGGGAATATTTCGGGGAAACCGCGGAGAAAGGAGTTTGTCAAAGGTGGTCGAAAACAAAAATGCCATTCCTGTGAGCGGATCGAATTAAAGCGGATCGATCAAACGGCCGTTGGAAAGCCAATTTTCCGCAACTCTCGGCCGGATTAAAATTGCACGCGCCTCGTCCTAATTCGCGGACACGATAAAACTGGGATACCCGGGGCTGGATGAAATAACGTAATCCCCGCAAGGGCCGCAAGACCTTAAACTCCTCGATGTATTAAATTTAATGACAGAATCGTTTGCGGTCGCTCGTTCTAATTCGGCCATCACGATTCTGCACCATGACCCATATCCACTCGCGTATTATCTCGTTAAATCACCGAAACCACTCGTTTCCCTAAACGAAAATCCATTAATGCCCCGCTGTATATAGGGTGACGCGCTTTCTCTTATTGAGTCGAGGAGAGGTTGGATCGAATCATTTCAATCGATTTATTCTCTCACCAGGTTCTTCTTCTTCTCTCGTTTCTTTTTTTTTTTCCAAATATTTTCAATTTTTTCGATCAACTTGTTCTTCAGAGCTCGCTGTTCGATTTTTGCTTTCTGTGAAATTGCGTTTCTTTTCAAATTGGAACGTTTGAAATTGTATTCTTTTTATATTTAATGGTTGATGAATCGTTATGAAAAATTTTTGGAATGAAAGAATGTGTTTAGAATTCGTGGATTTCAGAATTCTATATTTTTTATTGCTTTTATATAATAATTTATGATCCTTATGAATATTAAAATTGATGTAATGTATTTTATTTTAAGTATTGAAAACAAATTAATTGAGAAGAACATTAAAAATTTATCTGAATTTAATTGAATTTGGCCAGATTAATTTTTGATTTCAATATTATCGAGGAATCTGTTTAAACAATACAAACTATTTAATAAAATGGTTGATCAACGTAGTTGGAAAATAAAAATAAGCTAAAGTTTGAATAATAAAATCGCAAGAGGAGACAAAATAAACAATAAAAAATAAGAATAAGCAAGTGCTTTGCAATACCATCGCGCGATAGCGTAGCAATAATCTGCTTTGCAAACTTTTGACTCGTTCTCCTTTCTGATAGTCGGTTCCCATTGTGCTCCAACTTCCGTGCAACGACAAAGCGTTACGGCAAATCGTCGACCATAAATCGTCAACCGTGTTCCTCCTAGTATTTTTCATAACAAGACGCCACTACCTCGTATCTCGAAAGTTGCTAAACGCGCGCACAGTCGAACGTATTGTTCTCGTCTGAAGAAGCTCGTGTTCTCGTCTCGAAAGAAACGCGTAATAATAACGACGATCGAACCATTGCAATTTTTCACTTGTTGTAAATCCTTGAAAAATGATTTACAAGGCATAGAGGGAAATTTTGAAACTGAATGATTTATTCTACACTTGTTGCAAATGGAAGATTCGATCTTGAAAAGAAATATGATTGGATACGTTTCTGCAAGTTTAATCCAAATTTCGTATATTTGGTTTTGGATAGATTTGTAATTTATTACCTCAAGAATTGAATTTCTGTAAATACAATCCACTGCTACAGTTTTGACGTACAGTCAAACAATTCTCTTCATCAAACGTCAACATGCATTAGCGTGCAATAACGAAACACCGAAATATAACGAAAGAATATAAAAACTGGAATAATTTAAATTCGCCTTCCACAAAACAAACAACGAACGATTAATTTCGCATTATTCCTTTACCACGAAACGTCACACGAAACGCAGATATCAAAGAAGAAGAGAGGAAAAAAAAAAAAAAAGAAAAAGCCACTTCTCCCGTATCTCGACCCCCTTTCACTCGCACAGACGATCGCCCTTTCGAAAAACGAGGATCATCCTCGCGGAACCGAATCGAGAAGTGGAAAATAGCGCGCTGGGGATGCGTTGGCAGTGCATCAACAAGATAAGAAAAGTTAGGAAGAGAGTGGAGGAGAGAGAGAAAGGGTGGAATGGACCGCCGCTTTGCTAACGGCGTGCATAAAACTCTGCGCGCCCGATACTGCGATGTGTGGCAGCAGCAGGTCGATGTATCGAGCCGGTCCTTCCGCCGGTGTAATCGTGATATACAGCCAATATTACGGGACATATAGATACCGCAACAGTGCTTTCAGACGCAGCGGGGTAGATGACGGAGGAAGGGAGAGAAAAGTAGGATTAATCCACGATGTGTATTGGAATTCTGTGTGGCCGTCTCCGTGGTTCGCTCTTCTTCCGCCATGCTGCGCGGAGAAATTAGAAAATTTTTGGGGAACGTGAGTAATGATCACGTCGCACGATGACGATTCATAAATTCTATCCTCCCTTGGATTTTTTTTTTTTTTGTATCGCGACGATTTTCAATCGTTGAAGCTGATGACGAAAGTTGGTGAGAAATAACTTAGTTTTTGGGAAATTATTGAGGAATTTTCGTTTTCAGTATAGATTTGACAGAGGTGATGTTGGTTTTTGTTTCTTTCTTTTTTTAATATCTTTTAGAGTCGTTCTCGCAGAATGGTGAGGATAGTTTGGTATTCGATGATGAAACTTGATGCATTTTCTGATTTAATTTTTTTCCTTTTTAATTTTTTTGCATTCTTATGTAAATTTTTCTTTCGAATTGATCAATCTCGCAGTATCTTGTAGTATTTTACATATTCTATATTATTGTATTTGGAAGAAATTTGGAAATTGTACAATTTCTTATACAATTAATCGATGATCTGATGTTTAATTTATTCTTTAAATTAATAAATAGAACGACGACGGATCGAAATATTTCGAATCGTAGTTTGAAAGAAAAAATGAAAACCATTTGGTGACGTGATCTTTTTTGCATGAAATACGTTTTTCCAAAAATAAACGAGAGACGTGAATACAAATAAAAGTAAATCTATGAATACATATATTTTGTTCTCCACGATATTTCCAACAGCTCTCCACCATTCAAAAATGGTATATTTATTTTTTACATAGTTTAGTTTCTGAACGCTACCAATAAACACAAAGGTTTGAAGAGAAATACGAGTACACAGGACAATGGTTTTGATGTTTATAGGATTGCCTTCTACATTTTTTTGTTCCTTTTTTCCCCCATGTTTTTTTTTCCTTTTTTTTTTTTCCCCTGTTTGATCCCATATCCTATCTGAAATCGAATATATCTGTTCTCTGTTGTATAAATCTGCAGAGAACGTTTGCCGACCTATTGCGTTTCGTGCCTGCGTATTTGTTAACAATGCGGTTGTAACTGTAGAAACAGCGAATGTATGCACTAAACTAAACGATGAAACACGTTAGACTATAAACGATCGTTCGATCGAAACCATTCAATCTCGGATCGAAAAAGGTTCCTTCCAGATAAAACATATGAAAGGAACCCTTTCATTGGTGAAGAGGACCAAAGTTAGATATATCGCATATTTGCTCCCAATGGAATAAACTATTTTATCAACGTTCGGGGAAAAAACCGATATAGGAGATATTCTATATCGACACGAAATTTCGACACGTTTTATCAACGAATCTTGAAAAAAAAAACAATGTTTCTTGATTCAAAATCGAATCCATTCAACTCTGCTATTAGAAATTAATAGCTATGAATCTTCTATTCGAAAACGTATTTTCCAAATTTGCCAAATACAAATAAATTAACGGTACAATTTTCTAAAACCTTAAACACGAACCGTCGCATATACAATAAAATCCCCTCCCCGAAACAGAAGAGAACCAAGAAACTTACCATAAGAGAAATCCGTTATCGCCAACGTCATTACGCCACAATTCCCATCATCCATTCTTGACAAACCTCGTTGTCAACGAGCTAGAGAGGGGAGAGCTAGAACCGTCTCCCCTATAAAACTCGACGACTCACTACTCTCCTCCTTCTCCACAGCATATCGCGATTCATCGACCACTCCTCCTCCCCCACCAACCAATCCAATGAAATAATCGAACAACGAGCCGTGTAATCAATCGATCACGCGAGAAATATCCGCGGACGGAAGTCTCCACATGTACTTGGACCGCATTCCTCCCCGCCCGTTTGATCAACGCTTCACGCCTGGATCATTAATCGACATATGGACTACAGTGGCTTGTTCGATGATCCAATTATAGAGGCGCACGTTCCACCGTGTTTGGCATACTTGCGCGATCTGCGTTTGACGCCGGTTGATTCATTTCCCTCTCTCCTCCTCCTCCTCCGCCCCGTGTTTAACACCGAAACGCATTTTCCGCCGGTTAATGCAGCCGTGAAAATCACCAGCCGCAGGAACATTGAAATCGTCGCGTAATTTACCCCTCCCCTCTTTCGCACAATGGCGCGTTAGATTTTCAATCAGACGGGGGGGGGGGGGAGAGAGAGAGAGAGAGAGCACTCGTGGTAAAAATGTGCGCGCGGCACAACGACGATGCTTCGATGGTGCTTGGACGAGGAGCACGACGTTTAAAAGGGACAGCGCGGCGGGGGGGCTGGTTATTTTCGGAAGATCTTAATGGCGAGATTAATTCGATGCATCTATGCGGGTGGGTTTCGATTCGATCGTGTTTGGGGATGATGTTTCTTTGATGACTGTTACAGAAAACAGGTGTATTTGCAGGTGTTTGGAGAGGTTCGTTCTCTCGAGAATGAATGTGTTTTGGTGAAATTTATTATTCGGTTGACGATCGATCGATGAGAAAGTAAGTTGGGTTGCAAATTGATACGTGTGTACGTTTTAGAATATTTCCACGTACGTGTCATTCTTCTAATTCTTCGCAACATTTTCCGCGTTCCAATTTTCCATGGATTTTCAATTTCGAAATATTTCGAAGAAGAGAGAAAGAGAGAGAATCGAAACAATTTAATTCAAGTTTGAAATTTAAAAATTTTCCGCGAGCTTCGTGGATAATCAATTATGGCCAGTTAATTGATTTACAATTTCGTAAAATGACATAATTTGTATTTTTAAAAACGAGGTTTAGAAGTTAATTGATGAAATCTTAATATCATATAAAAAAATATCTATCCGTAATTTTATAAGATTATCTCTAAACTAAAATTTTCACACCGCCATGAAACAGCGCCAATTAGTTCGATACAAACATCGATAACAATTTCACGTTCTTTTCACGTCAGGCAAAATTCTTTTAATTAAATTCTTCCATTCGTGGAAATGGAAACGAGCGACTCCAAACTTTTTTTCTCGTATTATATTTTCTTCGATTAATAAATAATCGTCTCCTATTCCACTTAAAAATTTAAAACATTTCGATACATTTGTACCGCTTAACAAGTTGAATTGTAAATGCGGTAACAACTCTTTTTTCCTCCTCCTTCACGAGAGCAAGAAAAGAGCAGCGCCATTATAACCGTTGCGTTGGTGTTTCACTGCGACGAGAAGAGGGTTGGCCGGCCAAGTAACGAGGCTATCCGTAAGGCTGAAAAGAAGAAACGACTCGAATGAATATTGTGCCGCGAGATTGTAATAGGTTGAGAGATGCGCCGTCAAAAGTGGAAAGAAGTTTCCTCGAGATTTGTATTCCTGTCTTATAGCTCCCTTCTATGAATCTCTCTCTTTTGCATTTTCCTTAGCGCACGTCTAAAGGAGCGCGTATTCAGCTTGTCTTATCGTCGCTCTTTTGAACGATCCTTGGAAGAAAAAAAAGAGAGAGAGAGAGAAAAAGAATCACCGAGTCCGAGTAACGAGAAAAACGACAGTCTTGAGACTTTAACTCTTTTGAAGCTAGAATTATGCATATACAGTTATCTTTGCTGTTACAATTTTTATCTTACTCAGTTCACAAAGGTATATGTGTATGTGTGTGTGTGTGTGTGTTTGAAATTAAAACTTTTGCTCTTTTTCTTATTGCGTGATCTTTTGATTGATTTTCTAGGTTTTTTTTTTTTTGTTATTGAAAATTCTGGAATATACGGATTTTCTTTTAATTGTGAAATGTTAAGAATGTTTCCGCTTGTTGAAAATTTGACCACTGTTCCCATATTTTTGTTCGCGGTCTTAAACCTTTCACGGACAGTTTGATAATCGCTTTAATCGAAGAGGTTTTCTGCGATTACGGATTCTATTTAGGGGAAGGAGAACAATTTATTACCCTAAGAAAATAACCTCAACGTTCCATAATGCCAAACTTCAAATGGCCATAAATTTCAAAGCGTTTCTTAACAAAGAACCTGCCTTTTTATACCGCCGGTTTAGTAATTTTCGCGCCTCGATATATTATAGTTCCCCTTCCTTTATCCTTTTTTTCAACGTCCGAGTGATGCATTCACCAGCGTAAATCCACTTAAACAAGAATCAAAAGAAATATACATAACGAATCGTGTACTTTTATTCCCCTCCTGCACTTTGCTGAAAAACTTGGAGAGAAAAAAAAAAAAACTCAAATTATTCAACGAGCAAAGAAGAAATTTGCATTCTTCGATCCTTTCGGAATAAAATGTTCACATAGCAATAGACAATTATAATGTAAAATATTTTCACATACTTCAATGTGAAAGCGTTCGAACAATTTCAAAATTTCTTTCCTCTCCGAAGTTCCAAGCGACTACTTCAAAAAAAGCGAACTACTCCAAGCCTTCGTAAAAACCAAACACTTAACCCAGGAACACGGGGGTAAACAAGTGACGATTTAACGACCAGCGATAATTTCAAGAAGCTGAGAAGCATCCTCGAGGATCGACGTCGAAAGATAAGGTTCGCCTTTCCACTTTCTTAAGCTCCTTCAACTCGACGCCTCTATCACTTTCATACCTCGATTGTCAAAGTGTTTTCGCGAGATGTAGATGTAGCGGAAGAGTGGAATCGAATGGAAGGCTGGCTCTGTTTCCTTCCCTGATCCTGTTGCGCGGGAAGGGGATCAAAGTCCCTCGAAGAAAGAGAGAGAGAAAGAGAGAGAGAACTTCGAAACTCATTTAACTGATACGTTGTGTCACGGATGACGCGGTTATATCGGGCACGAAACTCGTTTCGATTCGTGCCACGGTTTCTAATCGAGGGGAGGGAAGGGGAGGGTGAACGTTTGTCAGTAACAGGGGTTATAGATCGCCGCAGTATGGAAAGCATTGGCGAGCGAATCGTGGATGATTTACGATTCGAGAAATCGTCGAGAATTCGGTCGAAGCCGCTCCATGTCGACTGGGTATTTACTGGATATCGAAGGTCGACAGGGGATTCACGTTGAAAGCGTCATCAGGCATATTACTTTTTGAAACTCGTCTCCCACGTCAATTCCCGGATCCTTCGTTACATTATAGAAATTCTTGGTTAACCGAGATTTCCTTCGAAATCTTCTCGCTAAAATTGCTCTCTGATAATTGTTGTCGATCGAATTTTACGTGAAATATTTTATGTTTTACAGTAATAATAAAACTATCATCAAACATATTCATTCTTCCGCGTATTTTATATCGGTAAAGGAATGAAAATGTGATTCAAAGTGAAACAAATATCCGATAACAGAGACTCTAGCCGTAAAAGTTTTCTTTTGTTCTTTTTATTCGCAGCGATCATCAATTCTGACGAAAGAGCAAAAAAAAAAAAAAAAAAAATTCTCGTTTCAGGGAAATTTGGCGCAAAGGAGCAAGGGTGCATATTCGTGCGTCGAGATTTGTTCGAAAAGCTCGGTGTTCGAAAAAGTTAATAAAAATTCTGGCTTTACCAATTGCGTGGCCAGCATGTTCAACCACATTGCGGCGGGCCATGGAAACTCGCGCAACATTTGTTGGGCTTTTGTCGGCGGAGACTCGATTTTCGCAGTCGGTTACACGTTCCCTATGGTCTAAGCAGCTTTCTCGTGCTTTTATCGAGCAAACTGGTTGCAACCAATATTTCATTAGGCGGAAAACCATCGAAATTACTCCGTTTTTTCTCCTTTCCTTTCCTTCCTTTTCTTTCTTTCGCAAACGATAAATGAAATTGCACTTGTTCTTGTTGTTGTTGTTGTGTTACAATCCAAACGTGTTTCATCGATTACCGAACTGCAAATTGGAACACGTTTTCTATTCTATTTGAAATCTTCCGCTACACCAACATTCTTGTCTCTACCCCGATTATTACGAGGCGTACGTAAATTTGTCTCTTCGAACTTTAACTCGCGATGGCCATGACAATTTTTGGCCGAGCTTGTTGTGAAAATGCTCTTTGATTCCTTGTTTTGAAAAGTTTGGAATTGGGTTGGTTTGATGAATGAGAACGAAGGCTTAAGAGTTAAAGAGGAGGTGTTCAAGGTGTATAATTAGTTTGAAACTTGAATCTAGAGTGGAAGATATATATATATACGGTCGGTAATTCTGGGAAGAAAATTTTTGAAGTTTCAATTGCATTAATTTCCCCTCCTTTTTTGCGTATCCAGATAATCCAGATATTATATTCCACTTTTCATTCAACAATAACAATTTCAATTATTACGATCTCGAGATGATATTAGGAGAAATCATCTGGATCGTTTTATAAAATAAAATCTTCACTTCGGTCGCACTTCTCTCCAATAGAGATTTCCAGTAATTTAATTTTCGATCTCGCTCGAGGTATTACGTTCCTTCATCTTCTGTCCCAGTTGCCGCATTAAGGATAGTGGTTTTCTCTCCCTTCGTGCTCCACTTATGCTAGTTTATGGATCTTGCGAAGGGACACTGAGGGAAAGGATAATGGAGAGCCTTTGTGTTCCAAGAAAATACATATGCGCCTCCCGATAAGATATCGCATTGGTGGAAGAAAAATATTTATCTATGCCCTGTTCTAAGATCCGGCTAAATCTCGGATTACTTGATCAAAGAGCTTAATCATTCGTGTATACTTTGTTAACGAACGCGCTTATTACCTCTCTTTGTTCCAATTTTTCTATTTGAGATTTAATCCATAAAGTTAGAAAAATTAATTAATTTGAGAGAGTTTTCAGTTCGAAGCGACGAATTGATCTTGATCGATCATTTAGAACGAAATAAAAAATCTTTCATCGTGTCTTTTAAATTAGAAGTACGATTCTAAGATTTTTTTCTTGTTTAAATAATGGAGTTATTTGAATGTACTACTTCTGTAAACATTTCACGAGCCAAGTAGAAACAATAGTCTTACTACGATACGAAATATACTTCAGAAGAGTATATTCTACATGCTGCTATTCTTTCCTTTTACATTAAAAATATTCTTTTTAAAAATATCACCGAGGCTTCTTGAAACGAACGACGTTTCCGTGTTATTCTTTCCAGTTTCGCAATTAATTACTGGACAATGTATTTACGAGAGAGATAGATTTCATTTTAAAAAGAAGAAAGATCTACGTCTTCTAAATTCGTCGAGATTTAATAAAAATTGTAATTTCACTCGGCAAATAAGAACGAGAAAGTTCAAGTTACAAACAAGTTTTGTTTCTTTTCCCCGTTACATTTCTTCTTTCTTTTGTTAATTCCTTTCCTTTATCTTTTGTCCTCTTCCTTTTACACGTTCTCCAAATATGTGTTACTCATCGTTCATTTGCTAGAAATTTTTTGTCTTTTTACATTAGAATTTTATTTACTTCGAATAAGACATAATTGTATGTAATTCGATTTTTCAAGGAAGAATCGGACACCGTATTAACATTTATTTATATTCGATGCAACTTTTTCGTTTGGATTTGTTCACGCTCTGTAGCGGTCAATACCCAACGCTACATTTTTGCAGTTTGATTATGCGCTTCGTTAAAATGCTTTTAAAGGGAAAACGTCACACGAATTTATCTGAGTAATCTTCTGTCAATCGACGATCACGAGCGAAAAAGTGGTTCGAAAAGGTAAGATTTCGTTCATTCCTCGATGCAAAAATTACTATCCCCGAAGTTCGAACGGTTTAAACTTTTCCTAGATTTAATAGAGTTTAATCGATCTTAGAGTAAATTTCCTACTAGAATACGTTTATTTCCGGAAGAATACTCTATCCATAATGCTCTTCTTACTCTCACGGTATGTTAAAAACTTTAAATTGATTTAAAAGTTATCTCGAGTCTTTTGCTTCCAAGTTATCTCAAGTAAGTCGAAGGCTTTGATCGATCTGGTTGAATCGTGTCGATTAATAAAAGAAATTTTATACAACTTCTTCGAGTACGTACATACTTTACACGATAACATCGAGCAAGTGTTCTTCCATTCCGAGTAATCCATGCAAATATCCCATATACTTTTTCGAATTTCTTCTTTCTTCTCGTAGTATATTCCAAGTTTTTTTCCCCCCTCCTCTCATTCAACTTTCTCAAATTATCCCAACTATCTCTCTCTCTCTCTCTCTCTCAACTTTCCTGGAGAGGTGCAATAATTTTTTAATCTTTTTTTCCACCTATGGAATTCCACTCCAAGTCCACAATCTTCTCAACTTTCTTCGACCAAGTTTCAAACGATCCGTATATAACCGGCTCGATCGAGGACGAGATTTCATTAAAAAATATCGATGGAGAGAAGCGCCGCCTCTATCTATTCCGGATTTCCCCATCCATATTTTCGTAATGCCTTTGTATCTGGTCAAGCGACGTTTAAAGTTCCAGTCCAAGATTCAAAGCGTACTACCTCTGTCCATAAACCTTTCACGATCGTGCAAGCAAATGGGATTGGTCCGCTTCCAGGCGGAGCTATTTGATTTCTAAAACACGGGCGATCCTTTGTCGATGGCCATCGGTTAAATGAGACAAAGCTTCATCACGTGCCTGGAATCACGTGAATCTCTGTGTAAAATGTCGCCACGTCCGGTTGGATCAAACAAGAAACTTTACGGATTTCTGAGCTCAATTTGTAGCTTCGCCCCTATATACGTGTATATATATACACACATACACACACACACGTATGCACACGATGCCGTGCGTAATTGCGAGAGGTTCAACGTCAAATTCATGAAGGAATATATTCATGAAATTTCGAAAGCACGACATTTCGAAAGCGATTAAAATCTCTCTTCATTTTTTCCCTACTTCGTAAAAAGTCTAATTGACTTTCCTTTATTACGTCTCTTTGTTGCGAGCAACAATGGACGCAAATTGAAAGAATCCCTTCTCCAAGTAATCCCGTAAGATATCTCGATCGGCCGGTCAATTCATTACGATAGTTTTCAATTATCCACGATTTTATTGTCCACGAAGAGAATTATCGGATTTAACTTATGCAGGATAATCTACTCGTCCAATTTGTAATTAAAGTTTGCATTATTTCCTCCTATTCGATTTCGAAACCGTTCCTCTTTATCCTTCCATCTTCGAAATATTCCAATCGTTAACGAGACCTCTTTCTTTTCTCCTTTTAATTTTAACCCTTTCGCTACTTAACCCTCCGCCGCATGTGCTCGAGAAAGATCGTTCGCGATCCGAGTTGCTTCGACGGTTGATCGAAAAACAAAAGCTACGTTTCCAAATAAATATAACTCCATTCATCATACGATATCCAGCATCTTATGCGATATAATAGCGAAAGGGTTAAATTACATAAATCCATACACACACACATATATATATTCGACTCGTTGTAAGATCTAAACAATCTAATTTTTCCCGCTCGACGTAGAGGCATTCATCCAAAGCGAGAACAGAGAGGCACGCGGAAACAGTTTATTCCCGTCCGCAGCGAGGCGCGAAATTCTTCGCGTTAACAAGCGTCATTTTGCCCGCCGTCCAATGTAATTGTCCCTTTCCTTTCCCCCTTCTTTCTCGCCTGTTATCACGAGCCGCGTCGTTTCCTGCATTTTTCAACGGAAGGGAGTTCGGCTCGAATTCAACAGGAAGGGTGAAGAGAGGGCGAAGGAAGGTTAATTTGTCGCGACGTGTATCTTGCTCGACTCGATTCGAGGAGGCGAAAACCTCGACGGGAGAGAGAGAGAGAGAGAGAGAGAGAGAGATTTAATTTCACGGATCAAAAATTCAAACAATTCGGCCGGCCGAAGCGAATTTCACGCGGCGTTGCGGCCGCGCGTTTCGCCACGGATACGTAAATCCTCGCTGCTGCCTCCGCGGATTCAGTTTCGAGCGAGCGGTGTGTATCGACGATAAATCGTACGAGCCTACTGCGCTTCTTTGTACCTACGTTTCTGCGACAATTAATTGCGCATGCAGCGAAGAAAACGGCCAGCCTCGTTCCATTTCTACTTGCCGTGCACTCCTCCACCGCGTGATGTATTATCGTCACGCGTGGCGAAAAGCACGGCCGGATAAATCTACTACCAGCCCTATTGTTTAAGCCCAGCCCTATTGTGTCTCTCCTCCTCTCGAGGCAATCCATTTTTTTTCCTTTTTGTAAATTAGTCATCATCGAAATGCAAGGATTTATTTCGTGAAATAAAGAAAAAAACGCACCGTCCTCTTATGATCGATTAACGATGCGTGGAAGAAAATTTCTCTCGAGATGACGGTGGATCGGGCGCGATAAAGATTGAACGGCACGATTTACGATTGGATGGCGGGCTTATCGGAGCGGGCCGCTGTTTACAGCGCGATTCCGTAAGCGGCGGGACAAACGGCGCGGCGTTACGCTCCGTCGAAAACTCATAAAATCACAATATAAATTACGGGACAATAGGTCGGCAGATACCATGAGGAAACCATTGTATCGCCGGCGGCCAGGTAACAATGGTCCGCTGGGACAATAATATGGCGGAGAGGGATGTAATTATCTTTGGCGCATGAGATAGTCGGCATTGTGCCGCGCGAATGTCTATCCGACCGCCATTCGAGGCGTCGCCAGATCCGTCAAACGATGAAAGATCCGCGACAGTTTCCAAGTTTCGTCTATGGATCAGCTTTCGTATCATCGATCGTGAAAATTGATGAATCGATTCGAGAGAGAAGAATCGTTTTCCTTTTTTCTCTCTTTTTTTTTTTTCAGATATCGATGGGTTAAACGCTTTTGTATGGATTTTATCGAGGATACGATGATGTTTCCTTTCATTTTGTTGCTCTCTCACCGTTTATTATTCTGGGAATGGATCTCGATCGAATATTTATTTAGGGATTGTGTGGATGGAAAATAAGAAGTGGAAAATTATGCGAGTTGATTATTAATTTTGATGGAATCGTTGCACGAGGAGATAAAGGGAATTAAAATTATTCTCACGATATGATAATGAGATATAAATGTATCGCTAGTAAAGTGAAATGTTATATATGTATATATACATTGATATGACTCACGGATGGATCCAACCATCCTCGTCTACAAGTCCGACATCCGAGGGGGTGGCATGTTCGTGGTCTGAATACGTTCCTTCTACCTTTATATCACGTAGTAGAGCTAACTTACCAAGAGAAAAACTAATTTTCTCTTGTATAACAACGTGTACACATGTGATGCACGTATAATGAAAAGAAAAAAAAAATTCTACGACAAGAAAAAGCGAATAAAGAAAAC
Organism: Apis florea; assembly: GCF_048593485.1. Taxonomy (NCBI): domain Eukaryota; kingdom Metazoa; phylum Arthropoda; class Insecta; order Hymenoptera; family Apidae; genus Apis; species Apis florea. The sequence goes on along the minus strand of NW_028256809.1, from coordinate 4,250,960 downwards.
GAGAAGAAGAGTCAATCTCTATCGGATATTATCTCTGTTCGAACAGAATAAATATATTCAATTTTAAATTTCGTGTTATTTTGTTGAACAAACTTATACTTTTGTACAATTATTTCTATAATTATAAACGTAAATACTGTGTACAATAAATCCCCTTATCCTTCTCTTCCTATTTCACAGACTATATTCCATATCTGCCTCCATTTCCACGAACACTCGACAACTGATATCGTATCCTTTTTCCTTTTTTAAGGGAGAAAAAAAAAGTTATTTATAATGTAAAAAATATCTCTCTCGCCATATTTATCTCTATTTTCCATTTCTTCGTTTACCAAGTATTGTCCATTGAAAAAAATTATTCACTTTTTACTCACCTGTATAATCGTTTATTACAAATTAAATCAAATGGAATATATTTCCACTGCATGCACCCGATTTACGCGTATAAACATCATAACTGGAGTTAGAGTATAGATCGTTGCGAAGTATTATTTCTGATCGACGAAGGAAAAAAAAAGAACAACCCCTTCGGATATCGAGTTTCGCGTTTCCGCCGGATAAAAGAAGCTTTAGCCTTGGTGTATTATATCGTCAAGTTATAAGGGATTCGAGAGGAAATTGTTTTATCGATGATCGCGATTACCTTGTTGCCAGTGATAAGGGAAAAACGTTCGTGCGAGTGGATGATATTCGTATAATGCACGATCGGGTTAGAGCGGATACGATATTGCCTTAAAACGTCTCTCCACGACTTATGGAAACCGATTTAGACACGTGACGAGCAGCAACAGATGAACAACAGTTTTATCTTTTATTTTCGATAAAAGTGATTCACAACTGGTAGATTCTTTTTTTTTTTTTTATTATTTAGCGATTAACTCAATATTCAAGAGATATATAATATTGTGTACAAAATAAAGATATATGTTAATCTTTTCTAAAAATTGTCTTTTTTTTAAAATTATTCTATAAAAGACATCTTTTTGGTATAGATTAAGCTTTTACTTCTGCCTTAAGAATTAAGAATTACACGTTAGTCTAAAATCTACGTATAATTATCCCTGAGAAATAGAAAAAGAAAGGGGAAAACAAAATAAAAATAAACTTCTTCGCAAGATTAACTTTTCTAACACGCGTTGAATGCATTAATTATAACCGTAACGAGAAACGAAGTCGTCTGGTAAAAAAGGCAAGAACGGGACGTGCACAGGCGTTAGTTTCGCTGCGAAATTCAGTTCGACCACGGACCTCTTTCATCTCGTACGTCACTTTCAGATTCCAGATTTCGTTATACTCGATATTCTATCAGTGATTCTCTCTACTTGCCGAGAAATTTCTCCTCTCTAATTCTCCTCTTTGCTGAAAACTTGAACTGAAAACTAGAGGATCTCCACGTGAATTTAACACTTGAAAATTTTCCATACTTTTTGTGATCCTCGTCATGATCAATTATCCGATAGACCATCGCCTTTTTATCGATACGTAATATTTATAGTGATGAGAATTTAGGAAAAAAAGAATATTCTTATAGACACACTTGTATACATAAATTAATAAATATCCATACAACGATATTCGTAGATATCGAAAGATCTTTTTCTGAACGGATATCCGTTCCCTATCGAAGAATAAAAAAAAAAAATTAAGCAAAGTCTTTAAAGGATGAATTTTATCCCTCCAGGCATAGAAGAAAAGTCCTACACCAGCTGAAACTACTCCGCGAGTACCGTGAAACACTTCATTCCCGATCGAGAGGGTGAATTCTTGGAGAGAAAGTCGCGAGGTTTCATCAAAGTCTCTCGATTGGCCGGTTTCTTTTAAGAAAACTGCCAATTAGAGAGAGGAACTCTGGATGAACTCTCGACTAAAGAGCTAGCTCTGAAGAAACTAAAAGTTTCAAGAGTCAGAAGTCATAGCTCGTACAATCGGTTAAAAAAAAAACTAACCAAGTCGATATTAGCCGGTCGATCGAACAGATTTAGAACCTTTGATCGATCGAAGAACAGAATCCGTTCGGTTTGATTCTGAATTTTCAGAGGATGAGTTTAGTTTGATCAAATAGGAGAATGGGTTAAAGCTACGAGTTTACCTATATCTTGTCGCCCTCTAACAGTGTCGAACAACGGAATCAAACAGAATCGTCCAATGTCACCATCATTTTCTACAAATATTCTCCTGTGAGAAAGAGAACGTGCAAAGTACGTGGAAGCCCTCGAACTATTCGATTATGCAACTCTCTCTGCGAGTAGAACGTGTCTTCTACACATCTTCCGTTTAGCTTGAACAGGTTCTGAAAGAGAAACATGTTCATAAGGGAACATTCATGAAGGGGATGAAGTTTGTACAAATGTTACGTGTTATGCGAATTTCGTACGTAAAATTATCTGTCTTTTCAACGAGAAATACAATTATTCAAGTGACGTTTCTTTTATATAATTTTACTATAATTTATTATAGTAAAAAAGGGTCAATGAAGATTCTTCTAGAGAGAAGTATCTTGAATGTCCGACGATGAACAATATGTTTCCATATTGCTCGCATTACGATACCTTTCTCTGAGCAACTTTACGCGCTGTAGAATATAATTTGTTAGATACGATTCCTTTTTTCCTTCTTATATTTTTGCGCAAGAAAAGTGGCAAGTTTTTACGAGACTCTCTCCCTCGATGGTAAAAATTTTCTTTCGAACCGTTTCCTTGGGAGAATAGTTTTCTTCTTTGAAAATGGTATCCGCGAAAGAATATTCGTAAATATAAAAATTTAATAACCGTCCGCGATTCTGATCATCATTGATAAAAATTTGATAAGATTTCATCAAAATTCATGGAAAATGTAAATAACGTAAGGCTACGCGTTCACAGTGCCGAAATTTCCTTGAACAGAACCACGATCACCTATTAATCGCCACCTACAATCAACCTACATTTCCCCTTTCCACGCGCATACCACTCGACCGCCGCTTGAAAAGGGAATAACAAATCCGATTCCTCGAGTCGAATTCATCCGTGAATTTACGACGCGGGCATATTATCGATACATCCAAGTAGCCATTTTATTTGCTCAGAGAGCGCGACCGCAGAGAGCAAGGAAGCAGGGGATATCTTTTCGCCAATGCGAGGTTTACAACACCTATTTCGTGTGTTTCCTCCTCTCGGGCCCCAAAATCGGGTGGCGCACGTGTGCCACCTCTCCCTCTCCCTTCTCTCCCTCTCAAACGTATGCAAGTGGATCCGCAAACCCGATACTTTATGCTACAAAAACCATTCGTACTTGGGCAACACGCTGCTGCTTCGAATTCGCCTCTATTTACATACACCCGGCAAGCTTTGTACACGCCTCGACCGAGTTTATGTACACCGTCTCTCTGTACCCACTCTGACAACTGTTCCTTTACAAACCCGGCTTTAACGGTGCATTTATGGTGCTCGATATGCTACTCGTAGAGGATCCGTGGCGTGTACTTTCGATTCGTGAATGTTGCCAGTTTTGAAAAAAAAAAAAAAAAAAAATGTAAATTTGATCGACGTTCTTGTTTCTCTCTATGAAGAGGTGTTTGTCAAGGTAATTGAAATACGGTACGTTGGAATGATTGATTAATATGTTTAATAGTTATTAAATTACAGTGTATTGTTTTTATCTGTTGGGAACAATCAGAATTTAGATAGTGAATTTCATTATTGGTGAAATATATTCTTCGAAATATACTAAATATTAGATATATAAAATTTATCAGGATTCGTCAATGGTTGTGCAACTTTTTTTTAAATAATTGTTATGACTGTGATGATGTTCGTTTATGCAAAGGGAATATATATATATATTGGTTTGGCCATGCGTCTGATTACGCATACGGTTACTCTACTTGGAAAGTAGCGCACAGATGCCGCGGTTTATGAAGCGGCTCCCTCTCTTTGTATTTGAAATTTTCGCATCAAGATTTCGTGGATCAAATGGCTGGCTTTGAGCTATTTACGGATGAAACATCGGTTTTACACCGATATAAAATGTACAAAATCAGTTCTCTATGGGTTTACACAAATGATGTTTTTTTTTTTTTCCTTCCTTTTCAAAACATCGAGAGAGAAACGTTCACAAAAAATGACGAATTTGTGAAAAAAATACGCAAAGCAAAGGGAGAGAGAGAGAGAGAAAAATGTTCGGCCATATTTCATGCGGGACGGATATTCGAAAATGAAACATGGTTATAAATACGAGTAATTTTTATGAAAGAATTTCGAAAATTAATTCAATCGAGTTCATCAATGTAAATCAGTTTGTGTTTTCGTTTCATATTAAAAATTAATAATTTTAAATGATAAACATTCACATTTTTTAAAATTGGTAATTTTAAATTTTAAAAAAGAGAAGCAATTGATTTTTTGTTCATCGCAATAGCTCTTTCTCTCTACGTGACGTTTTAATTTTTTAAAAATCAATCGAAAAAAACAAAAAACAAGATCTATCGAAGCGTTCATTTGTAGTTCGTTAACATTCGCTACAGTTAACACCATTCACTCGTACTAATTTGCGTGAACGATGTAAATTGGTCGTGTAATTTCATCGCACGTTAACAAAATAACTGGAGGAAAATCCATACAAAGGACGTTATTTTTTAATCTTTTATATTCCAATGGTAATTTTTAATATAGCTTACGTTAAAATGCTGCCACGAACTAAACACGGCTAGAGAAAAGATTTATAAATACTACTTCTTTCAAGTCTTTCCAGCCCGTCTACTAAAACGCCAGCACTCAGAAAACGCCATATTTAACTACACAAAGAGGAAGTTTCATTGTACAACGGCGCAACGTTGTTACAGCTTCTTTTATCCGATTTATATTGTTGCCATGTTAAAAGGCATTTATTGCCGTAATTAATTATCGCATACTAATAATAAATACTTTTCAATACGACGTTTCATTGGATTATTTTTCGATGATTGATTACAAAAATTGGATATAATATTACTTTATCAATAATCAATACGAATGAATTATTCATTAGAGAAATTTGATATTGGAATAAAAACAAAATCTCATTCGAAAATCATTAACTTTGCTACATTTGCAAAATTGCAAACGGATCTAACCTCTTTTTAATTAAAATATCTTTTTTCACATCTCAAAATATACATATTAAAAAATTAAAATTTGTAAATTTTCTTCACGACATCCTCGCTAGAACAAAAATAAATTCAAAAAAAGGAATACATACAGAATTTTCTAAATTAAACGACCCTTCTTTCAGAGAAGAATTAGAAAACATCCGAAAACATATGTTTTGAAAAAAAAAAAATCATAAGAACAAATCTCGAAGGTCCATGCAAAGAATGAGACCCAGACACGTTGACACCTGCATCCAAGTCGTGGCTTGGATTGATACGTGAGGGTGCAACGTGTCCGGATGCAAGTGAATCTTCGCAAGAAATAACTGGAGAGGATGACACGCCTCGTCAGCGTCTCCAACCTTTCGCTCTTTCATTAACTCGAACAGCCACGTTCGGCCAAATGTAACCGTGGTCGGCTGGATTGCATTCTGGAAGGTTGCCGATGAAAACTACTGGCCGTTTCTTTCCGCCTCTCTACTTTTGCCCGCTTCGAAATTAACGAGTACGTACAAGGAGGATCACACCAACCACCGGCCACCTTTGCGCAGTTGGCCGCTGCGTGACATCGTTGGAAAAGAGACGCGACCAAGGGAGCGCCAAACGAGGGGAATAAAAAAGAGAGAAGAGAAATACGAAGAGAAGAGAATGATGTTGCATTTTAACGACGAATGGGGAAATGGAAATAAGTGTATAACGGTGTGTATATGGTGTTTGATGAGGAGCAAGTTTGGTAATTAGATCCGTGAATTTTTTTTTTCTTGTATCAATTTTTATAAATAAATACTGGTTACTTTATTATCGTGAATGGAATCGTAATAATATCAAAAGGGAATCGAAATTTACTCCTGGTATATTCGATCAAGTAATTCAATCAAAAAAAGAAAAACCGCTGTAAATATAGTTTCTGGTAATTATTTCGCAATCATAATAATAATAATTTTAAGTATACCCTCTACCTTATATCATTTTCAAATTTACAATTTAACTAATATAATCGTCACATCCAATTTTGGGTATTGAAAAGAAACACGATTACTTCCGCCAATTCGATTGTTGTTTCTTCGAACGATCACAGATAAGGTGATCCTCCAACGTGAAGATTATTTTCTATATTTGCATTTTCGCGTCACTAATCCACCCGCTTGTAATTACAATTCGGCTTGAACAAACAACAATTACGGGCAGGAATGTAACAGCAATAATGTAAACGATCGAAATCATTATTTCATGCAATTACTACGTGCCTCCCCCCTCCCCAATTACGGGGGTTTCAATGTTTTATCGGGAATCGTGTTTGCACTGAAGATTATTTGCAAATGATCGTTCCATAACGAGACACTTATCGCCGAATTTATGAGTTTGTTACGCACACCGTAACCTAATTGAAGTTACCCCCGCGCCCGTGTTGTTGCATGAAAATACGCTCATAACGTGCCCGGTCACGTAGTCAATACTTGCATCCGGATTCAGCGTTTGGTGCATCGCGGCAGATGGCTTCGCGCCCTCCTTTTTTTTTTCTTTTTTTTCTTATATATCACTTAGGTAAGCAGAATAACTTTTTTTTTTTCGCCGAGAATATTTCGCTCGATAGGGCAAATAATCTTCCTGCAACTGTGTTTTAACTTTCGATACGAGAGGAGGGAAATTCAAATGACATTTCAAAAGTATTCCCGAGCGAATAATCAATTTTAAGAATTGAATATATATATATATATTTCCAAAGAATTTAAATTATAATATAAATAGAAGATTATTATTAATTCGAAGTTTCAAAATACGATTAATTCGAAAAGTTTCAAAATACGATCATTCCTTTTCAACTATCATTCTCCCCCTCTCTTTCTCCCCTTAAATTTCACATCGAATCAAAAATCGAACAGGAAGAAGAAGAAAGGAACGAATCGTGGGAATAAGAATATACCAAGATCGCATTCGAAAGAGAAACGAGACGAGATAAAGAACAAGGTCGAGCAGTTCAAGTGGTCGCTCGCAAGTCGGTCGATTCCACTTCTGCGAGAGGCCACCCTCGGTCAATCCGCGGTTCTGCGTAAAGCGTTTAAAGCGGCCTCTTTATGAACTTGTTGCGGCGCGCAAAGGGCGGAGGAAATTTTCACCCCCGCGATACGCGCGAGGAGCGATTCAATTAGACGGAGAATACCCGCTCCCCAAGTGTCTCGATGAAACTCTGGAAAACCGAGTTCCTTCTTCTTCGCTCCCTTCGTTACCCGCCAACGTAATTTCATGGATTTTGGTGGCGTACGTGCAATCGTATATCGCGACAAGTTCGACACTGTTAATCTTGGATTTTCCACGCGCTGACCATTCTGAAAAGCTGCTTGATTCTTCGTATTTTTTCCTACTTTCTTGAGAATCTTCCTTAATTTATGCGTGTTTAAGATTTTATTAGGAAATAATAAGAAATGATTCGTTAAAACTTGAGTGACTAGAAACTTTAGTGATTAGAAAATCGGAATGAAATTTTCAGGGAGGGAAAATTTTTTAAATATAGCGTGTTTAAGATTTTAGGAAATAATGAAAAAATCCTCCGATTTTTCGTATTTCCTCGTACTCGCTTCTTGAGAATTCTCGTTAATTGTCGATTCCTTATTCGTGTTTAAGATTTTCTCACGCCACGAATCGGTTAAAAAATTAATTCTTCTCGTTTGATTATTTGAATAACGTTGAAACGTGGATTAATTGGAGCAACGAGAAGAATATTATATACATCTCGATAAGGAAATTGCATTTCTAAAAATTGCTGATGCGGCGGTTCGCATTTCCTGGTTTTAAATAATTGCGCCGGTCCACTATTGTTCAATCAAACTATTGTACATAACTGTTATTAGATCTGTTAAATCCATCGGGAGGAGTACCCAAAGCCATTGTTCCATTGTTGACGAAGCAACCCTCCGACGAGGAACAAAGTGAATCTACTTTGCAGTAATTACTTCATTTATTTCCCTTCTATTTTTCGATCCGATAAAAAGATGCGCGTGGAAAACAGCGGAATTATCGGTCTCCGGAATCCCGTTTCCACCCAATTCGCCTCGCCAATTTTATTTCAACCAAGTCCGCTTACGACCTTCTTACGATCAATTGTTCCCTTCATTCTTCTCCGCTTCGACGATAAAAAATATCCACCCTTTGTTTCAAGGGAGATAAATATTAGGTCATTCCATAAATAATTTTCAAATTGCGAGCCGCAGTTGTAAACACGTTGCTCGCGTGTTTTTCAGAAATAAAATTACGTGTAATCGTACTTTCATCAAGGAAAGGATCGTTGCGAAAAAGTTAAAACGTTATTAGAATAAATTAGAATATAAAATTCGAAACGATTGTATGCATTAGGCAAAAGTTGTGGGATGAAAGGATAATGCAAAAAAGAATAGAGGAGAAAATTTTTTTTCCAAGTTTATGGATTGAAAATTCGCTGATAAACGTTATTCGTATTATCCATCACCGTCACAGAATGTTTCTATTATATCGAGAAAGAAATTAAAAAATTATATCCAAAGATAACGAGCGATCCCTTAATAAAATCAAAACGATTAGAAATATATTATAAAAACATTATTTCTCTATCGAGATCATGCTTTTTAAATTATACATATATATATATTTAATGTATCTCGTATATAAATAAGAGAAACTCGCTTAAATCATCGATATTACCATAATTGTATACGCGTTTATGAGATCGGACAAAGGATTACTCTCTCGGCTCAGAAGATATTTTTTTGTCTTTTTTTTCCCTTCTTCTTCTTCTTTTTTATTGCATCATCATTAACAGACAACAACTCGCAACGTTCCCTTGAAGCCCACTCCAATTACAGTATTGCAACAGCCGAATTACTCTTCATACACTCTCGTACGTAACACGCCCCACATATCTTGAAAGAAGACAAAAGCATAACCCGTCAAAAAAAAAAAAAAGAAAAAAAAAGGAAACACTCGAAAATCTCGCGATTCCACGAACTTTGATTCTTTATCCAAGATTCATTTGGTTGCGGCGAAAATAATTTTTCAATCCCGGCTTGACCGCGATATGGCCGACCATCGCTTCACAATTTTGTGAACCATAATGAAACTGGTATTAAGTATTTAAGGTGTATCGCCCAAGTGAACAAACTGCACTGTTGCACGAAAATTACGTATCTCTATGGATGGTAAGGAAGTGGAACTTTCATTGGACGTGGATGATCAAAGATTCAAACGTTTGTTAATTTTCTTGTAATATTCATAAAATCCAATATTCTGATCATACGTTTTTGTGAATTTCGAAAGTTGTAGAAATATGCACAAGTTCAGAATTAATATTTCTTATTTTCTGGAAGCGCAGAATTTTTTTTTTTTTTTAATTCTCTTTTATAAAGTTTACTTCCAACAACTTTTTCCCCAGAGAATTAAAAATTTTTCCAAACAATTATTTCTCCGTTAACACGCGTTAACACTTAACAATATTCTCTCCGAATCGCTTATTTCATTTTCTTTATCCGCATTTAATTTTTTAACCGAATTAACTATGTTTTAAAAATAAGTTCCTTATTGCGAAGAAGATTAGAAGAGAGGCGATGCACGACTCGCCAGAACACAGTGCCATCGTGTTTATAGATGATCGTGTTATCTCGACGTCGAGTGTATTATAGGAATTGCAGATGACCCGTATCGACGTTTACCGGATGCTTCAATTGTTTTGCTCGATGCAAAGATTAATCCCACGTGGACGAATATTCGATGAATCTTTGTTGATGCAACGAGAACACGCGTTCAGAACATTCCATGGTATTCACCTATCGAAAATGTCGAATATTAATTTTCCAAATCCAGTGCACTTTAATTCCACGTTAACATTACGTCGTATATATTACTTTGTTAACATGAAATCGCCCGATAAACGTTCACAGACTTTTTGATCGATAACCATCATCGCTGTATCGAAGCATTTTCACGAACGTGTTATTATCATGCACGCCGCAACTATAAGAGAAAGTTTCGCCAAGAGGAAACGAGATCCTCGTTATGTAGACGAGTCAATTAGGCTCGTTCTTGCTTTTGACACTTTGCCGTTTCTTCGAGCCCGAGATCGACGTGCACGCACATCTGTTCGAACGATGTTGGTGCAACGAGGGAAACCACTTCTAATTATTAATTTGCGTAATTACCACGCCGCCACGTGACACATCGAGCAATTGGTTTTTAATTGGATCTCGATGCATATCCTTGATTTTCCGATCCCCTGCCTCGATAGCTGATATCGGAATATATTTTCTCCAAATCATCTCCTTGGTTTCTTTTTCTTTTCTTTATTTTTAATTTAAAGAAAACTTTGGGAAAATAAATTCTAACGATTCTCTGTGTTAGAATGGATTCCTTCTCGAACGATTATACATGTAATCAATCCAGTAGAGTAGAAATTCTTCGTATTGGCAAATTATTTATTCTCAGAGTGTAAGACTGATTCCAGGTGCTATTTTAGAATAGCAAGCATTTGATAATTTATTTTATTTTATTTTAGAAATCATCTGATACTCAAAATAAACGAGTAATTATTAATAATTGAATAAAATCGTTGTTTGAAAAGAAGACGAAGACAAATATAAGCTTCGAAAACTCGTTTCAACTTTAATCAACCGCGTTCCAACGAATACGAAATTCAATAAAGGGGAGATCAATTGTACCACTCCCTTTTTTTTCTTTTTTCCTTCAACTTCGAGATACTGGACACCGTATTTGAAATACTGGGAGGGAAGATGGATCCTCCGGATTTTTTCCTACCGATACAGAAGCGTCAAACTGCGCACCGGCCGGCTCGAAAAACTGGCGCTGATAATATAACGAAACGGGCGGTTTCGAGATAAAACGAACGAGCGAGCGAGTTTTCAGACCACGCTTGCCAGATCCACTTATCGATTCTCCGCTTCTCTTTTTTTTTCCTCTCTCTTTTTCCTCCCCCTTCTTCTTTTTTTTATCTCGAAAAAATGATCCACGACTTTTTCGTTAACAAGGAGTGGAGAGATAGACGGTGATGACGGTCGAGAAGAAATCCCTCGAAAATGGTCGAGATGTGAAATTGATAGAACCAAGCGAAAAGGGAAACCCATTCACCGTTTTCATGAAAAATGTACATATCGATAATAAGTGTTGATAACAAACAAGCAGCTTCGAGATTGAAATTCTGTACGAATCTTCGCGATGAAACCAAGAATTTGTATAATTGACCGATGAACAGAGGAAAAGAAAAAGGGTACGATTATTTTGGAATTGAAAATTATCAATCGTATTTTCAATCGTTCCTTTGTGCTTCTATTATTCGTAGCAGCGTTCAAGTATATATTATTACAAATAAGAGAAATACAAAAATTGTTACAGGAATATTTTAACAAATTTTATTAAATTGTCAAACGGGTCTAGAAAAACATTGGGAATATTTGAAATTACATAAAAAAGAAATCAGAATCTACTGCACTTAATAAAATATGTACAATGTTCGAATACCCGCAAAGTATCGTTTCAGATCGGAATAAATTCTCAAGCACCATTTTTCCATCAAGTTTACACGTTGCATTATTCAACAACAAGCCGCGTGCAGTTAAAGAGCATTGATAGGGCTCGGTCCCATTGTACGCATCGAGTATCCGATTCGATACGAATTCGTGAAGCGCCGTGTAGAAAGTGTATTTTCAAATGTGTGCAATATAGAGTAGAGCAAGGACGGTTTGAGAAGTTGTCGTGGTTGATAACTTTTCCAGATGGAAAAAAAAAAAAAAAAAGGAAAAGAAAAAGGTAGAACGCTCCTTTTGTAACTTTTCGAGCGACTGACTTCTTTCTATTCCTCTCTACCCTTTTCCCTCCTCCTATTACCGTGAACGCTTCCGTGGACAATTGGCCTCGTACCCCTTTCGCCATAGAGTGAGGAGAGTGACCATACCATTACTCGGTCCACGTTTTGAAAAAAAAGAAAAACACACGATTTTTTGATTTATTTATCAATGATTAATGAGTGGAATGAGAAACTTGATCGGTTTAAATTTTCGTAGAAAAGATAATAGAGGGTTGGTTGTTTCGAGGAGGCTTTTAACTAGGGCTGACCAAACGTAGGATGAATCACTTGAAGTGATGTAAGGGTCGTAAAACTCTTACAAAAATTACTTTAACACGTACTGTTCCGTTGTTAATATTAATTGACATGATTAAAATTCCTCGATAACTTGATAGAAGAAAAATTTTCCCAACGAAAGAGATTTCTATTTTCTTTTTATTTAAAAAAAAAAAATAAAAAAGGATCCATGAAGTGTTCCCATTGTAAACTTGCACTATAACTTCTATTTTACGTTTACGCTCTCTATGACCCATTCAACATTACTTTCACGAGCTATTCGATAAAAGCGGGCCATCACCCGTTTCATCGTACGATCGACGTTAATTTGAACGCACGATAAACGCGTGGAAATTCCAAACGGCATCCGAATGCTCGATTTTCGTGGAAGCGAGAGGCTCAGTCAGTTGTTTTCGATCGTTTGCTTCCGTCGATTGAATACATTTTGCCTTTAATCAAAGTTCAACATCTTTATGCCCAAAATGGAACGAACGAATCACTTTTGAAGTTGAGAATCGTTGTTGAGAAATATACTCTTTATCGTTGAAAATTTGTCGAATGAATTCGAAAAATACGATATAAAAATAATAATTTCCCGTTTCTCGTTTATTTTTTCTTTTTGCAAATAACAATTAAAAAATTCTATTTTTTCTATTTAATTGTTGCAATTTTTTATCATTGTCAAATTCTTCGATACAAGGATAACTGATATAAATTGAATTTTGAATCATTTTAAAAAATGATACAGAAAAGAAAAAGAAAATATTAGAATTTAAACACTTAGGAAAGCAATGCAACTGAACATTGATTTCTATTCATCCCCACAATTTCTATGAACGTTGAAATCTGGATCGTTAATGAAAACCACCATTCGAAGTTAATGACGTGCTTGATAATTCTGTTGCTGTAGAATTTCGATTGCGATTCAATTGCTCGATCGTGATAACGCAAGAAGACCAACAGAACCTGTTCCAATGCACTTTTAACTAAAATCCAGCCGCCATTGTGCACTTTTTATTTTTCCGATATCTTCCTGCGCAACGAGAAATTATTATTTCATTTTAAACGAGTGTTCAGCGAGATAAATAAAATTCGTTTTGATTATCACTTTAACGAACGTTTCAATTTTTTTTTTTTTTTTTGGCAACTGAACTAACGATAAGATTCGTTAACCTTGCGATAATTATCGAGATTAATTATGAAACGTGATACCGTCGTTAAATAATAATCGTGGAACCGTGAATAATACAATGCGAGAAGCGCACATATTATTTTCCATTAAAATATATATGTTGTATATATAGTAAGCGTCACGAATCATTTTCCTGAGAGATATCGAAGATAACGAAGAAATTCTTGTTTGACGTCTCGGAGAGATAAGGGAAATGCAACTCTTCCCCCTTGGGGTGCGCTGATGCTACACATGTCACGATAAATAAGTTCTAAAATGTCGAAGAACTTTGCTTTTACCATCTCCAAGAACTAACACCATGAATAATTCATTTAAAGTGAAGATATTCGCGTGTAATATATCGTATTATATTTGATAATCATATTTTACACATTTTACTTGTGATATTTTAAAAATTATTCACGTAATAAATATAATTTATTCCGTTGTGTCGCTATATTGAAAGTTATACAGATATTAAATATTAAGAGGAGAATTATTCGATGCCATAAAAAATGTTTAGGATGAGATCGGATATTTTATCTACGTGACAAATAACGCGTCGTTCTCCGATACCCTGGGAGCAACATCACTGACTGTTACTACTGAAAATGAAATATGTCGGACAAGGAGCACATTCCATCACTCATTTGTTCGTTCGACGAAACAGTGGCATTGAAAATACATCGAGCTAAAAATGAAAGATAATTTCAATATTGAGAAAGTAATTCTTTTATTCTTTTATTATGATAATACGATACGAATCTGTTATTCGTTAAAATTTACAATCCTCGAAATATACTGTTCTTTTGAATATATTACAAGTTGTTCTTATTTTTGTTATCCTCTTCCCAATATTTTATTATTTGGAGATCTTTATTTTATTTCATAAACGTTCAATTATTTAAAAATTGTCTTTTGTCATTCTATGATTTACTTTATTTTAAACAAATAATTATTAATTCTAAATCAAATTCCATTACATTTCATTTCTTCCAATTCACGCACAATTTTTGTCCAAAATTCTTCTCGATCCAACGCCTCGATATTTATAAATGCTCCATCCAACTCGAAGCGAGCGAAAACAAAGACTGGCTGGATCACGGTTTTCACACAAGAAACCGAATTGAATTCGTGCGATCGATCAGAAAACAATTTACATAGACATGTCCGCAACGAGACGCAACCTAGCTCCGCAAGCTGTTACACGTTGCAAGAAGAAGGGTGCTTAAGACGCCACAGCGATTCAGCTGGGAAATTCCTCTCTTTCTTTCCCTCTCGTGTGGTCACCTTTGAGGAGACCTCACGTCCTTCTGGACGCAGGGCTTGTTGCCTTGAATTTAATGCATTTCGAATTTTCTTCTTCTACTTGGAAACATATTCTCTTAAAAAAGCACTTTGGACATCGAGTTTCTCGAGGATCCTCGCCCCGATTATTTGAAACTGATGTATAGTGTTTAAAAACAGTGAATTTTTTGTTCAATCTTCCATGTTAAGTTTATATTTTTTGAAATTACACGCCGAATCATGCACTGTAAAATTTAATGATTCGACGATGAGTTTGAACGCAAATGGAATTTAAAATACGAAAAAAAATTTTGTAGCATAAATGATGAAAGTTAAAAGGTTAACAGAGTTAAAATTGTTACTGAATAGACAGTAGAACTGCACAAAGAATAGTCAGAGCAAGATGATAGGCGGAATATCGATGCCTGGAATTTGATTACGTGAAATTTAAAAGTGAAAATCGAAATTTTTAATGGAGCATCAGATCTGAAAGATGCGAAATTAAAATTATGGAAGTAGATTAACAAGATTAAAGTTTCTATGTGAATATCCAAAAGTAGTATAGACAGAGAATAATCGGATGGTGGATGAAATATTGATGCCAAAAAAGAAAAAAAGCGAATAAACGAAGTTTAAAAATAAAAATCGAAATTTCCAATAGAAAATCGACACTTTTTTTTGGAATATAAAATATATGAAAGAAGATATAGAAAATACAAAATAAAGATTCAAATTGTTACGCGAATGAGACAAAAGTAGCATTAGATGGAGAATAGTCAGACACGAGATGCAACTTTAATGAATCTCTGCTAAGATATAACGATTCATGCCAAGATTCGCTGATGCTTTTCATGATCCTTCATAAAAGTATCAAAAGAGAGTAGATCTTACTTTTGGCAGAAAAACTTCAGAAGCAACTTGTTTAAAAAACAGTATACACTGAAGCAAGATGAGAAGTTGTTCAAAAGTATTATTTCTTTTTGTAACATTAGAATTTGTTCTGCTATTAATGAAATAAAATATATTAATACGCGTATAATTAAATATTACAAAGATTTTTGAAAGAATTCTTAAAGTATCTAAAAAAAAAAAAAAAAAAACCAATCTATTTGAATACACAAAAATTCCCAACTTCCCAATCTCAAAATTTCATTTATTATTTTCAAAACCATTCTTCCTCGAGATCTTCTCTCCCCATCTCTCCCTCCAAAAAAGGAACATCCATTGAACACCACCACTCGACAAAAGTTCCAAGCGATCCAAATTTCCGATACGTTTCTTCCCCGAAAACTTTCTTCATTGGCAGCTAATTACCGGCTCGCATTTCCTATATTTATAGCCAATATAATACTCGTACTGCAGCTCGTACATCATCGAGGCCCTGAATGCGCCGATGTTCGTCGAGTATCAACCAGGAAGGGAGAAAGAGATGACGATACGGTATGGATCCGCGAATTATTGAGCCGGTTGGCGGGATTTCGAGTCGAAGCGGTTGATTGAACTCGGCGGTAACGCAGCAGGGATCGTTAGACGATGGCCAGCCATCGATTCCGCCTCGTAATCGCGCCACACTCTCCTCCCCCTCGCGTATTGTCGCGCGAGCCCCCGTGACGGATCGTTCGTTCTCGAGGAGGAGGAAACAGCCTCGAGGTATCGAGGAGCAGTCTTGACAGCGGTGTTAATTACGATTGATTGTTCCGCTCAGGAGGGCGAGAGTAACTTTTGTGTCGCGGGCGAAGCGTGGGGGAATGAATCGATGAGAATGAGATTTCTTTTTTCTTCCTTTTTTCCTTTTCTTCTCTCTTTTTTTTTTTTAATTTGTGGCGGTTGGTAATTTTGAAAGAAATCTTGATGAGGGAGAGTACGATAGAAAGATAATTATTGGATATTTTTTTGTACGCGAGATGGAGGGATGTGAAATGCGTGCGAAAGGTTGCGGAGATTGATTGCGGAGAGGAAATTTCAATTCTGAAATTTGATTTATGGAAATATTTTTAATTAATGGCAAAGAAAAAGAGAAACTCGAGGAGATGATTATTATTAGAGAGGGAGATAAAATTGTAATAATTGTCTAATATTTCTACCCTTCTTTTTTTTATTTCGTTATTTTTAAACTTTTATCACACCGTTGTTGCGAGCACGAAAAATAGATTTTCAAGAAGAGATGAAGAGGATCATCGGTCTCTGTCTCAACCGAAGGTATTAATTAATCAACCAGGTATTCGGGTACGAGATTTCTACAAGGAAAGCACGAGTTCGAAAGTAATTGTACGGTTGCCAGAATAAAATATTAATCGTTATCTTCTAATCCATCTGTTAATCAACGAAATTAGAGAAACGTGGAAACAATAATGTCATTTTAATCCGTCTTTGGAATTGAATTTTAACTAAAAACATTAACTGAAAAATATTAGAATTATCGTGCAATGTTATTCATAATTGAATTATATCTGATAATTTTTTTTAAAACAGCAATAATTACAAAAGATATTTACCATTCATTGGTAAATATACCCACATGGCCATTCGCCATTCACGCATAGCAATAGTGAAGGATTAAACGTATATCTCCGATCATCCTATTTGTAAGTAATTAGGATATATGAGGATTGTTAACTGATCCAGCTGGTTAATCTGTTGCTGATGAGCTGTTCCATAGGCCTCTCGATCCGAGTGTCCTAACGGTAGCTTGGTGGTCTCGCTACAGATGAACACACGGTTCCGCAGACTGCTTACTCTTCCTCTGTAGCACATCTGACCGGTTCGTCGTGGTTCCACAGTGTAATCTGGTTCCATTCGCTATTTGCATAGGCGCGATGATTGATTCCCCCCTCCGCACAATTCTTGCGAATAAATCCGAATCGAGGAGCCAATGTTGCGTAAACTAATCTTTTGATCGCATTTGCAAAGTGTTATCACATACGCCAAACGCTCTTGCAATTTGTCGGATTCATCGGAACAAAATGATCCTCGGAAATATTTGAAGACGAGAAACTTGTAACAAGTGATAGTAAAATATTGTGGAAAATGAATTATTTTTTTTTTTTTTTAGAATAATTTTTATAACTTTATATATAAATTTTTTTAAATTCTGTTATCCGAAGAATTGATAAAAATCAATATATTGTATATTATATCAAGAGATTTTTATTTAATTTTTTGCAATCAATTCTTTATTAATTCAAATTTATTATTTCTTCAAAGTTCAACTTTATTTCACGATCGTTTTAATAGATATTCAAATTTGAAACGAAAACGAATTAAAATTTTTTTTAGATAAAATCTTAAAATATAATTCCACGACTGGAATGGAGGAGGAGGGGGGGAAGGGAGGGAGGGAGGGAGGGAGAAGGGAATTGATAAAATGTAACGTGAAGTGATTTAAATGGAGACCGAAATTGGTAACAGCTTAACCATAAATCGAAGGAAATGTAACAGTATATTATTAATGCAGAACAACATCTTTGTTGATTAATTCCCATTCACAACACGTAACATCGTGTTCCCTGATATTACAATTTCCGGGAAGCGTAATATATCGGAAAGTAGACATTTCCAGTTTCGACATAACCAACTATTATGAAATTTAATGTACAACTCGAGTAATATACACGAGTGAAATATGATATTTCTAGTCAAATATATCCAATATTAATACGAATCATAACGCGAAAATTTAATGATGGCCTATTAATGAATATATAACCTATTAATCAATATATCCATGACGATAAAACCCAAATGATGAATTAAAAAAAAAAAAAAAAAAATATCAAGAAATTTTAAACTGAAATTTTTTTCTATAAGTATACAATTTCCCTCTATAACGTATCGAAAATTTTTCTTTAGGACTTTGAATGATAAACGCGATAAACTATCTCGATCAATACTGTGCAAATAAATGATACCAATCTTTGAAAAATGGCGTCATAAGATTTTTGAAAAGAAGATGATAAAACAAAATGGATGAGCTACATACATCCCATTCATTTTGCACATCTAGTATCCCTAAGTGAAAATAAATAAACACAAGCAAAAAAAAAAAAAAAACAATTTTTCCAAAGTCACGAAAAGAATAAAACTAAATAAAATTGCATCGATCCTTCATTCAACTAGGCAACTCGAATCGAATCGAATTTGATTCTGTTCCACTTAACAACCTTAATAATTTCTTTAATAACGAACACCATACGCATTTACGACGTAAAATAACGCGTTCAATAAATTACAGAATTTATATTTCCAACCGAATGACACAAATCCGGAATCGATACTAAATTAATTAAGAGGAAACCAATCATCACCATTCAATCCTCTCTCGATCCTTCGTCCACTATCAACGGAATTCACCAGCGAAATGATAACGCGTCACGCGACTGTCGTATAAAACGGACGACGGGGCTCCAAGTTAATAAACCAATCGTAGGATCGAGGCATGATGCATTTTACGACACGCGTGGCGTATTTGACGACGTGCCGCTACGATAATATTTCTATGCGACCGCCTATGGCGAAATCGCATTGTGCGTTTTCATCGTGCGCGTGAAGGAGGGGGGTAGGAGGAGGAGGAGAAGCTGACCGGTTCGAGATACGCCGGTGTACAGTCTGGTAAAAGGATTTGACAAGATATCGAGAGACGAATACCAGAGGTGAATCCTGCTTATCTGGCATCGTGGCCACTGTGGTCAGATCAATGGTACAAGGGGCGCTATCTAACGCCACTGTGATGGGGAATATAGTATTGGCAGCACACGTTGATTGACACGTTCAACCTGGCTGGCCCATTTTCGCTGATCTCAAATAATATCGTGAATTATTCGGAATGTATTAACAGGGGATGAAGAGCTCGCCCTCGATGCTTATTAATAAACTGGGGATAGTTGTGCATTTATTGGAAAATTTAACCGTACGTAAAATTTGACGTGAAATTTCCAATTTTAATCTTTGTTTCTGCGTTCGTCGAAATTTTAATTTCTATGCTCTTGGTAATATTGGAAACTTGTTTTTTTTATTATTATAGGAATTAGATATTGGCATTGAGAGTAAGATTTTGTAAGAAAGTTTTTAGGATTCGATATATATCGAATTTTTAAATATGAACTCATATTATCTCGAAATCTTTCGAGGAAATTAATGTATCCTTCGGCTATGGGAGAATTCTCGTACAACTCTCCTCGGTTTATAACAAAACAATTTATACCAAGTGGAACCTTTCCATTCGCGTAATCTTCTTTTACGAAACTTTAATTAATTCGTAGGAAAGTTGAATTAAATTCAACGCATTTCGCTTTAATTGAGAAAAATAATCGATACGAGATACTGGAGAACTGTCGTCTAATCAATCCCTTCCAATAATAATAAATTCACGCAACTTCTTGAAATTCGAAAATTTAATAAACACTTTTAAAAGCAAATTCTCTTAATCGCAATTTTGCTCGAATTTTTATCAATCTTCCTCCTCGTCAATCGAACGTCCTCGAATTGGAAGACTCGAAGAATCAAGCCTCATTTTCCTTTTCGATAAATCGACCAATAAAAGGACATCTGGAAACTTCTTTCCTCTCCTTTTAACAAACGATCTCTTAAAAAGGGAGGATACTGTTCAGCCTCGTTTAGACACGCAAGAACGTCACGATTCGAACCAAAGAAGAAGAAGAAGGAGAATAGAGGATTGTTAAACATTTCTCTCGTGGAATTCAACCGATCATTTAACTCCCTCGCTCGTGATACTTGGTTACACACTCGAACGGTAGATAATTAATCGGCCATGCAATCCACCCTAAGACTTAATTCGCCTCCAATTCACTTCTTCATTCGTGGCCTCGTTTCACCCGGAAACATTAGAATTAACCGTGAAATTAGCATATTCAAAAGTTTTGCAATTTAACGAACGGGAATCTTGCATGAATGCATCGGGTGTCTTGAGAAGCAGATCGTGCATAAAATCGTGTCGATCTTTCGAGGAGAGAAAAGAGATTTGTGTTCGAGACTTTATCGTTGATTAAGAAAGGGATTAATCGACGAAAAAGATTTTAAACGAAATCTTTATTTGGAGAGAAAATTTTTCGTGAGGGATTCTTTTTTTTTTTTTTTTCTGAAACGAAGAGAGAAACAAAGAAATCGCGCTTCTGACGAATTTACATATCGATTCTTGGTTTCTGAACATTTGAATATTCGTCCTTTTTTTGGAATTCGACGATTCATTTACATTAAAAATAAGCAATAAGGTATAATAATTTATGGAAGAAGGTAAATTTCGTGTACACTGAATGATTACAATCGAAGATAAAATTGAAGGAATTAATTAAACGGGAATTTACAACGAACTCATTATGTTAACCGTTTAAATTGGGTTTCTAAAAAATATTCGTTTACATACACCGTGTATTAAAATGGATAAATTTCGTGCCTCTCGTGTTCAATACTTAATTTGCATAAAGAATTTATCGCGAAGTTGTATGCAAAAACACGCGCGCCACGATGCATTACGTAGAAATTGCAGTAAATCTTTATAAATAAGTTGAAACGCTTAAAAAATTCATTCTCATTGCGTATGAATAACATTCATCCCAAAAAATTAAAACGCGAATTTCTATCCAATTTTGTCCAATTTAATCCTTATCTAATCTTATTCATTTTGAAAAGTTAAAATTGGAAAAAATAAAATTATTCTCTTCAAAAGTATTACACACAAATTATAATTTCAATAAAGTTTTCTATATTTTTATCACACTTAAAGCATTTGTGTATACGATATACGATGAATATTTCTGAAAGATAAAAATATTTCTATTTTCTCTATTCAGAAAAAGACGAGAATCGAAGAGAATCGCGTTTTATATCTTTAATTTACCTCTTCTCCAATTTCCTATTTGTTATCGACTTATCATAATCTAATCATCGAAAAATCTTCAATTAAAAAAAAAAAAAAAAAAAAAAAAAAAAAACTTTCCATTTGATCCGTGTGTAATTTTATTATTCAAAAATTAAAATCGATGCTTCGACTTCGATGGTTACAAATTTCATAATCATCCAAGGATAAAGATTAAAACTGAACTTCCGTTTAACAATGTTACGTCGTCAGATTGGATTTCATTCCTTTCAAACAGGTTCCCTGCTTTATCGAAATTTTTCCCGTCGAGATGATTCCCTGCTATTAATTAAACGCCACTTGAGGAGGTGGTGGAAAAAGTTTTTCCAACCACCCCCTCCCCCTCCAAGAAGGAAAAGTTAGAGGCTTATTTACTCTCACACCCCCTCCTCCAATAACGTTCTCTGCAACGTGGTTTCGGCTGTCAATCACTAAAACTTGCTAAATTACCTGTGCTCAGCCATCGAATTTATTTCGTCGATACAGTAATGGCAAAACTTTTCTACTCTTGGCTGTGTGTGATTGAAATATATAGAGGAGGAAATTTTTTTTGGCGTCGAGCAAGTTACGAAAGATTTACTACTGGCTACCTTGGAATTTGTTCTCCGATCTTTTATTAACCCGCTCAACCGAGGGGGAAAAAGTACTCCAAGTATTTATAGAAATAGATTATTTCTATAAATGAAAACGAAAAAAAAAAAATAATCGATAAATAAAGAAATTAAAAGAATTATAATTATGAAAATTTAGAAGAAGAAATTTTTCTTTTATAAATTGTTATGAAAGTTGAAATTACGATTTGTAAAAATTGAAAATTTGAAATTTCCTTTAAAATTCCATAAAAATTACTAGAAGATGCCGAGGAACTTATAATTGGAAAGATCTTCGCGTTTAAATTAAACTTCGCGTAAGAAGTTGTTATAAATTGATGAGAGGCTCGTTAGGGGGAGAGCACGACTGTATAGATGAGGCCAGTTAACGTTTTTTTCAATTAATTAAACGCTCGACAAAACCATGCATATTTACGCGAGGGTGGATGCTCAGCAGAGGTTCGCAACGAGCATGCAAAATTCAAGAGAACGCCCACGAGTCATATCTATTTCATCGACAGGTTTCAAGTTCGTGCCCACGTTTATAACACCCTTTGAAGCTATAAAAGTATAAAAGTCGAAAAAGAAAAGAGAGAAAAAAAAAGAAAGGGAGAAAGAAGGGAACAGTTGGTATTAACGACGCAAAGCCTTTAGCGACATTATTTTCGCTCTAAAAAAAAAAAAAAAAAAAAGGAGATATCGATCCCGTAAAAGGTTAGACACGTTGTAAAGAATTAATCTCGAAACATGAATAAAACATGCTTTGATAAATGGAAATTTTTTTAAAATTTAAAATTTTTATAAATTCACATAAAAAGAATAAATAAATAAAATTTGCTGCTCCGACAAATTTTTTTAAGTCACCTTCGCCTAAAATTATATAGACCGCAAAGAAAAAACAAAACTTTTATTGCTTTTATTCAGAACGTATTTCTAAAAAAAAATTATCGCAATATGATTTCCAACGAATTTTAAAAAATTCCTTTTTTATTATACACATTATTGCAATGATTCATTTTTAATTAATTGTTTTATTTTGATCTTTTATTATTAATAATTATGAAATTAATTACCAAATAAGGAACCATATTCTCGCGGCTCAACAAGGCGAAGAAAAATGAAAAGCAAAACAATATAAAATCAAGCACGTTTAAAGAGACGAGGAGGAACACAGACCATCACCCTTTTGCCCGGATTACAAATCTGGCCTTGGTCGAATTTCCTCGCAATAGAGCTAGCCCGAAAATCGATCTTCGTAATTACAATCGACTTTCAGAGCTTTATAATCGAACGTACGTAATCGTTGCTTCCTCCCCAAGTGCAATTACCGGCCATCGTTCTGCTAAGCTTGCAATTAAACCTTATCTTTAATCGGTGTAACTCCTCGGATAATGATCCTTCATAGATTTTGCACAGCTTTGTAAGTCTGAGTCAAGAAATCGGGATATTCATTGTCAAACGGAATTCTCGAATCTATTATAATTTTATACGCGAGGACGAGCATTAAGAATTGAAGATTTTTCCCTGATTTAACGATATTTTAATCACTTGGAGTAGATTAAAAGATTTTGTGATACTGAAAATTTAGCATTATATATATATATATATATATACACAAGTGAAATCCCGATTTAATGACGTTTTAATTGAGAAATACTTTGGAGAAGTATTTTCGCGTATATAGAATTTTAATACGAATATTAATATATTTGTCTAGAATAAAAAATTTGTGAAATGCTCAAAGGTTCATCTAGAATTATTTATGAATACTATATTATATATCGCGATGAAATATTTCATAAATCATAAATTTTCTAGCATTAACCCTCGATCGATTAATGGCGATACGAGTGGCTGACTCTGGATCATTTATGAACCACTCAACCGTGTATTTCAGAAATAATTTCTCTAAAATCAAAATTTTAAACTAAAATTTTGCGTTAAAAAAAGAATTACGCCTATATCAAAATACTTCATCGTCTAGCATTTATTTTAAATATACATATAACTCTTCTCTGTCAAAATTCTATATAAAAAAAAATATATATATTTGATTAATAGAAAAAGTAGAAAATAATTAATAGAGAATAATAATTAATTAATATGAATTCATTAATTAATATGAATTTATATTACAAAAAAAAATCCATTTATCAAAATGAATGAACCTATTCACGATTCATACGCGCAATGCTGTATTTATTTTACATTTCCAAGCCCTCGAGAATTAATTGCTTACTTATTATGTATTAAATCTTCTTTTCATGTTTATGGTTAATGACTCCCTGACGAGTTTCTCGTTTCCCCTGTCCCAAAAAAAAAATCGTGTCACCTTACAACGTGCAACAATCTTCTATTAAATTGAATAATTACTTTCGTATATATCGTTTATTTTATTAAACATTTTTTCGTTATTTGCGCACATCAATCTAATACATTTATCGAAGAATAAATTTTAATTAATTCTCAATTTAATCGTTTAATTAGCTGTATACATCTATCGTTAAAAAATAAAAAACTTCAACCTGTTATACAATTTATAAAAAATATATTACATTTATTTTTAATATAGTTTATTATAAAAGAATTTAAAATTTTAATGAAAATTTACGGACAAATAAACGATCAAAATAATAAAACAAGTATTTCCAAAGACAAACGTAAAAAAAACACAAAAAAAAAATACAAAAAAAAAAAGAATGAAAATGTAATGAAAATGAAAATCTAATATTTTACATCCTTCAACGAACCAATTCGAATGGTTTCTAATTCGAAAAACGATTTCATTCAATGTTACCACGTTACGTAACGAACATAAAATGCATTTTACACAGTTCACACAGTTGATAACACAAATAGTGTATGTGCAATTAAATAACGATCGTTCGCGACTGAACGACAATGAGTAATGTCCCGCAAAATAGAGCAACGTGTTTTTGCAATAAACACGGAAAATCGGTTGCCACGTGTCGCGTGTCAGCCAATCGTTCGCCACTAATTACTTATAACCACGTTGATGGAATTGTTTCGATGTAATTTTTCATCGTTATAATCACAGTTATCATTCGGGAAATTTGCATTCGCCGTATAAATTTCCTATCGTTTTCTTATCCTTTACGTTTCAACGATTTTCACGGTATTTTGCATCGTGTAAACGTGGTATTCGATATTGTAACAACAATGTTGTTTAAATTTTATATAACCTTATAGGTATAAAATCATTTAAACTCGTAATATTTTGTTAAGAAAAAAAAAAGGTAAAAATACGATTTCAAAAAAAAAAAAAAACAAAGAATTGTTTTTTGCCGTATCATGTACCGGTTTGAAGGTTTATTTACTGAAAATTTAATTCAATTGTTTCCGAGTTATTTCTGGAAAAAAGGAACAAATAGAAGAATGGAAGAGATGTTATGCGAAGAAAGGAATATTCATATAAAAATTTAAAATTATGAATTATGAAATGGAATTATGACGATACTTGAAACGAACACTGTCAACACTCAGAGGGGAGCAAATATTCACGGTTGATAGCTAGAGGCGATTTTTCCGAGTTTGAGAAAAGATTAAAATTTCCCATTCACATTGTTCTCCCGGTTTAAAAATCGGTTTAAAAACTTTTTAAAGTAACGATCTTAAAATTAAATCGATAATTAACAAATATATAAATTCTTGCAACATTGCGTGCTAAATTCGAATAATTGTCCAATAAAAAATTCCATATTCCCCTCTTTCACTAGAAAAGATTTATTCGAAGAGATCAATTATCACGAAAAAGAATCTAAATCCTTGAGAAATAAGATTTTTTTCCTTTACCATCTCTCATAATTGTCATCGTTAACCCATCTATATTATGTCACCTATATTACAGTCGCTAAACAATAATCCTATTACCAAACCATAAGTCATTATTAATCGACTCCCTTTTCTTCCTCTACTATCTTCTCCCTAAGTCCTTCGAATCCCTCGACACGTTTCCCATGATCAGCCGTACCAACCTCGATACTTGTTAATCATCTCTCCAGCAAGCTTATTACTTGCATTTTGCAAAATACGAGGGGGAAAATTAAAATTAAGAGAAGAATACGAATTATACGTGCGAAACTAAATTTAAACGAGTCATTTGCCGAATTCGTTCGATTAAATTTTCATTGATGGTTCAAATAGGCCAGCAGAATAGCAACGCTCGAGTTTAAGGTTTCTCGATTCCTGCTCGACTCGAGGAGCCAATAGCAATCTGGCAATCGTAAAAATACGGAAACGTTATTGGAGACGTGTGGAGGAAGATCGGCGACAATGTATCCCAAAACGCAAGTTGTTGAACGCAACACCCTGTAAAAGGAACTTATTGTCTCACTCGTTATCCTTCTGGATCCCTCTCGAAGATGTCGTAAAAAAGAAGGAACGTTGGGATGGATCGCTCGTGGAGGGGATCCATCGTTACGATGCCGAGTTTTTTACAAGTTTATGGCAAGGAAAGGGGCACGGATCTCATTACCCTGATGTATCCTCCTCCGATCTTATCCCTTTCTCTCTCTGTTCCTCGATATACGACGGATTAAATTTATTTGTTGGTTAAACCTTTCACGTTCAACATTATATCAGGATGTATAACGTGTTTATTTTGATTAGTTGTTAAAAGTCGTTAGCTTGAATTTTTTTGGAAAATACAAAAATCGTTGTGAGCTCAATCCTCTTCGAATATTAAATTTGTAATCTAATTGAAGATTAATCAATTTCGTTTCACGAGTAATATACAAATATGTGTATTTTTCTGTCGACGAAGCAATGGAAGATCTTAAATAAAACGTTAAATATACTTCCTTTTTACGAAAATATCGGGGCAAATATAATTCTGCGTGGAAATAAACGGTCTTCGGAAAAAGTTACTTTTCAAATGGCAATCGTTAAATTCTACGCATATCTCGCTCCATTTTAATCGTGTAAATTATAATAATTCATTTTAAGCAGATTCCGTCTCGTAAAAATAATAGAAAAAAAAAAAAAGAAGAAAAAGCAATATATACGTTCATAAAAAGGGATAAAATTCCAAGAGGAAATGTGTCATTTAAATAATAGAACAGAGATTCTGCCGCAATAATGCCGCACATTTAAATTCTTTTACGGAACAATCCTTTTAATTCAAGTTATTTCTTCGATGAATTTAATCCAGAATCAATCGGATTTAAAATCAATCCATGCAGAAATTTATTTTGAAACGAATCTATTCATCTTGCAATCAACTTTTATTACCTTAAAAATAATCTCTATCATATTTTTGAGCTCAAATATTCCAAAGATTCCATCCTCTCCAAGACGATCCAATTGCTCTTAAAAATATCCACGAAATCGATCCGACCGAGGCGAATTTGTTTCTCGACAACGTTTGTTCTCTTAATGCACACCGAGTCAAATTAACCGACTCGGAACTGACTATGCATGGCCTTCGAATCAATCATCCTCTCTGCCATAATCTCTTCAACTTCTATACAGTTAACCGCAAACTTATAGCGGCCATGTTGTACAAGTTCTACAAGTAAACCTCTCCCAAGTATATGAATTATTAATCCACTTAGGACGAGGAGAGGCGAATCCAGATATGTTGCAATGCTTGTCCAAAGGTTTGTGTATACATAAAAAAAAAAAAATATTAGCAGTTGAATATAAAATAACCGAGTATGGATAATCGCAAGTGTCAACGATATCGTCGATTCATTCGAAAAAAGAAAAGAAACTACTATCGAATCGAATTGTAAATTCTATTTCCAATATAAATATTCAATAGAACGATGACAAGTTAAAAATTGTTAGATACGATTTGCATTCAATGGAAAATACAATATTACACACGATCGCCAGAGTTTCCATACGAGCAATCAATAGAATGGAGACTTTCTCGCGCGGACTAATAACATTCCAGAAAGGAAATTTGGGAACTGTTAACGGGTCCATCGACAAATTGCTTATTTGCGTCAAATGCCCTGGAACGTTCCGCACAAGACCAGTCCGATCGCAATGCAATTCCAACCCCGCATATAATGTCCTGTGTCCGTATGAACGTGCCAAAGAGGGATATTGAATTAACTGGTTCTAACTTTGAAAGCTTCGCGTGTAACTCGCTCACGCTTCGAAGGGAAATCCGTTCAAATATTTAAATATCATTTATGCTATTATACATCGTGGCAATCGAAGATATAACCAAAAAAAATTTGATTATCTCGATATAATTGAACAGTGCTCGTTAATTTTAATCATTTTCAATTTCAATTTTCTATATTCGCACGCAAGTCTGCAGGTTTAATGATTACGACAAAAACGAATGAATTATAGCTCGTAAAAGTGATAGTATACTTTGTGCGAATGATATAATTTTAAAATGCATCATCACTTGCGATATTACGAAATTTACATGGCAACCAAGCATAAATCGTACACACTTTGACCGCGAAATTCGACGAGTGTAAGTTTAAGAGAATTTCGAAGGTAAAAATTTAGCAGACGTATATCATCATAGCGAAGAAAAAGCAGCTATCATTCTTTGGTCCAAATCGATTCTTCGATCTCGATTCTTCCTCGATTCCCCAAGCGAATGCTAAACTTTATTTTGCTCTATTCGGGACAATTTTTCCAAATTCGGATTTTATTCAATCGAATCAGGATAATTTGCAGCGAAACTTTTATACGAAGATTATTCGAATTAGCATAATTCGATTTTTTAAATTGTCGAGTAAAGATAATAATTCTCATGAAATTATGGAAAAAGATTTGAAATATAGAGAGAAACAATATATCGATATATACCTCATCGTATATGCGATCAATAGTTTTCCAATTAGAAATTGTGCAGGAAATTTTGTTATAAAACTAAGTTTCGCGAGAACGCGTGATGGAATTGCGTACGCACGAAATGCAAAGCAATTTCTCACGTATAACGAAACTTCACGTACTAGAATTAATTTTTCCCCCAATTTATAATGCTTCAAAACAAACATTGTGAATTTTCCCCGAAATTAAATCATCAAAAGTGTGCTTCTAATACATATACACGCTTTGTGATGTGCAATTTGTGTGTATATCTATTTCACTTCGAGAACGAGATTATATTTTGACTGATAGATTAAAACTTCCTTGTTTAAATCTCCATTTAATCGAAGGAATCAGTGAAAAGCGATGCAATTAATTTTTCCACGAAAATAAAAATATTACATAATATTACATAATACTCGCGAATGTTAATACAAAACTTGATCATAAATGTTTCTTTTTTCTTTAGAAACTAAATTTTATTTCTGAAGATTGTTTAATCTTCGTGTTAATTTAAATGTTCAAAAGCCAAGAAATTTTAATCAATTTTGAAGTTTTAACCAGTTTGAATTCTGTGTAATTTATTTTTTGGAAGCTATGAATATGTATGCAAATTCATGTATTTGCAAATATGAATAAAGTATAGAAACCTAAAATAAAGGTTAACTTGATCTAATAAATATTATAATCGGGAACTTGAATTTGAATATCTTCCAACCAAAATAATCTATAATATACCCAAATATATTCTGAATCCAAAATTTGTTCTACATACCATGTACATTTTACAAATGTTTACACATTTAAATGCGCAAACATCTGCTGTCTAATAATGTGTTCTAATATGTTTCTGGAAGCATAACGAAACATAATTTTACGTTTATTTTACATTTTACCTACACCACTTTTCTCCAAAAAGAGAAGATATACAAAATATACAAACTGAAGTGCCGTAACTCTTTGATAAATTTTTTAACAACTTCTTCAAAATAAAAAGAATTTTATAAAATCTGACAAGAGTATGCTTTTGTAGAACAAAACGCTACTCAAAAATTTTTCTTTTCTAAAAAAACTAAATTTAGAATTTTTTTTTGATAAAAGTCGGAAAGAAATTTCCTGCGTAAAAATTCAAATATGTATACAAGAATTGACAAGGTATTATTTTTATCGATTTGCATTCTACTGAAAGAATTCTACTGGAACAATTGCGAATCGACCAAATGGATTTCACCACCATTCTCAAAGAGGCAGTAATTACTCTTGACCCGAGGAAACTCAAGTGCTCGAGCACACCTGTCGCCAATAAAATAATTTTATAACTCACGATGATGATTGTTGTTCGATTGCTTTCGATTGCTTTGAGCAATAAAATGACAACCAATAGACATTCCTATCTTTTTTTTTTCTCGCTCAGTAAGATTCGAAAAATACAAGTAGAGAAGTCTCGAAGAATAATATAATTCCTTGAAAAATATACGAAAGAAATTACTATTCCAAATTCACAATTCGAACTTCGTTAACTCGAATTTTTGAGACAAATCGAAAATTTAACATACTGTTAAATGAATTTAAATTGCGGAGATAGAATAAGATGCGCAATTTAGAGAAAATAGTATAGAATTGAAATAGTAATTTTAAATATTGTCGAGATTTCACGAAGGAAATAAAATAAAGAGAATTACGGTCTTACACAGGTTTTCGAATTACAAAGTTTTAATCTACGTATTACAATTAGACCACGGAATTTATAAAGCGGAAAATAAAAGTAATAAATGTAAACGTAATAAAAGAGCAACACGTAATAAAATTCCTTACCGAAATGGTAATAAAATTTTTACAGAAATAAAATATATATAAATAAATATCACGAATAATATTATAACGTGAAGCATCGACATTTAATAAATAAATACAAATACAATTTTAAAAATTATCATCGAATTAATCTCACTCAAACAATACACGTGCAATTATATGTACATATATTGCACACACGTGCATTAACCGATAATATCCAAAAACAAAATACCAAAAATCTTTGACAATTTAGAGTTAACAAGTTCCAATATTAAACTCCTCTGCATCGAACACATAATAAAATTGCATCAAAGAAAACCCTATTGTAACCGATACTCGGAGCAAAAAAATCTGAAACACTCTTCAAGTTAACGAGGCTGACAGTTTCGGTATTAAACTCGCCCTGCACTGAAAATATAATAAAGTTTCGTCAAAGGGCGAAAACTCATTGCAACCCAATTTACCTTCTCATCTCCTCTGTAAATCGAATAAAGTTTCGAGTTTTCATATTGTTTCACATTCTCGTGTAAACACACCAACGAGAGTTCCATTCGATCCAAAAAACGCGAACCAATGAAAAATCATTTACATCTATTCCTTATTCTATTCGTGAGCAGAGTGGAAGAAGATACATCTCAGCAGCAAGAAATCCAGAAATACAGCTGTATCAAACCTGTAGTCTGTTTTCTTCTTTGCGGGAGACACTTCCTCACGTACTTGGTGACATCTCAGAGCGTTTTGGTGGCCTGCTTTACCTCGCGCGAAAAATCTAGTCGCACGTCTCCGTCATTTTTACACCTGACGAAAATAACAACGTTCAACCAGGAACACGGTTTCTGCATTTAGAACGTTGTCGTTTCTTTTTTTCTTTCTTTCTTTCTTTCTTTTTTTTTTGTTTGTTTATCCTGAGCTTAATAAACTAACTTAAATTTAATCTTGGATTAAACTGGTATTTCAAGCAGCTTAGTGAAATTACCTCAAGTTTGGTATAATTCTGACATACGTTGTAACGCGTACATGCGAGAAAAGAATATCACGAGGGAGTTGAAAGAAGGTGTGTGGAAAAGTTCGAGTTGTCTTATTACTCGATGGAAATGATTTCGATTCCAAGTTTCACGCAATGATACGCATCCTTTATTATCCGAGTATTGCAAAATTGTAGCAAATGTGGAACTCGTCAGATCAAATTATCACCAATTTATAATTTACTCCAGGCTATTAATAAAACGGCATTATTTTTCCATTTGTATCACCAATCCTTCTAAAACAGCGATTCCTATACGATCCATTTGAAAATAAGGAAGTAAAAGAATATATAAATTTCTATCGTCCGTTCCCATGCAACGATTCCAGTCTCATCCTAACAAGACTATACACTAGAGACATCTAGCGACATTATTTTCCCATATATCAATTCCTCTTCCCAAAAAGAAGGTAGACAAACGCGTGTCCTCGAATCACACGCACACACACACGAGAACGGTCCATCACGATGAAATTTGTAAGTCCATGCATCGAAATGATAACTGGCAGGCCTGGGCTCTCCCCCTGTGACCCGTTTTAGCAAGGCCCTGAGGGCACCTTTTTCCTTTTTCCCAATTTTCTCGCACAGCCCTGAACCACGTGGGACACGCGAAAAGCAATAAAAGCACCTTCTGTCCGTCTTAAAAGTTCGGCCGGGCTGCCAGGAAGAGGCTAGTTTATGGCCGCGGCTACGATCCGCTCGGGAGCCATGGCGGATGTCGGCTACGAGGAGTACGTTTTCCTCTCCTCTTCCTTCCCGTTGTTTATCTTTTGTTGTTGCCCTTAAACTAGTTTCGAGCCGCGTCGTGAATTATTAGCAACTCCCTGCCTCGACTTTTTAAAACGTGAGGATCGATTTAACCTTAAGTTTTCGAATTTCGACGTATCGAGATGAGATAGTGGACGAAAATGGTCGAATTGCCAAATTGCGAAAAGTTTTTCAACAGATGGAAACTGTGATTTTTAATTTCGGAGCTAAGTTACAGGATGCGTATCTCTTCTCTATTTAATCTTATTTCGTGTAGAAAATATTTTATCTAGGAAATAAATCTTGTACTTTTGTTAATAAATTAATACGATGATAAAATTGTCACACAAACTTCGTCCCTAATAATTTGGATAGAAGTAAAAAATTTAAAAAAAAAAGGAACGAAGGAAACGCAATGCTTCATGTATTCTTCTTGTAAACTACTTGCCTCTCGCTCAATTTATTCTCCCTATATTTATTTTCGCACGAAAAACGGGTGAAAAATTTCTACAAATTTCCGTAACGCGACACGATTCGAATGAAAACGTATGCTCGAGCAAACGGAGAACTGGCGATAAAATTCTATTATGCCGGGAATAAATGCAACATTCTTGTTTGCGAATTCCTGTAACGCAGCCCGAATAATTTGCATCGAAATAATGGAAATAACGAAGGAATAATTTTGCGTTTCATCGCCACTTAAATCGAATCAATAACCATCACCAGCAGCAGGCTTGTTATCGAAAATCCGACCGAATTTTTACCCTTTCGGTTGGAAAGAATTTTTCATCCTTCCACAAAAGGACATTCTTATCGCGTATAATCGATGAAAATGGAACGCCATAACGGACGGCCAATGGAAAGGTATTTTATCATCCGCCTTGGTGCATGCGATATCGATAACTGGGTTAGGCGGTGGTCATATTACAGCCTATTATTTTCAAAAATTCGTTTCAAGTCTGTTATACTGGCCGCGAGAATAATCGTACGTTCGAATGGATCGATCATTCGTCTTCTCCCAGAAATAGAAGCAACAGTGCGTTTTGAAAGAAATTCAGATTTAATAATAACTTTGTTCATCTTTACTTTTCAACGCGGGGAAAAGTGGTAATAAGATTAAAGTTTAAAACGGTAATTAGTTATTTGTAAAAGTTTCGCAGAAACTTGGTTTCTTCGATATCAGTTTAAAAAAAAAAAAAAGGAATTGTCTGACGACAATTCCCCGACAGTTTAGAAACAAACAATATGAAGGGAATATTTTAATCAATACTGATAAATACAAAAAAAATTGTTAATATTATTATCGGTTTCTCTGGCATCCAGAGAAAGATAAAGAAACATTCGTGGGACCGTGAAACATTAACAGTTCTGACAATGGATAATTTCACGGACGATGAATGTTTTATCATCGTCATAAAACGTTAACTTAACAAAGTCCAGTCTGGTTCACTTTATGCTCGTGGATCGATAAAACTGATTCATTTATGCCCGATGTCGTAAATCGAGATCACGTTTGACTTTGTGAAAACGATTTGTCCCCAAAACTTTTACATTTAACTTCAACAAGCAAGTTTATGATTGTCCAGAGTTCGAGACTCTGATCGGGATATAAAAAGTGAAATAAGAGAAAAAAGAGAGAGAGAGAGAGAGAGAATCATTACTTTTCTAGATGTATTTATTTTAAAAGTTAACGACGCTCTCCCGGTTACGAATTCGTATTTGAGTTTGACGTTTTCGCTATACAAGAGGATGCATTATTGAAATCGTGCATCGTGTCGAAGTCGTTTACTCGACTTTTTCCAAATTTTTTTTCCAAATTTGGGATAAATGGTGAGCGTGAGATTCGAGGAATATGAGTTTTTGAATTAAAAAACACGATCGAGATATTGAGAAAATGATGTGCAGATTTTAAAATCATGGAGCTTGGAATTAAGGAGAAAGAATTTTTGAATATTTTCGACGAGTTGGCTATCTTTGGCTATATTTTAAAATTAACAAGGATCGAAAGATAGGAAAGTTGAAAGATATTGAAATTTAAAACAATTTTGAGAAAGTTGGGAATTTTTGAAAATTTCAGAGAATTTTCAAAGTTTCGAAGATAATTTCTAAAAGTTTTGAAAATTTTGTGAAAGTTGAAATTTACGAGGGAAAAATTTCTGACGCTTTTAAGAAATTGAAAATCCTCGATTTTGAAAAATTAAAAAGTTTGAAAGACGATCTCTAGAATTGATTAAGTCAAAGCGTCCTTTCTCAAAATCTAAGATTAAAAAAAAAAAAAAAGTAGAAAATATATTATAAATTCTTAATCAAAATTCTTAATTTTAATTTTTAAAAAGATAGATGTTCACGCGAGAATGATAAATCAATTAACGAAGAAATTAGAAAAAAAAACCACTAATTAAATCATAACACGAAGATCTGTACGCGAATTGCGAATTGTAAATTTCCTAATATCTCTCTCTCTCTCTCTCTCTCTCTCTCTCTCTCTTCTCTCTCTAATTTCAAGGAGCTTTGTTTAGAATAGAATTCGAGAAACTACACAGTTACCATTATTTACTCCGTGTACACTTAGCCGTGAGCGAACTGTTTTCACACGATCCTGCAGCCGAGGTAATTTCGAAGATGCATGCATCACTTCCAATGATATCAACGTGAAAGGGTGAAATCAGCGAGAGGGGAAAGAGGCACTTGAACGAAATAAAAGAAAAGGAGGGAAGGAGGAGGGGGAGGGGAGGGCACTTCGTTTAACAGTGGATTCGCTTGATTCGATAACCTTAAATCTTGTTGCTGATTCATTCACCCGTAGCATATCGTTTTTCCTCTTTGACATAGCACGAGTTTTCTTCCCCGTGTGCACAAGAACGATTCTTCTTTTGTAGCTACGAGTGGCTGTCACTGTTTGATTCATTATTTCTTCTTTCATCTGTTTTATCTTTGTGAACCCGTTTAAAAGAAGGTAATTCCAATTCGAATGTAATTTTCGAACTGGGAAAGGGATTTTGTATACCAAGAATTTTACATAGAATTATAATTTAGGACAGAGTTATAATTCATCGTTGAACGTAATCGATATACTCGGCTATAATTTCAAGCTCGAGTGAAGGTATGAACGTGTAATGAGAATTTTTCTTTTTTTCTCGAGGGAAAATTCGAAATTCGTTTGGAAATATTTATTACAACGTGAAAAAAAAAGAGTATCGTTTGCAAGAGATAAGATAATTTTGAGAAATAACTTTGAGAAGAATTAAAATTAAGATAAAATTAATATCATTTCGATAATTGTAAAATTTTAATTTCTTTCCATTTAATTAGAGCTAATAGAGTAGATTTCTCTAAAATTCACGAATTTCTCCCCTTTTCGACCATGGTTAAATATAAACTTCCCAGACACAGGGAGGTAAATTTAAATTCCATCTGAACTATGGTTTTCGAAGTACGGTACCATGTAAATCATTTTCCTCGAATATAGTCGTAGACCAATTAGTATGCAAATAGATTTTCATTATTAATCTATGACTTGGCTGAAAGTACTCGAGGATATGCTTCAACTTTATCTCCTTTTTTCTTTCTTTTTTTTTTTTTTTTCAAATACTTTTCCGAAGAAACTCGATTACCAATTCTGACATTATGTTATAAAACAATCAAAGGCAAATCGATTAAAACTACTAACGAACAAAAAATATTCTTCTTCCTCTTTTAAATCATAAGATAATTTTACCAAAAAATATTAGAATAAAATATTAGAACTAAATTCATCTACCATTACATATTTTATTTTAAATTTCAAATCATTAAAAAAAAAAATTAATTATCTTACGAAATAATTACGAAATATGTTATTCAATAAATGCATACATAAATATATATGATCTTGATGTCATTATCCATTACGTAATGCACATCTAGAACAAATAGATCAACAAATAAATTCCTCTCATAAAACACACAGCAGTAATGGCCAATTATAATTCAACTCATAAATCAACAACCCCGATCAACGTATAATCAATAAATTCTATACTACTTCAAAAAATAAGCAGTAGCAATAATTTCTAATAACTCTCACAGTAATTCACACATCTAATTTTTCCGACTACCTTCCATTAATCTATTCCAAATTACGAGCAAACCATAAAACAAATACTCCATCAACAAACGACAGCCGACGAGCATGAAATATTTCAACGAAATCCCAGTTTTCGCATGCACCTACGCAGCGTATAAATATTTATCTAAAAAAAAAAAAAAAAAAAAAAGAACTACACCCTCTCAATAATTCGTCTCTGATCACACCAGTCTCAAAAACTTGAAAACTTCGCGTCTCTTATGCTCGACGAGCTGGTGTGGAAGAAACTTATCCCGGACACGAGAAAAAAAGAAAGAAAGAAAGAAAGATGAGCATACGTGAAAAGAAGAACGAGGAAACATTTTTCATCGTTCAGACGGGGGTGTTATACGTATCCACTAGTCGCGTGTCCAAATCTCGCGTCTCGACGTTACTTACAGTTAGGTCGGTCGAAATCCTGCAAGGATTTCCCGATTTCCTCGATCGGGGCGAGCCTTTTTATTCTTCTTATCGAGGGGGAGGGGAGGTGAGTGTGGACCAACACGCGTCCATCTTTGGACCGACATCAATAAAATCAGGGACCGTGCACATCCATTTTCGGAGCTGAGTAGC
Organism: Apis florea; assembly: GCF_048593485.1. Classification (NCBI taxonomy): domain Eukaryota; kingdom Metazoa; phylum Arthropoda; class Insecta; order Hymenoptera; family Apidae; genus Apis; species Apis florea. The sequence goes on along the minus strand of NW_028256809.1, from coordinate 4,213,791 downwards.
AACGGCCATTGTCTTCCACGCTTTTGAAACCCTTACCGGAAGCTTTGGGAACGAGAGAGTCCTCCTCTTTAAGACGTGATTCATTCCCCGAGACTACGTTTGAGGGATTCGGTGGTTAAGAAGACTGATGCTGTGTTCTTAAGAGTTCTCTCTGTGTTCTTTCGGCAGAGTGGCTTAAATCATGTGGACGGAACTTTAATTATGGATTGACCATCTTTGAACCACAATTTTCCATTTTTCTTTCCTTTTAACGAAGAATGGCTATTTCAACATTTCACGTAATTCTTCTTTAAGAAGAATTTTGTTACTTAATTTTTTTTTAAATATTTAATTATTGGATACTAAATTTTTGGCAAGTAAAAAATGTAAAAATAGCTCCGTTTATTCTTTCTAATTTTATAAACACGCGACTAGAAAGCGACTACTTGTACGTAGTATAACACCAATTAATTAGTTTCAAGTGTATTTAATTTAATATCACTCGGTGCAGTAATATTTTCGAAAGTTTTAGCTCAAGTGAAAATGAATGTTTGATGTTAAACAGAACCCTTTAGATATAAACACTTTTAAATTAGAAAATAAAATTTCACGTGCAAACACTTTCTCCATCCTTCGAAACGAGGAAGGAAAATTATAGCGTATTTTCCTTCTAACAAATATATCAAATATACTCGACAAATGTTTACGCACCGTATCGAAAATTCAAATCTACAAAATATACATACGAAAGATTATACAAAGAGGTATACACTGCATTAAACGATAATAAAAATATCCATACAAATTCCATATTAATCCGGGTTCATAAAAATTCGTATTTGCGTATAAAAATTCGCGGCCCGCTAATAAATCTCGTTTGCACTTTCAACAATGTTGAAACAACCAATTTGCAACACTACGAAACTGGACAGCATCGACACGCAACCGCGGCTCGACATATCTCGTGCGTCGCGCTTTTATGAATTATGCAAGGGACGAGCGCGACCCTCAACCTCCGACCACGCGTGTTTTTCCCTGTGTACGCTCGAAAATCCCGACACAGAGAGGGAGGGAGAGAGAGAGAGAGAGAGAGAGAGAGAGAGAGCCATGAAACGAGAACGACCGATCGTGTCGTTACCTTTTATGATCGACGGAAAAGCCAACGTTGGAAACACAACTCGTCAGCGAACGATAAAAATTTCGCGACCGCGCACAGACTTCACCATCGTCTCGTCTCTCCGCCATTTTTTTCTTAATTTTCTTCTCTTCGAGCAAAGAAAAATTTCGACGATGAATGACGAACGTTTTGCGCATCTATTTTTTTTCATTTCTGATCAAGATGTGCGCGAAGCCAATTGAATTTCGAAGCCTTGGAAAAATATTTCGCGATATTTCAAATGTGCACGTGTCGTCGATGATGATCGAATAATTTTCTTTCAAATTCTTGCAAAAAAATTTACGATCTTTCTTTTTAAGGTTTCTTTAAAACGACATTCTTTCGAACGAAAGGAAAATTTCAATGAGGCATTCGGGAAAATGAAATTTGATAGGAAAATCTGAATGTGAAAAATACGAAGTGAAACTGAGATTAGTAATCGGTCGATTGGTTTTATTCGTTTAACGAAGAACAAAGGTTAGGAGAGGATAGTTTTGATGATGGGAATAATAGCACTAGGACACCATCCACAATGTGCACCTCTGATCTACGTCAACTTCTAAAGTGTCAACTATCGGAGGAGAACTTCTCGAGAAAAATGAAAATCTACTACTTAAATGTTACTAAATTTCGAACCCAGTTGAATAGAATTATTATTCAAACCAATTTCTAAAATACTGACACTAAAAAGTCGAGTCTTTTCTTTCTAAAATTAATCCGAATTTAATCCATCCCGTAATTACTTTAATATTAAAAAAAAAACGAATTAAATCTATCTACACATCCAACAAAACAATAGAATGCTCTATTTCTAATATAAATTTATATCAACGATCTTAAAACAATCCCGACGAGAACACAATTTTAAAACGCAATTTATTTACCCACTTCCTAATTCATCCACCATTTTCATTAACAAGTTTCTCTAATACACGTGAAATGACTCGCGATCCCTTTAACAAGACCGAACTCCTCTCCCGCACCCGCACGCGAAGAAAGTTTCCGATTAAGAAGCGACCCAGTTAACAAAAGGAACCGGTGCTCCCCGCTGAACGATCATCCCATTTCTCGCAGAATTCGCATGGCGCGGCAATGAAGGAAATACCTTCGTTTCCCCTCGTGGGGATAAAACGATCATAACCCCGTGGAACATCGGATTACGATCTTGCGCGGTGGAAATCCCGGGCGGAAGTTCCGGTCGCCGCCGAAATTCCGCGAATTCCGCCAGCCGGTCGTTTTTTGGCCAAAAAAGGGCCAACAAGGACGTTCATTTCCGGTGAAAGGCTTCCTTTGCCAACCCGCGCTCTTAATGGGTCACGAGATGCTTCCGCTGAAACAGGAGCCCTCCGGTGCGAACAGCTTTGCAAATCAGCCTTGCAATAAAGCGCCACCCTTTCCTCGCCTCCCCTCCCTTGCCACGGAATCCCAAGAAAACGGCTCCACTCCACTGCCAACTGAACAGAACTCTGCACGGATCATGGTGGTGGATCCTCTCTCTCTGTCTCTCGTTTTCTCAATTTCAATATATTCGGCCGAGCTGCGTCCGTTAATTACCATTACCCCCTTTGACAAATATTTGGCGACTCTTCGGGGATCGGAAGAAAGTGTCGTCGTCTCTTTGAAATTTTAATTCAACGTTCGAGAGCAACGGCTTTCATTAATTTCGAGGGCTACAACACGGGGATCTCCTTCTTCTTTCCCGTGTCGTGTCCTCTTCTTTTTTTTTTTTTTTTTTTTTTGCTCCTCTTTGTTTCCTTTTCGCGGCGGATGATGAATGGCGGCAACGAGAGGGGGGATAGGATGGTTAAAAATGGCGGTGGAAATTTTTCGTATCGCCTCGGTTTCTTGTAAACCGTTGTCGTTTGATTAGTGTGTTTCAACGATCCTCGCGTGGAAATTTCTTGCTCGGATTGTTTAACTGAACTTTTTGACACCAGGTTTTGAAATCGTAACACGAGAGATAAAATGACGATAAAAACGGGAATCCTGAAAGGGCAGGATGAAGTAGCTCGTGATTTTTATTAACACTAACAGTTCCTTTGGATCTCAAGATTGTATAAGATTGTATGAGATGTGTTAAGCTAAGTTGAAAAATTATTAATACAATTAATACGATATTACGTAAAACGTTCTGCAAGCTAATTTAATTTCTACGCGCGATTAATAATTTATCCTCCCCCCCCCCAAAAAAGAAATAAATAAAACAGTTAGCCACGAATAAAACGAATAAAAAGAAATCGCGGATATTGGAAGAATATTATACACGGAAGTTAATTAATTTATCTGAAATATTTACGGAACATCAAGTAAGCAGCGACACTTAATTTCGATGAAAGCGGATAATTTACAGTGAAATTTCAATTACGATAAAACATCGGATAACGTTAAAATATCGCGGTTTTAATTCACGCTGTTGCCAACCCGTTTAATCACTCTTTCGTACCGGCGAGTTTCCCTCGCTTCGACGAAAAATTACTTGATTTATCTGTTTAAACTTTCTACTCGAAATTTTCCCTCGTACGAACGAGAGTTCGAGGTTATTTCATACTTCAGGATTCCAAACTCTTTTATTATTTTCTTTTCTTTCTCTCTCTCTCGCTCTCTCTCTCTCTCTCTCTCTCTCTCTCTCTCTCTCTCTCTCTGATGAAGATTGGCAAAGTTTTAATATTAACGTCATATATTTTAATATCACAATGCCGGGATGGGGTATTGTTTCGAATGACATTAATATTATGTTCGTTCAGACTCGTCGGCCTTGTTTTAAGAACAAAGACCATTCTTACCGGTTAGAATGGAAGAAAAATTGCTAACTTTCCCAACAATAAGCTTTCCACCCCTTTTATCGAATACTTCTCGACTTGATGATTGATACGAAATCACAAGATACGAAATTTTGAAACTTTTTCCCTAGGAGAGAGAAGGGGGGGTATGTGAAAAATATAACTTTGACAATTTTGAAGAAAAGGAATTTATTATAAATGAAATTTAAGTAAGATAAATTCTACATGCATCGAAATATAAACACTTATGAAATAAAATCTAAGATAAATTATCTCTTCTGAATTGAAATTCTTGATTCGAAAAGAAATGGAAAAAATTGAATTTAGTCCTTTCAATTATAACGACAAATTTTTGTATTACGCCATAAATTTGATAAACAAAAATATTGATATTTCATACGATCTTGAGTATCTTTGAACGTTCTAAATTATAATAAAATTTTATTTCATTCCAAATTGAAGTAATACAATTTGAAAACACACATAAGATCTCGCGCGTCATCTTATGCATTAAATAATTAAGACTGTTGTATCGATTAAAAATAATCCTGGCATTTTGGAATAGCGAGGAGCGATGAATTTATCGAAAGCTCAAGGGAATGGGAAGCAATTCGAACGGAAACGGATCGATTCCGTATTGGCACATTAAATTGGCAGATCAATGGAGGCCATACTTACTTGTTTGCTTTTCAATTTCCATGATAATAGGGCTGAACTGCCACGGGCAATTCCTTTCCATCGGTTTACATACACTTTCTCCTCGTTCCAACGAGGGTCAAGTGTTTTGCGCTCGTTAACCAACACCCTATTCCAGATCTTATTAATCCGACGATTAATTAAAAATATAATATCGAATGAAAGTAAAACACGCGCTTTACGTTCGTTACACGCGAACGACGCGTCGTGTCCCAGGAATCCATTAATCAAAGCACTGGAAATTTTCCCTGTACAAAATAGGGAGAATTAAATTCTTCGATTAATTAAATTTCAGACAACACACTCTTTCAGGAATTTAAATATTAAACTTACGCGAATTACAAACAATATTTCTCGATTGATATAAACGTTAATTCTCCTTTTGATAAAAGAGCACTTATGACGTTGGAACGAAGTATTTCATTCGTTCAAACGAAATAATTGAAAGGAAATTGCGATATACTTTCTTTTAATACAAATCGAAGAAGTTCAAGCTAAATTGGGAAATGAGAACAGGATTTTTTTTCATAACAATTCTAATTTTGTTAATCCTGTTAATTTTTCGAAGAAGAATGGAAAAAACGAATAACTTGTTGAATTTAGAAGAGAATCAAGATTTTAAAAATAATTACGTTCTAATAATTCTGATTTCTAATTAATATCCCTACAATGTTGAAGAAAAGAAAAAAACAGATATTTTTATCACAAAATCGAATGAAGGAACTGTTTTAATATCAGCCTTCTCTCTCTTATTATTCAATCTCATTTCACCTGCATATATTCTCATAGATAAATTCACTTTTTCGAACGCGTTCCAACAAGAATCCCAATTTTATTCTTTTTTAACGAACAATTTGAAACATATCAAGTTTACCGATATTAATACAATGCTTTTTTACGCATCCCATTCCACAAAAAAATTACCTCGAAGCATCGTGCATCAATTTCTACATCTTGCAACAACAATTTTACCAAATCGATTTGCCAAACTTGTCAAAAATCCCGATCCCAACGTGTCGAACGACAATTCAACTGTGTCAAAGGAATCGATTCTTTCGCAAGAAACGACGAATCATATCCTAACGAAACCTATTCCCTTTTCGACTCGAGGATGGAAAAATAGTTTTCAAAATTTACAAAAGACACTCTACGTACGCCCTCGATTTACCAAACCCGTCGGGAATCCTGTTCTCATTTCCCAGTTCCGTGTATCCACGGGGAACACAAACACCCTTAAGGGAACTCCGGGTTTGCTCCCGTTTACGAAGATCGACAACCCAGAGGGGGGAAGGACAAGACGGGGCGAATTGATAAAAGCATCGTTAATCGTGAACCGAATTCTCCACACACACACACACACACACACATACACATATATACCGCGTATTCTATTCCCAGAAAGGGAGGTATTCCCAAACGCGAGCTAGTTAGAAGTAGAGAAGTTAAGGGGATCGAAGAATCTGACTTGGCAAACGCGAGGACAGTCGTTTGTTTTTCAATTTCCCGTCGTATCGACGGGGCGCGCAAATATATCCACACACGGATGTGTGGAGGGTGGAAAACACCGTCGTGAAATATACACGTGGGGGGAGGATTGAGGGATAACGCCATTCGTCCCGCTCAGACCAGAAGAATTTTCCGCCACCTGGCTCGTACGCGACACAGGATTCTGGATATAACCCTCCCCCCCTCCCCCCCTCCCCGCCCCTCGTCGTGATAGATAGCCGCACGATTTCGTCCAGAGACTTTCTACCAGAGACTTAATAAACTATCTGCTGAAGTTGTTGTTAGCTAGCTTGCGAAAAATTGGGAAGAAATTTCTTTCGATATTCGTTTCGATGTTTCATGTTTTCTAATAATCGATTCCAAGTTTTATTAGAGTAATATTATTATTTTATGCCGATATTTATTTTATTTCGAATATTTTTGGATACGATTTTGCAATGGATATGCTCATTGGAAAATACACATTGAAATTAATCACGTTGAATTTCCTGTATCCCCTAATAGTTGAGAGATATATAATGGCAAATTTACACGAATGATGAGAGGTTCCATTTAATTCTACGCGTACCAATTACGCGTAGATATATTTGGTTTTTATCGATTAATCGCCAGTACCAGTTACGTATGAATTTATAACCGAGTTTACACCGATTTGTTACTGTAAATAATGGTTGATTAGTTGTATGAAAATTGTATAATTCTAAATTGAGCGTATAACGGAATGAATTAAAATAGTGGAATCACGAATACCAGACGCGTAACATCATCGAGACAATAGTTAAGAATTATTCTGCCCGTTGAATTCCTATTTTCATTCCATTGAAGAATCGTAATCGATCAATTTATCGCAAACTTGCCCCTAATTGAATCTCATTATGCACGTGAAAATGCAGGAGATAAAGGGATATGTGCTTGATAATTAAATATCATTATTATTTATTTCGATATCTCTGTAAATTATACCTGGGTTCCAATTATACTTTTTCTTTTCCTTTTTACAGATTGAACGAGTATAATCGATTTCATTCAATCACGTATAATTGAAAAGTGATTAAAATAAAAGATTGAAATATATTACGTTTAATATTTGCATCTGTCGTTTATTTTTATCGTAATTATTCTTCACAATGGAAAGAGGATGAATGAAATATTCAACAATATTTTAATTACTACTATTTTATCGTTCAAGTGTTTAATTTATGAAGCAATTGTGAAACCGAATCGAATCATCCCAACAAAAAAAAAATCGACAAACGCTTTATATACTTGTTCAAATAACTAACACAATGAATTAGATGCGAATTAATTGTAATTTTTGATATTCAAAATTTACATCTATTCCTAAAATAAACATATTCAATAGAAATGAATAAATGCAATACAATTTACAATACAATACAGTTTTCTATGAACTGATTCTCATTTTTGAAAAAATATAGGATTCTAAAATTGACAAGTTCTCTCAAACGTTTTTTACGTAATTTATTTCCAAAATCTCGAAATCATAGAAAACTGCAATCTATTTTCAGAAAAAAGAATTATATTTTCGCTTCGTCGCCTTTTTACAAAGATACTATCGATCATCAAAGTACGATCGTCAAGCTCGACATTTGTCCTGACAAATCGTCACTTTTCTTTTCGTCCAGAGTTTACTTTATACCGCCAGATTAACCCGAAAGAATATCTAAGAAGTATCGTCACTTCTTTTCACGTATGCCTCGATGACAAAATCGAGCGCTTTGCAAAACCAGCTACCTGCGATTTATCAAGGATTTAGAATCGTTTCGCGACGACAAACAGAAATATACGACGCGGTGATCCTTTGCGTTACATCGAATCTCGTTTACGAATCAATAAAGCTTCCAGAATATTCCTCTTCTATTCGAGAAACGAGTATCAGATATGATTCGTGACAATTGAAGCGAAAATTTTTTAATTATTCGCGAATATTTAATTTCTATCTACGAACCAATGCCAATATCTCGCGGAAGATCGATTTGAACAATTTTTATAATTTTATGATATAAACGTTTGTTCGATTCAATTTATAAATTTCCATTGCGTAGAAAAATTTTAACTAACCTAAGCCTGAACCTTCTATCCATTCCGCAACGAATCAACGTCAACGCGTTTTATTATAACACGTATCCTAGATCGTTGGTTCGATAATCGAAGCGGGAAGCAATCGGGAACAGGTGGCACTTATTACTCGGAACGATCGTGATTAAAGAAATTAGCGGGCGCCACGGTTCCTCCTCCATTACATCGCCCTCTATAAATAAGGATTACGAGTAATCTGGCCGAATAACCGGTGCCCTCTTTTCCACGATTTTAAAGAAACCGTGCCCGCAAACTCAATTAATTTCGTGTTTGAACCGTCTCCAAGGAGGAAGAGGGGGAAACGGCGAGAGAGAAAGAGAAATGCGTAAAAATATACACGTCGACTTTAACTGGATAAATATTTCATATGAGGCTCTCTCATCTCTTAATCCGCGGGGTTTTGCACGCGATCCTTTCCGTGCAATGTAAAACCAGACCTTTTCTCTCCCTCCTCGTTTTTGCGGTGGCTATACTTCGGTTTCTCGAGCGGTTATTCTCGGTATGTAGTCGTTAATTACTTACGAAATTATCGATTCTACAAGAATCTACATCTAACGAAAGGATTGTTGTATCGATCAGATTATAGTAATTATCGACAAAAAAGTATCTATTTAATAGAGGAAAGTTGTTCCCTTTCGATCGAAAGTTAAGTGAATATAGGGAATAATGTGAATATATCCAAAAAATATTAAACTTTCTAAATGTACGAGTCGATCTGAAAATGAAATTCTTAAGAGCTATCATTGAAATAAACTAAACGTGCTTGTTGTTTCTTATTCGAAACACATGTGAAAATCTACGAAAAGAAGATACAAAAGCAAGCCATGCTAATTTGTTAAGTAAAAAAAGCAAGAATTTGCGTGTACAAAGGATGCTTAATTAATCATAATCGTAATTAAGTCGAATGTAAAATAAAGAAAGTAACTAACGAAAACGGTTGCTTCGTTGTTCGCAATCCTAATGAAATCTCGTGCAACTATGTTTCATAATGCATGACACTAATCTAGAAAATCTAGTACAAGCGTGCAAAAGACTGCGGAAGAGAATTGTATAATGCGGTAGTTTTGTTAGTTCTTAAATTCTACGCTACAATTCATCGTTAGTAAAGATTTTAAATTGTTTGCAACTTGGTTGGCAAATTAAGACACGTGTTTGTTTCGCGTTGCAAATTTAAAAATTAAAATACGCTCCCACCCTTGTTTCGCATTAAGACAATAAGTTAAAAATTAAAATTAAACCGAGTTGAAAAAAAATATATTGTGTTTGAAATTAAAAAAAAAAAATTATATTAAATACGCGAATATATAATTTAATTTGGACTTTCGCGCAATTTATTGTTAAAAAAAAGTGTTAAAAAAAAATGCGAAATTATTATACCACGGTACGCTCTAAAGCAACATTGTGTAATCAAATTTAATGACGATAATACGATTATTAAATCGTGACACAACTTTTAAAAAAATCACGATAAACGCAACTTATAAAGCCATTTTAAACCAAGGTTTCTCAAAACTACTTTGAAGGATTAATTAAAATTAATAGTTCTTCACAATAGCAATTCATATCACTTACCTAAACTTAAGGATTGTTCCAATATCTTCACGTGAAAATGCATGCAAAGTTAATTACTACTGCTATTACTACAGGCAAGTACAGTGACAGAATAATAAAAAGAATGACCCTCCATCCGAAGATGCAGAGCCATTAGTAGTTACCCTCTTGCATGGCAATTTGCCGGGCCTCTTCGGCACACAGCCTCTTTTTTCCCTTTCTCAAACTCAAGTTTTAGCATTCGAGGAACACTAATTTCGAAGAGAAGTAGAAAACTTAAGAAGCGTAAATGATCTACGATTCCACCTATTTAACGTTCGTATTCTTCGATAAAATGCAAAGTTCAAATTACAAAGCACTTCTCTCGTTGCCGCGAGAGAATAAAAATTGAAATTGATTTCATTGAAAGGATTTTCAACTCTAATTTATTTCAGCGCGAGTACTTTGCAATATTCAATAGAATTTTCAACGCTAATTTATATCAATACGAATACTTTGCAAATATCCAACGGAATTTTCAACATTAATTTATTTCAACGTGAATATTTAACACATTAAAAAAATAAAATGACACACGTTACAATGGAACAAGCGTTAATGTGAAAATTCCGAACAAACCAATCGAATTTTTGCTACGTGGCAAACCTACACAGACCTCGTTTAAAGATTTTTCTGTGTGATACACTTGAGTGCAAGGACCTATACTGGAAAGAACGTCTCGAGACGCCTTCGACACCCAAGTTTGGCACACTTGTATCATTTAAAGTAATACATATCATTTTCTAGAAATCGATTGGCAGAGGTTGGTCACCATTACATAAAGGATATTCGCATTTTATATTTATATATAAAGTAACATTTTATTTCAAAATTTTCTTATTATTATTTTTTACTATTTCTAATGAAATATTCGTCTATTACTTGTACACACGTATAATTAGCAGTTATTATTGTTTCATAATGTGATATTTTAATAATTGCTACTTTCTGATAGTAAAACTGTATCGGATGATTTGGTTTATAATATCCAAAACTATGGATAATATTAATAGATTATTTAAGAGGTTTCCGATGCAATTCCATAAAATTACCACAAACTAACCGTAAACTAAACACGAATAAATTTGTATATAGATATATATTGAAAATATATTACGCATTGACAAAACAATGTATTGTTAATCGCTTGTAAATTATAAATAATATTATATAATATTATGAAATAGTCAATTGTCTATTTAACTAACACTGAATAGAATTACATAACGAGGCAATAAACAAAGAACGTGCAAAATATAAAAAAAATTGATTTTACTCCTATTATTTTTTATTTAATTTTTGATTCGCATACTTTTATGAAAAATGATTAAATTATCATATAAAAAACATTTATAGAGATTTTAATACACAAGACAAAAGTTATGATCTGTTTTACGCATGTAATATGCAAATTACAGATAATAACTCAAATCATTCTTATCGATTAAAATATTTTAACAAATATTTATTGCTACCAATACTATTATTGTTATCGTCCAACAATCACAATAACGAGAATTCGGATATTTGAATACGACCAAATTCTGCTACTATTTAAAACCCGAGGGATTCATATCAACATGTTAATCCTCAAAAATCAAAACATTCGTTCCAATTTACTTCTTTATAAATACGAAATTTATCGAATATAAGAAGATTTATATATCTCATATAATATAAGATATATAATATATCTTTTAAAATATAATATAATATATCTTTTAAAATATTTTTAGAAATTAAAAATATAATAGAATTCTAAGTTTATTATCTCAAAAAATATAAAATTATTATTTATGAATATATTATATATTTATGGTCACTGTACTTGCCAAATCCAAAAAAAAAAAAAAAAATACAACCAGTCATTCCATATTGATTCATTCATTTTATGATATGGTTGGAGACTGGAGGAATTAAAAAATAAAAGACTCACCGTTTGTAGAAAATAAATGAAACTAATAGTGAAAAAGCCCAAATACCAGTAGGTTGACGATACTGTTACTCTGAGATGAGCAGTCATCGGATGAGCTTCCAAGAAAATTCATCAGGAACATCATTAAGGTAGAGCTTCTATGTCAATGGATAAAGATGAAAAATTGCAAAGAATCTGTGAAAAACAAAAACAAAAACAAAAAAAAGTTATTATCTTATCTACAAACTATTATATCTAAATAAAAATTTTAAAGAAAAGTTGAAAATTTAAATTCTTAAAATTTATTAATTATTTAAGAAATTTAAATATATTAATTGCATTATGCATTAAATGCAAATTTATAGAAGATACCAATTTTCTAACAATAAAGTTTTAAAAAATTATGAATTTCTAATATGGAAACAGATTATATATTATAAACATTAATTTCTAGTTTCTATTAATTCTTTTCAAATTTAAAATTTTTCTTAAATATGAGCCTAATGATATTCATCGCAATGTAATAAAGAAAAAATATAAGTATATAGATGAAAAAGAATGAAAAAAAAAAAAAATATCAAAGCGAAACGAAAAATTGCCAACAAAAAACCTTCGCGATTAAAAAGTCAAAGAGACTGCGACGCTCTGGAAGCAATTTACAATGCGCACAAACACAGACTCTATTGTCACATGTCCCTAAACCATAAACGAAACGCTACTCAGTGCCACTATGCTCTAAAAAACAATGAAAAGCTTCTATACAGCATGCACTGACCCTACCAACTGCATTGCGCATGGTCACTAAATTTCCTGAAAGTAAAAACTTCGTTAACGGATAGAAAAAGGATAAAAAAAAAATCAGACAATATCCTTTATCGTTTTCGTTTCCTTTGCTTACTATTGTTTTCTTAAAAAGTTTATAATTAAAATTTCTCTATTGATTTTAATCAAATTGAGAAAATTAAGATATAATAATTGACAAAAAATAAAGACTGTGAAAAGATGTATCAAAAATATAATATATAATATATAATAAATATATATATATATATGTGTGTGTGTGTGTGTGTGTTTTATATATACATATATATACATATATATTATTTAAACAATTATGAATTATGATTTATGAATTAACGAACAAAATGAAATAATAAACTCTAATCATTCGATTTATCCTGTAGCTATGCTGTTAATAAATGAATGTATTAGGTTATGTGTAACATATTGAGGATATACGTATCATACTTACAAGAAATAATTAATGTTTCTCCATTTTCGAACTGCAGAAATTTTCCCAAACATTCTTCATTATAACGAAAATAATATTGAACACACTCACTACACTATATTTGCACTAAAAGATAATTCTACGTGAATACGAAAAAATATTCGACTAACTTCTTATGAAATTTTTCAAACTGAATTTTCTTACTGCGTCATTGCAGTTTACTTACATGATGCTGCCCTCTAATGTATATATTCAAACTGATCAGGTGTCATGGCGTCTTTACTGCGCAATATTTCATCCAACTGAGCATCAAGTGTCATGGCGTGAATTAGGGCTTGCTATTATTCGAATTTTAAATGATTACATTTGCATCAATGTAAATGTACAAATTTAAAACAAATAAATTCAAATGACGTATTTTATAATAACGAATTAATACAATATTGCATTCAGATATATATAATATATCACAATAATTTGATATAGATTACAATTTGTATTCTGCACTTATTAGAATAAATTATTCGCAATATTGAATAAATTTAAAGTTAAAATCTTATGAATATGGGAAGACAATATTGATAATATACAAATAAACGTAATACGAATAATGATAATGTCTAAAAGAAGTTAAAAAATAATAAATAAACGTACCTGGATTTTAAAGCGGCGTAATAATACGTCCTACTAGTTCACTGTCCCAATAACTAATGAAGATCGCGAGTTTCGTAGTGGGGATAACAGATTCCCCTTCCATTAATTTTACCGGGTAGAACGTATTCAATGTTATTAAGTGTTTATAACATGAATATATGATATTATAACTTTAAGAAATAATAGATATAGCAAATATATGTTAAAAAATCTTAAAAAATTGTAAATTTATCAATATTTAAATAAAATATTATATATTTATATCTTTAAAGATTTTTTTTCTTTAGTCAATATATCAATATAGAGATCAAATATATGTTTAAAAATTTAATATATATAATTTTTAAAATATAATTATTAATTGTAAAATTCTAATAAATTATTATAATTATTTTCCATTTGATTTTTGTCGAAATTTAAAAATATAATATAATATCTTTTATACATGATATATTATATATATTATAATTATATATAATAGCTTCTATTTATTATATTTTTTATAAAATATTAAAATAATTAAAATAAATAAATATAAAATAATATCATTTGTACTATATAATATTATATCTTGTTTATTAACATCTAAATAAGAGAAGTAGAAGAAATTTTTTTTAATACACCAAATCATATATGAACATTACATATCATGAATATCAAATTACAATATTTAAATGACAAATCTTTAGCATTAAAAAATTTATTAAATTACAAAATATAAAAATTCATATAATTAATTCATATAGAATATAATTATTCCTTTATTAAAATTAATTCTATATCATTATTTCTTCTCAAATTAATTTTTTCAAATTTTTTAGTACAATCCCATGCATTTGTGAAGTCACATTTTATGAACAAATTCCTAAAGGAATATTTCACATTGAATTAATTCAAACAGTTACCATTTACAAAACAACATCCAACGCAACCACCATTTATTGCTCGAACAAATAATCGAATAATTACTAAGTAACTTAACATAATACTAAAATATCCAACCTACACCCTCCGTTTCCACCACTTTCGGTGTCGAACCATACCCAAACTTGTTTCACATGCGGTGAACACACCTTGGACGCAGAAACGCGACCAAACACGCATCGATAACGCCACATCCGCACATTTGTCCGCGACAATGGTCTCGTTTATTCCGCCACCGGTCCCAAAAACCATGGAGCCACCATGAGAATCGCAAATTGTCGCACGGAACGAGGGCGATCCCCAAAGAGCGGCCGGGGACGAACCGCGTCAAAGCCAGAAACTTGGCCGCGTTGTTCTATTATGCAACGGAAAAACCAGGTACAGCAGCAGCTGCACGCGACGTTAGCAATAGAATTTACTACTCTTTCGTCGACGACTTCTTCCGTCGAGGAGAGACCGCGCGACGCCACCTGAAATATCGATGAGGAAGCAGGCGAGCACGAAATCGGTGCTCATCCAGTTAACTTGTGTTACTTTCCAATTCGTTCACCTTCCAGCCCGGGATCGAACGAGCATTTTGCAAAGCATTTCGCCGGATGATGTATCGCGAATCGAGTGTTCGCCACGGCGCTGAAACGCACGGATGCGAATCTTTGAAATTTATTAACCGTGGAGGGATGACGGCGCAGTGGAACGTAAACAAGATTCCATATTGCGCTTTCCAGTGTTATATCTGTTTGTAACTGGAGAGCAAAATAACGGTTGGCCCCCCCTCTCGGTCGAATCCGAGCAACTGCACAGTTGTGCAATTTGTCGGAGGTGTCGCATATATTTGTGCACATTGACGCGAAAAAATATTATTAGAATATCATTTGTTTCTATGATCTCAGATTTATCGAGAATTGAACTATTCCGAATCGATTCCGATGTTTTATGCAGTTCGATTTCTGTCGATTTTTACGAGTATTGAAATTGGATGCTCTGTGATTCTGTGAATTTGACCATGCTTTCATTTCGCTGTCTTTTCGACGGAAGAATAGTTTGTTATATTATCCTTTAATTCTGTGTCTTAAAAATATAATTTGTGGACCGATGAAATATATAAATTTCAAGCAAATGCTTAATAAGAAAATAGGGGAAATTTTATTTAAGAATCGTATTGACTTCAATATTTTGCACGCCCAATCTTTTAACATAACTTGGACAATATAAATAAAAATAATACTGCATCGAAGTATCAAAAAATATCTCGAATACCAATATTTTTTTTTCTCTAGTATTTCAATTGAAAAATATTCGAAATACTTTTGTACAAATGAAAAATATAATATTCAACTTCAAACCACGAACTTTTAATTGGTTATAAAACTTTTTTTTTAGAACAAAAAAAATAAATTTCCAGTTTGTATCTATTTGTACGTGAACAAAAAGTGCAACATTCAATTTCAATTTACCAAGATGTATCGTGTTTCCTCAAAATGAATTCCAGACTTACAGGAAATAAGCGAAAATGAAAGATTTATTCCTTCGATCCAATATATTATTAATGTTACAATTCTTTTCATTTCTTTTATATTAATTTTTATATCTGTGTATAAGAAATTCAAATTTAATGTTGAAATTGCAATAACAACAATTGCATCTATCCTAATTCAAAAAATTTAAAGACACGCAAGAAATATTATTCTGACTGCACTATCGTTTTTGAACAATTTTGTAAATTATTCAAATTATTCATTTTACATGCAATACTTGGAATACTTTGCCGAACCATTGTGCACGACCAGTTACTTCTGAATTCTCCTGAATTTTATGGAAATATGGAAGAGAAGAGAAAGGGGAGCGGCGCAGATCAGACAGATTAGTTGGTACGATTGTTAGCCGAGGCTAATCGCACACTGCAAATGAGCTATTTCGTTTTCTGCGTTGATTACGCGTCAGCCAATGGTGATAACGTTTGTATAGAGTCCCTTTATATCGTCCAACAACAAGGATTCCAAAGGATTTCACGTGCAACGTAGCTAAATTCACCCGTGAAATTGTGGCGCAACCTTTAGTCTCGTCACCGGCCTGTCACAGAGAAATCTCGTGATCCGGGTCAATGTGGCCAAAAGCGTACCAACCCCGTTCGAATCGGTTTTACCTTTTCCACCGTGAATTCGATTCCAATTGAAAGTTATTAGCGTGAATCGAAAGTGTTTCTCTCGCCACTTTTTCCTCTTCGCTCTTTCGATTTTGTCACTCTTTCCTTTTTTCCTCCCCCACCCCCTCTCTCTCTTTTTTTCCCCTACCAGTTAGATGACTCGCAGCGGTTGAGTTCTTTATCGATGTCGCAGAAAAGGAAATAATTGAAATCTGAATCTCGTCGCCTCGAATGGTTTTAATTTTCAGATCGCGCTTTTTTTCTGAGGGAAACAATGCGTCAACCATGTTTGCAACAGCGCGAAATTATATAAATATTGACGCGAATTTTGATTTTTGATCTCGGATTCCGACGATCATTGGAATGTTCTGGGAAATTCGTTGGCGATTATAATTCTTTTTCAGCTTTTCTTTCTCGACAACAATTTTCGAATTTATTATTGAACAATAGAATTAAAATTCATACTTATCACGAGGAGTTTTTTTTCGTCCAAAGTTCAATGCAGCATCCATCGTCATCTTCATTATCAAGTACCATTTCTTGATTGATCAACGTGGGCATTAAATTCTGTTAAATATATCATATATTATATTATATACTAAAATATAATATTTAATTAAATTTAATTTTAGAAATAAATAACAATATACTCCCGATAAAGCGACATCCAATCGATACGAAATCTTTTTGCAGATCCAATTTTATTTACACGTTGCTATTATCCGGATCTTCTTCGGTCAGCTATTTCTGCAACGGGCAGAGTACACGCCCTCCTGAAAATCTAATTAACCGGTTGCAATTACTAACTCCCTCTCCCCCTATGTAATTACACTTGATTCTCATATCCACTCGACGTCGCGGCAAAATATACTTTTTGATGAATTTCCGTGACTCGTGCGCGTTACTGCTTCCTTTGCAGAAATTTTCACGTTTAATTGCGCAGGAGAACGATCGACTATTAAAACCACGCTTTAATCTCTCTTATTGTGTTTTTTCGAATTTTTTACCGAAGAAAAAAAAAACGCAATTACATTTACGATTCGTTAGTGTTCTATCGTGATAAATTAAACTATAAATTATCATAAAAGAGGAAAAAATCAAATTCCATTTGACAGCTGTGGATAATAAATATTGTTCGTTAATTGATTAAATGTTGATTATGCTCTTTATGCATTAATTTTTTTCATTTGTCGTCTGGTGACGCTTTGATTTTATATTTATAAAAGTCGAGAAATATGTAATGATAATTTGTAATAGAAAGATTACACTTTTGTCGAAGATATCACGAAAATTGAAACGAGCATTGGAATTAAAATTATACAAAAATTGAATAATCAATAAAATGATCAATTTTTCTACGAATGTAAATGTAAATCTTATCTAATCATAGAGGAAGAAGCATAGAAGAGTATTATAATATCGCTAAAAATTAATATTTCAAGTATAAGAACATATTCCTCTTACAATATCCTCGAATCTTGTCGAGAGAGAGAGATTGCAAAATACAGAGAATACCCGAGGAAATTCGATATCCGCATAAAGCACTTGAGAACCGCGTTGGTCTATTGAATTCATGACACAAGGTGACCAAGTTCACGTGATCAAAGAGACTAGTCTGTCTTCTTGGATATCACGTTCACGGAAATTCGAAGGTTGTCGAGAAATTTGCGAGGGGGAACAGGTTCCAAGCATTAGAGGAACCATCAAGGAACTTTGAATATCTTCAGTTTCCTTTTTCTGGCAGAAACTTTGATGCCAAAGATCCCTTCATGCGTTGAATTCATAGACAGAAAAATATTAAGTAAAAGGAACGAAGAAACGAGAAAACTCTTAGTTATATAACAATTGACGATTTATACAAATTTTTATATGATAACCGATACTTTGCAACATTACAAGAATATTCCAAATACGTGCGATAAACTGGAAATGATTTAAGAGTTAAAAAGAATCGATCATTCAAATTATTAAATTATCAGATTATTAAAATTATTAAATTTACAAAATAAATTGATACGTTCGTTCCAATAAACCCTGATTTAATTTTCTTTATCAGTGTAACTGTAGAGTAGTCATTTTTGCGATAAATAATCGTAAATAATCGGAAATTTCAAAATTAATAATATTTAATAAATAAATTCAATATATTTACGATTATATCTCGGATGTTTATAAATTAATTTTATTTCATCCGTTTAATAATATATTTCTCCTCTTTTTTGATACGAAAAAAAGAAAAAATAAACAATCATGTTTATTTTTTCTTCTATTCCAAACTCACGTACATTTTTCGTTCAATTTCAACAATCGGGATGCTTAAAAATGATTCATATTTTTTTTTTTTTTTTTTTTTTTTATAGGTTCAAAAGGAATATAATCGATAGAAACGCAAATATCTCGTCAACCGCGCATAGAGGGAGCGTTTTTATTTCCCCGCAAAAATTCACTTTACTATCCTGTCAGCCGAACGAATTGACGAGGTGATATATATATATATATGATATAACTGGTATTATAAATGTTTTTCGTGTGAAAATAAACGTCCGATTTTCGAGGATAAAAAAATAGAGAGAAGAGAAAGAGAAAGGGAAAGAGAGAGAGAGAGAGAGAGAAAGGCTTGCGCGATATCGCGTTTACTATATTATTAATCGTGAAAACGAACTCGCTTGAATTATGACGTCGAAAATGCTCGAGGCAGCCATTGCACGGACATGTAACGATTTTTGCTCGTTGCAATCGACAACTCGCGTTATTTAGTGTTCCCTATCTATTGATCAGCGGGGATGAAACGATCGCAATGACAAAACTATAGCATCACACAAGTCGTATCGTGTACATTTTTATTTATCGCGTTTAATTCGGTTGCCAGATATTTTCGTAACGATGCGATACGAAGTAATATCTTTTTAACCATGCTCGTTCGCGAGTAAATAGCAATTCATCTTTCACCAAAACTTGAAAGGAAGATGATATATGTGATTCGACGTTTGATTCCTTTTTGAGAAATTCGGATCGTGGAAGAAAAATCCGATTAATCGTGTTCCTTTCTTCTTTTTTTAAATTTTCAATTATTTTTAACATCCAAGTTACTTCCACTGATCCAAGTTTTCGCTCGAGAGAGAGAGAGAGAGAGAACGTTAAAGGATTTTGATACATCGAATCGATCTCAATCATAAATCTCCGTCAGGAAAGGATGACAATTCGAGGAGAAATATAAAGCGAGGACGAAACACCGGCGATTAGAAAATTTAGGAAAAAGTTGAGCAAGAAAGCAAAAGTTAAAAAAAAGCGTGGAAATCAATGGAGAGATGTATGATGGAGAAATAGGACACGGTAACGCCATCTAGGAGGAGCGGAAGCTAGGCGCGGGATTAACATACAAATTCGCAACGAAACTAATAAAATTTCCATGATCCACGAAGCGAGGCTGCCATGATCTGCATAATTCCAGCGGCGTCGACGTTCGATACCACGTTTTCCAGGGGGTGAAGTTAATAAAACAAAATTCAAAACTGAATATAGGTATATCCTTTGGAGGAACGATCAAACAGGGCTCACGTTTCTCTGCTAACTAAATTCACTTCGATATACGGCGTTGAAAATGGCTCGACTTCGGCAAGCAATATTACAGAGATCACTGGCCAGATAGCCTTCACGTTGCACGTCCGATAAGTCGTTTTACGCCCGTTGTAAAAAGCTGAAATATCTCCTTTCCACGCGTGACGCTGAAGTTGGTCTTTTTTCACCAACATTCCCTCCGAATCCGATGAAAACCTGGCATGCAGTTTGAATTCTCTGGCAAGAGATTCTTCTTTCTCGTTTCTGCTACTTTTTTTTTTTTTCTTTTCTTCTGTATTTCATTTTGATCAAATTTTCGTTTCATCTTATAGGTTCGTTCGATTGAATTTTACGAACGTTGAATATTGTCTTCTGATATTACGCGCCATTATCCGTGGCGTGATTTCGTGTTTGAAGGAATTGTTTGTTAATTAAAAATTACACGACGGATTGTTGTTACGATATTTAAATATACATACGAATGGTTAAATTGTCAAATACAACTAGGGAAGATGAATCAACTTGATATATTTCGATTATTCACAGCTTCAATTTTGAAATAATAAAAGAATGGAAATCGAAATTCTATTGTTCTTCGATTGCTCACTCATCCAATATTTCGTGAATTAAAAAAGATATACTCCACTCTCTTTTCACTTGGATAAATTATTTGATGATTTTGCTTACAGTTAAAGATTTCAAACATTCGTCGTACACGACGAATACTAAAAAATACTATTTAATTTATTATTTCTGGATAAAAACTACTTACTCGATTAAATATCCAATAAATTCAATATCAACGAATCGGTAATATTAACGCAATAATTATCGAAACATTTCTCGCCAATTTGAAAAAGGGCTCGACAACCGCGGCCTCATTATTATTCACTCCATTACCAGCTATTATAATCCCAAGCAAACCGTTCCAAACTTTAATAAAAAGTTCTCTCCGTTGTTTGATCGAAGTACAAAGAGGGGAAGTTTCAGGTGTTGACTGAAATACGAATGAAATCGAAACTCAATTCCGCCTGATACTCGATAACGCCGAGCTGTTTTTGAAAAGCGAGTCGTACAAACGACAGCTAGTTTCCCTTTGAATGTCTGTTCCCCCGACGAAATTTAACGAACGAGAGAAGGAGGGGAGGGGGAGAGGAGGAAGAGGACAGCGATAATAAAACTATCAAGCATCGTGTCGATGTCAAAGAAGTAGCCCGGACCGACGAGCATTCGTTCCTCCAACTTTTGATATCTCGTTGATAAAAGTGACGTTTTCTCAAAGTGGCGAGAGAATCCCTTGTCGTTGAAGATGAAAACCAATTAATAGATTTCACTACGCGTTGCACGGTGGACAGGTGTCTGATGAAATGGTTGATTCGGTGGACGTTTCTCCCCGGTTAACGAGGATCGAATTGACGTTGAAATATAACGTGTGTTGGTCGCGCACGTTTTCAACCCTACTTTACGAATGATAGATTAGCAATAAATATAGTTTGACCGATATGAATTATGCGTTTCGCGTTTGAGGAATGATTTATTTGATCGAATGTACGAAAAGTACATTCGTAAATAATTAGTTCTGATTTCTTTTCTTTACAAAAATAAACGTGAAATTATACTTGGTATAAATATTTTTTGTATATATAATTTATATAATTTTGATTTTTATTATTTCATACAGTTTTCTTCGTTACAATAATTTCGAAAATTTTAATTATAAATTATACTCACACATCGGCATTCTCACACATTCGCATGAATTTTTTAATTCATTTCCTAATGTTTCTTAATGTTTATTGCAGGCTAGTCGTTTATCTTATTCATTCGTGCAAAATTTATTTTCCCTCCCCTCGGTGTACATAAATCTTGCTATTATTTATGAGAATTTCTCCCTTCCTTTGTTCCGTTCCATGAAAATTTTAACCCTTATATAACGCAGCAAGTTGCACTTTTTACGGTTGCAAGGTTCAATCTTCTTAAAAGACTCCGTGATAAATAACCTTCTTTTCCAAATGCTGAACGTTGTCGTGATCATTGCATAGAAAAAGAATACACTACACGATTTAAACCTTCTTCTTTCAATCGTTAAGTGATATATTTGGAAATAATTATTATTTAAATTTATATCAACAATTAAAATATTCACGTCGAGTAAATATCGAATAAACCGAGACGATGCCTCGACCAAAAACTCGCGCAAATTCCGATCAAGCAATTAAAATAACACAAACGTCGCGAATTCGAACAAGCGCGCTCGAAATAAGAAATAAGCTCGATGCGATTCGAACGAACTCGATAGCGATGGAATCGAACTGGCCGCGAATTCGAACAAGCACGTTCGATGCGTCGATTCAATTACGGTTCGAACGAACTCGGTAGCGATGGAATCGAGCTGACCGCGAATTCGAACAAGCGAGCCCGAAATTTGGCTCAATATGGTTCGAATGAACCCGGTAGCGATGGAATCGAGTTGGCCGCGAATTCAAACAAGCATGCCCGAAATATCGGCTCGATGCGATTCGAATGAACTCGATAGCGATGGAATCGAGCGGGTGCAGCGGGGAGAGGAAGTTTGATACTTTAAAACGTATCCGCAGGTTTGAAGAGAGTTTGAACGACGAACTCGTACGTGTCGCGAAACCTTAAAACACGGAATGCGAGCAACAATCGCGAGTGGCGGATGGCAGGTCTCGAAACTCGCTTCGAATTCCCCTACTTTATGGCTCTATAATTTTGCGCCGTACTTCAGCCCGGCCTTGTGCAACCCTCGTGTCTCGAACGGGCACGTATAAAATAAGATATTGCGGACAGAGGGATAAGGGTTGAATGCGGAAGATTTACGAAGATACAAGGATTTAGGAAGAGAATTTTCTTTCTCTTCTCTTCTCTCCCGTTGCTTAATATCGCATCTACGAGTGTTCTACATTTGGATTATTAGTGGCATTTTTATTCCGTAATGAAAATGGCATGTAAGAGTTTCCACGATGAATTTGCGAATTGGCGAATCACGAAGTAATGAATTGTAAAATTATATACAGTTACAGTATAAATTTTTATTAGCAATCTTCAAAATTTTTCTTGAAATTTTTTGTTTTCAATTGACACATTACTTTATATGATATTGAAATTATGTGATAGAAGAAATTTATATCGGAATATATATCGGTTGATTCGACATCAAACTTCATTCGTTACCTTAAATTATTTTGTAAATATCAAGTATCAATGTACTCGACTCGTTCCATTTCTCTTGCCTTGAATAGTTGCAGTAACCTATATATCAACATCGAAAAAAAAGGGGCAAGAATACGCTTTCTTGCGGGCAGAGGAAGAGAGCCAAGACTGTCTTCGAGACTTAGACAGTGAATGGAGTGATCAAAAGACGACGCTGCAATTTATCCTGCTTGTCACTTCGTCGTAGCGCCAAGAGAGAGAGAGAGAGAGAGAGAGTAGCGTGCTGATTATAAGATACAGGCGAACATCTAGGTATTCATGAAAGCCCCACAGATCCGCCTAGAGATTACCCAAGACTTTTATCGATTTAAGGTCTTTCTCGTTTGTTCGAAAGTAATTTTTACAAAGATATATTCTACCTTTTGATGAAATAGATCATTTTTTTTTTATTTCATACCGTCTCCTCTTTTTTAAATAATGTATAAATATCTGAGCCAACAATTTTTCTCTCCAATTAAATTTCACCTTTAAGCTTAAGAAAGAATTAAATTGCTCGTATCTTGCAAAAATAAGATAAGCAATCAACATCAACTTTTGGCTAATATAAAACAAAACTGTATAAACTTTTACAATCGTTAAAATTATTATTCCATGGAAATTGTGTTTGGAAAATACTTTGGAGGAAAGCTTCGTCTCTTCGACTCGAATCTTTAAAGTATCTCTCTCTCTATATATTCCACCGCATCAAAACATCATCCCAAGATCCAAGATCTCTAAATTTACCAACTAGAAAGCTTCCCAGCCGAACGCATTCCTTGAAGAGAGACGAAAAAAGGAGCAAAGAATACCCCCCTCGGTATCTGATATTCAAATAAATGCACCGAGCCATCAGAACTGGTATGAACGCTCCACGAAATTTTCCCCCTTCGAGTCTTCGACAATCGATCCTCGAACCAATAAAGAAATGGACGAAGGCTAAGTGCGCATTAAAAAGAAAGAAAAGGAAAAGAACGTTCGATCGAGAATCGAATTCACTTCAATCCTTCTAGTTAATTAACAAAAATCTTATCACGATCCTAAAGAATTCTTCTCGAGGAAAAGGAGCAGCCAACATCGAAGGGAATCTGGGGCCAGAGGATAATCAGAAAGGCGGAATATTAGTCTTTTAAAGAATAAACCGGTCGAAAGCCTCGTGTTAGGCAGGCGCAATCTGCAAATATTGCGCCTGTTCCTTTACCTTCTGTTAAAATTCTCGGATTAATAAACGAAACGAGATCCAAGATGAAGTCTTTCTCTCTCTCTCTCTCTCTCTCTCTCTCTCTCTGCCTCTTTCTTTCCTTTCCTCCATCCGATTTCCTTTAGATTCGAACCTACTTGGAAACGGTGGTTCCGTAACTGGAGCACAATTGAAACTGCTTGGAGGAAAAGAGAAAAGAAAGAAGAAGAAGAAAATGAGAAGGAAATAAGAGACTTTCTTCCCCCCTCCCTATCCTCCCCTCCCTCGTCGAGATTGCGAAGATTATCGCGAGACACGAGATTTAATTTGTTCGTTTAATCGTCGAGCGGCTCGATTCGTCGATTTATTTAGATTTTCCCGCGAACAAGATTCCGTTATTGAATTTTTCCTCCACGATGAAATAGCGCGCGCGTGGTATATGGAAATACAAGGGTTGGCTGGGCGCTCGCTTCCCTGGAAAATTCAAATCTTATTCAAATGCGGATGACCCGACGTTTAACCGCGAAATTTCGCGATGATCGTATGGAAATACAGACGTTTGCGCGCGCACACCCACCCCCTCCATCCATCCCCAAAGTTTGCCTTCCGATGGATGGTCGACACGTCGTATATCGATATTATTTCAACGTTTTCATCGATGGATCTTGCCGTGTCGAGTACGTTTTGTTTGAGGATGGTGATAAAATCGATGGTGGTGGGATTATATTTGAAGGATAAATACAGGATTCCTCGCGTTATTTTTATATTACACGGATGAAAAGTTAATTATTTTGATTCGAGGAAAAATATAATCTTTCGTTTAATTTTGAATTTGAAGATTTGAATTAACGGTAGTCGAGCGAAGAAATGTATATCCTCTCTGCATAAAATAAATTAAATCAATTTGATTCGAGCTACAGGGAGAAGAGGGTAGATATCGAATTAAAATTTCTCCACTTCGATTAGAAATTTGCGTGTTCGTGGAATTAAAGGAGATTCGTCTTGAACGCGATTCCATTACATTAAAAATCCTATCTCGAAGAATTAAACTTGTGTATAAAAAGTGTTGTGCACGCGAGTTGTTAAATCAGTTTTTAAAGATATGAAAAATAAATATAGAATATATAGGTACGTAATTCCGAATTATTGAATCCCGAACAAATATAAAATTAATATTGTTCCACGCGAATTTTAATAAGAAAATATATATATATATATATATTGGTCAGGCGGTCAAATATTTGATCTCACGAATATCGAGAAATATTTCATCAAAGTTTATTCCTCCTTGTTGATACGGAAAAGAAAAAGAAAGAAAAAAGAATAATACATAAAGAATCGTTCCAAGAATCTAATTAATAAATCGAATTTACGAATAACACTCGCGCTTTGAGCAACGATTCCAAAGCATTCTCTCGCAAATAGGGCTTTCACATGCCGTAACACGATCCTGTAAGTAACCTAATTTAGGGGTGCATTAAGCTCGGTACGCCTGAAGTCAAATTCGATGCTTTGCCGACATCGTCACAGCGAAACTATCCAACCAACCGGTTGTTCCAGTTTCGAAAAGAACCACTATCCTGGAATTTAGAACGTTGAAACCATAACTCGAAACAAGGTTTCCGATTTCACCTCCGGAGGAACGAAAGAACCATCACCATCTCCTCCTCAGAGGAGGAGGAGAAGGGGTTGGATTAATCGAGCGATTTCTGGGGCCGGAGACCCCCAGCGTCGTACAGCTATCTGGCTCAGGCAACGATGCGATCAATGATGAAGTAGGCAATTGACAGCTGTCACTGGAATTCCGCTATTTCTCTTGATAACGCCAACAATAGCCAATAGAAATCACAATGCGCCGCGACGATTCCTTGTCGAGCCGGGATCACATAATAGTCACTGTCATAAAAGACTATCGTGACCCCCTGTGGGAAACAATGGGCCCTCCCCCAGGTGTTAACCGTGACGTTGAACGAGCCCTTGGTGCTCCAAAGGTGTTATCTTATCGAAAGATCTGTATTAATTCTTTTGAATTTGGAAAGGATTCTTTTTTTTTTTTCTTCAAACTCTGATATAATACGAATTTCGCTTAATGCGACGTGAAAGATTAAGGGAAGTTCGAATCATCGTTTTGCTGGTTTCGAATTTGAATTACGAAATACGAAAAGCTTTGATTGGGATATTGGTGGAATTAATTATTAAAATTTAACTGACTGAATGAAAGTCTGATTTAAAAACTTTTGATAAAAGGAAGGAAGAGAGATTTAATTTTCCCGACTCACGTTTTTTTCAGGCACTTTCGCTCGAGATCAAAAGCTGGCGGGAGGAAATGTGTTTGGCAATCACAATTTCACCAACGGACCAACGTTCGAAATGAACGTTCCACGAAATGTGACCACAGCAGTTGGCCAGACTGCTTTCCTTCATTGCAGAGTTCATCAACTGGGTGACAAAGAGGTAAGAGGATTTTACCTGTTACTTCCTCTCTGGTGTACCATTCATCCAGGAAGGGGGAGGGGGAATAACGAGGAAAAATGATCTAGCATTTCATTGCTGTTTAATTCCTTCGATGCAACACGTTTCGAGTGTTAACAATAATTCCTTTTGCGATATAAAATATATACCATTTACATTTGAAACAACTAGAATTAAAATATACATATATTTTGGAATTTTGATTTTTTCGAATTTCCATTTCAACTTGTTCGTTTATCCATTCGATCTTTTATAATTTTTAATCTTACGAGTAAAAATTAGAAAAATCGAATTAAAATTTACCAAATATATAAAGAATTCGAAGGAAGAATAATATCGATTAATTACAGAATTGTTCAATTTTCAAACTGAAAGAAGAAAGACAAAAAGAAAAATAATTGTTCGCAAATTTTCGTTAACCTCGCTCTCCTTTATCTTCCTCTTCTTTCTTCGATATAATTCTCGACAAAGCGAGAGAGAGAAGATAAGAAGGAAAGAAAAGTCACGTCCGCAACTTGATCACGGGATCAAAGGCGATACCAGTGGCTGGCCCAGTTGCGGTCACGGCCACTGGCTCGTTTTTCAAAATCTTCGATCCAAAGCCGTGGATCGATATGGATCCGACAGACTTGGGGAATAACATTACCACGAGGTTGCCGTGCGGTTTTCCACTCGTCGATAGAATATGCATGGGGCGCGCTCTAAGAAGGGAAATGGCCTCGAAGAGCGACGAGCACGTGTGCGCTCATTAAATTTTTCATTTTATATCGCGAAAAATTGCGGATACGTATATCCGGCGGGAAAAACGTGTACGGAAAGAGTAACAGGTGGAACAGCCGTTTAAACAGCGTATATCGATCCCTCAACTTTATCGCTATCGATAAACAACGTTATGTTCGATGAAACTGTATCGATGATCGATAGAAATATAGGCTTGGGAGTTAATTATTTGTAAACAATACGAAAATCGTGTAATAATTTTTCATTTCGATCCAAGCAAGGATAGAAAGATTGTTATTTAATCGTTGATAATTTTAAATACGATAATATTTTGTATACAATAATTAATATGTTGATTCAAGAAGTACGTGTTTCAAAAAATTTATGTATTCGTTATATGATCGTATCATTGAAAGGATCGATATGTCGTATGAACTTATAAATAAATTACGTTAATCTTTATTTTATAAAATAATGTATATTTATTTTCACATTCTCTCACATAGAAGAGAAATTTTAAACCGACGAACAAGAAGATAAAAATTACCATACGCGATTTAAAATCTCGACGATTAATTAGGAAATGCGAAAACCGTGATGATTTAAATTTGCCGCGTGTATGTTTAAAGGGAAATAAAATCGTACAACGCGTGTAATCATTAATTACATCACGTGGCGAAGAAAAATCGCATTAATGAGATTCTAAAATGAATTCGCAAAGAAAGAAAGCAATTACAAGTTAATAGAAAAAGAGGAAAAATTATTTCTACGCGAGAAATAAAAAAATCATCTTCCCTTCCTTCAACTTCCTTTCTCTTATTAGAAAAATTTTCCTAAATTTCTCGACAATGGCTCGCACATCCGATTAAGCATTAAATCACACGTATAAACAAGGAATTTGACGAATATGTAACGGGCAAAATCTACGACAAACGTCACAGTTTTGTAAATACTGTAAATTGTTCGATATCGAGAGCTCGACAAACGCTTGCTACGATAATAGCAATCGTACATATTTATATACTAATCGACTTTCCGTTGATACGAATTAACGACACAAACTAGACACTAATTCATTTGGAATGTGGATGACGTTGTTGCAGAGCTTTCGATAATCGGATTGTCACAAATTTTATCGTCCCTCATCAGATGTGCATATTAGAATAGGAAAGGCTACTTCAACACGATTCGATTTTCATATATTCATCCTTGCACCACAAATGAAAATATTCGCCATTTCCTTACTCGTATAAGCAGTTGTAAGACGCAAGAAATATAATATTTCTTTTGATTCAGAAATATATATAAGTTCAATTTTTATAAATTACGTTAAGAGTAATTAACAATCGAACGATTCTCTTCAAATTCTCTGATAATTGTTACAATTTCATTTCGTAAAAATCAGAGATCGTCTCTTTAAGAAAAATGCTTCTTCCACCGCAAGTAGTGCAAGTCGATAATTGGATCAGTCTTGATCTTCAACTCGCCATTTTCTTACTCGCACAAGCTTGCATACAGTTGTAAGAGGTAAGAAATATAGAACACGTGAATATTTATGATAAATATAAATTCAATTTTTATAAATTACGTTGTGAGTAATTAACAATCGAACGATTCTCTTCGAATTTTGATGATTGTTCGATGTTTCGATTTCACTTTGTACAAATCAAGGATCGTCCGTTTAAGAAAAAACTTGCTTGTTCCACCGCAAGTAGTGCAAGTCGATAACAAGATCAGGCAGCTTGATCCTGGACTCGCGCAACGATACGAGTTCACACGAATGAAAATCACGAAGAATCAGAAATTCAAGGGAAATTTGATAAATGCGCAACGTTTCATAAATGTCTATCGTAGGTTTAATAAGAGAAGAATGCCGAGTTAAGTCTCTTCCTTCTCCCCGTCAAACGATGTAAAAATTAAGGAAACGCAATTATGGGCTGTAAGCACGTTATAAAGAAGGATATAACGTCGTTACGCCACGGCAAGAGTCGCTCCACGGATATTTCCTAATTTAATTCCTCCACTCGCTCGTCGGAGGAATGGTACTCTGGATGCTGTTGAAAAATGCAACTTAACCACGGATGCGCAAAGAAAATGGCACATGGCTAGGAGGTCACACGTGATGCGTGGTGAAATCTGAACCGTCTATCCCCTTCTTCTTTTTTTCTTTTTTTTTTTTTTTTCTCTCTCCCTTTCCACGCTTTCAACGTCGAAAAAATTTCGAGTTTCGGGTTTTCAGGCCGTGGCGCCGACCAGAATATCGTTTCATCCCTTCTAATTAGGTCACAGCTTGTCGGTGGATGCCCCTTTCCTTTTAAAGCCATTGATGTTCGCCGAATGAGGCAATTAGAAGACCCTTGGAATAGGCCGGAAAGGCCGAAGGAATAAAGCCAATCGATTTTATCTTTTGATATATAAAACACGAATCATTACAGAAAGAATTAATCCCATTCGATTGGCAGAAAATATATTTTCTGCCTGTCGGATAATGGATTTATATTCGTGTCCATTCTTCGTGCGATGTTTTCTTTTCCTTTTTTTTTTTTTTTTTTTTTAAGTTTATCGTTACGCGAGAACCATTACACTGAAAGTTATATCGAGTATTAATAGAGTTCGGTGTTATTTCATTTTATATATAATGTAGGTTAGAGTGTTGAGAGTTATGGAATTGAAATATTGATTACGGCATAATTTACATTCGGGTCAGCAACAGCAAATAATAAACTTTTTCAGCTAAATTTATGTAATAGAGCTGTGCAAAAGTTGGTTTTAATTTGTTCAATATTAAACGTCCTTCTGTTAACGTTCGCAAATTAATTAAGGAAACGAATGAGATAGATGTAAACGCAATGAAATGGAATTCGGACAATAAAGATAATTATGATAATGATTTTTGTCATTATATTTTTGCATCAACGAGGCAATTATTACGAGAGTGATGATAAATAAATATGTATTACAAAGAAATTACTCTTATCAATCTGAAAAGGAAATCCATCAAGAATCAAGTAAGCTCTCGATTTATCCAGCATTTTTATCAAAGAGAGATCAGGCTCTTTCATATAAAATTATAATCTATCAAAGAAACCGGGAAATATTCGTTCTAACTTTGTAAAATTCATAGAACCAAGAATTTCATTAATCAATTTACAAAAAAGAAGAAAAAGAAAATTCTCAGAACCAAGGAAGATTATTGTCCAATTTTCCATTAAAAAAATTTCTTTCTTCAAATTTTGATCTCTCTCTCTCTCTCTGTCTGAAATTTCACTCGTTCTTCTTGTCTTTTTCAGTCAATACACATTCTTCTTTGAATATTGAACCATTAAATTTATAAGAATAGTATTTTTCAAATCGAAAGTATCAATTTAATTGGACCAGGTTAAAGGGTTAAGTAACAGGAATTTTTATTTATCGTAATAATGGTCCATTTCGTTCGAAATGGTTACTTGGAACGCTGATTTTTATTATTATTAACCCTTTCGTTGCGACCGTTTCTCAAAGGGAAGATTTTTCATCTTGGAAGAGAAGAAAAATCGTTTTTTTGAGGGGAGAGAGAGAGGTAAGAACACTCCCTTTTCGGAACGAAAACAACATCCATTTTTTAATTTATTATCTTGAAACGTAAATTAACTACCGGTAATTACACTCGGTAGATAGAGAGTGGAATTAATTTTGTTACCCCTTTGTAAATTTTTATGAGAAAACAGTAGAAACGTTTGCAGACTGCTTAATTAAATTTTAGATACATTTTAATGGACTTTTAATAAAGATATATATATATTTGATTTTTTCGTTGCTTTGTATCACGATTTTGAAAAAGAGAGATATCTTTAACGAGTTACTTTTTCTATATCTCTAATTGTCGATTGTGTAATTAAATGGAAAAAGAGATCAGGATGGAAAATAGCAGATAAATTTAAATAATTAATTATCGCTATTCCATTGGGATTTTGTATTTTAGATCTAATTGACATCAAGCTTTAAATTTTGAAAGATAGAGTAGATAAATAGATGATTAAATAGATGATATATCTATAATTATTTTATTTTATCGTTTGATAATGGATAAATGAATATTATTTGAGAAAGACTATCCATATTTCACTCACGTTTTTTACGCAAATTTAAAAGTTAAATACGATATTTGAATAATAATAAACTCACCGATGAACGTTGCCTGATAATTTAAATATCTTCTCGATTCTAAATCACGAAAAAAGCTTTGGTGTCGTTTTGGTGAACACGTGACAAACAACGTGGGATACGGATGGCCAAATTATATTTTACGTCTTATGACGTTGCCGAATGATAAAGTAAAATTTCAGAGTTGCATGGCTCTCATAAATTCAGATAATTTTATGCAAGCACATTTATCTTGCTCATTTTATGAAACGCGTAAAACGTAAAAACGTAAAATTGTCACCCTTATAAATGATGTACAAGCAACCTAATAAATTTCTTAATTTCCTTGTCAACTTCAACTGTAAGTTGCTTTTCCAATTGCTAAAAATTTATTCGATATATTTTAATGCCTACGTACAACAATATCCAAATTCACCATTGTCCAAAATTAAAAATTAAATCAATCCTCTCTAAGATACTACAATTTCCTTTTCAATTTATCAACGAGTGACAAAAAATTACTTCGTATATACAGTATCTTGAATGAAATTCATTTCTTCAGGAAGGTACAATATTTTTTTATCCAGATTATGAAGACAATTTCCAAAAGCCTACTCGACACCCAGAAAGAAGCAAATGTATCAAGAAATATGACGTGACCATTAAGCTAACCGGCAAATCAACCTAACGCATGAATGAAGATAAATCAACAAGACACACGAGAAAATGTAAATGTCTCAGAACACGATTGAAATAACTATTTTTCCCTAAAATTCAACTCTCGATATTCAAAGCTACACTCGCGATTTCAATCGAATTGCAGAGGAATATAAAATTCGGGGCAAATCGAACAATTCGACGCGATACGCGCAATTGGCGACACCGGCCAAGGGTGGCTTCCTTCTTTCGTAACAAAGTTAATAACGCGCGTCTAATGCTGTTTAGAATGTTGCGGAATTTCGACAGAGTGTTTACTCTGGCATATTATGTCAGTGGTTTAGCCCCGCACGAAATCGGAACATTAACTACGTTTGCACGTGTGCCGACTTCGCGCTGGCTTACGCGGCTTACACACAGCCTGCCCATCCGTAAAATGGCGTGGAGCATTTGCATTGCTAATTTCCTGTGTCGTTTGTTGACCCGGAACGGAAGATCCACTGTCGCCTCTTATTTGATAACGAAGCTGCTGAGATCTGCCCTTCTTTCTTTTCGTCATTGATCGTCGATGGAAAACATATTTTCGTCCGCGCATCTTGTTTTCCAACGAAGTGTAAACAGAAAGTGGATTACGTGGAAAATTGACGAGTGGATCATCGACGGATTTGCATCGAAACGATAAATAGAAACTGGATTATCTTCGATGGAAAAATTGGTGGCTGGTTCTGCAACAGGTTGATTTGCGAGCGTTTGAACGAGATTGGCTAATGAAAAATTGCTAATGATTCGCATTATACGAAGATATTTCAAAAAGTTTGGATCGAATTATCGAGGAGAATCCGCATTCCCGTTTAGTTTGGAAGATGATCGCGTTTGATAGATTGAAATGGATCATTCCGTACACTCGAAAGATTACATTAATAACAATGGTCTGCAGAGCGATAATAATTGTGTTCCGTTACGGTTGGCTGATTTTGTTGAGACCGACTCCTCGAGCTTTCGACGAGTCGAGTAATAGTAACACCTGCGCGCATCGAAGCGGATTACAAAAACTAAGAAATTAAATTTTGACCGACAATTTCTCTTCGCATTTCCTTAATTATTGAAACAAAGAATTTCCTTCGATTCTCGAGATACTTTTTATCTTTCGAAAAATTAATAATCGTTGCTCAACGAAAATTTTGTGTCAAATTTCGATCGAATTTGGGATAGAAACAGAATATTAAATCCTTGGAAATACGCTTCTGAATGGCACGGATGATCCATACGGGTGAAATTTAGCCGGCACTCGTGGGCTTGATATGAAATCTCAAGTTTGGCAATTCATATACTTGGAAAATATAGGATGTGATGGAGCAGATGCTACTAAAAGTGATGCACAGGCTATTTTCTCGAGAACTATCATGATTCTTCCATTTTTCTTAAATTTCTTGTTCATTCTGCTCGAAGAAAAAATTTCTTTTTACCGTACTCGTTGAAACGGATGTCGTGTACGTGGCTTATTTGTAACGGGTTATTCATCTTTCGAACAATGTGCTGCCTTTAATTGACACGAATACTAAATATAAGCCAACGTAAGGAGGACATTCTTTGAGGAGAACGTAAGGGATGTTTATACGCTATATAATACAAGGGTTATAAATATTATATATACGTCGATAATGGAAGGCGAACATATTCTCTTTATAAACAATTAATTTTATATAATAAATGGGTCAATTAATGAGTCACCTCGAAAAGAATAACGAGATAGAAATAATCATCGTCATTAACGAAGCTTAGGGGTAAAATATTATTATTTCACTTCTGTCCACTAATTGTAATCCAAGCTTTTTTATTTACTTTTTACTACATTACGGTATTGTAAATTGTGCAAGGAAAATTTAACAGTGTAAGAGGATTCGCTTGTATTATTACTAAACAAAGCACACAGCACAAATAATTAAAACATCGCAGTAATGAATTTCGCCCGAACATTACAATTATTCCACGATTAATCTTCATAATAATTCAAAATTCATTATCGTAAACACATTATATTAATTGACACATTAAAGTATTTGATGATTTTTAAATCATCTCGAGAGTGTAATTATCGAAGCAATCAATTTTTTTTTTTTCTTTATTTTCGAAACAGATAAAAACGTTCCAACAAATAACGAGATATTTGATACGCTCCCCAAAGATACATAAAGTTGAGCCACTGTTCAAGTCGGTATGAAAGTCGCAAATTTATCTGGAGGAAAGCCCTGTTCGAAATCGAAGCCGAGGCACGGTCGTTTCGAGTTTCTGCTCGTTTGAGGAGAGACGTTAAAGAAAGTTTAATTCGAGCAAAGTCCTCTTGAGAATGCCACGGAACGAAGTTACGGGGGCAAAGTGTCAACGGTAGGCAGTTTCGTAATTTAATCGTTTCGAAAGAACTCACCTTCCTCGTTTCGCATAAATATCGCTTGGGAGACGTTCCGTTTCGTTTATTAGCCACCGAAAACTCGGGCAGAAAGTCGAGACCATTGTTTGCACCGACTGTCCCAACTTTCAACCCGACAGGATTATTTGCTTTTTCTTTTCGTTTCTTTTCTTTTTTTTTTTTCGAGATCAAAGTGGAAGAATAGAGTCTGCTCTCTTATTCCTGGATAAAGTCAAAATATAATTGTCAAAGAAATTCTTCGAATTCTTTCGGCTTGGAAGAATTTCAAGTCTGGTTAAACGAGACCTCCAACGTTCCAATGTAATTTTTACACGGTTCTTGGAATTTTAACAACTTTTGGCACAACAGATGTGGTACTCTAACAGATTAATCCCAAGTTTTGAAAATTTAAAACCGTTTTTCCATTCGATTCATCATTTTTATAAAATTTGACGTCGTGATATTATCACGAAAACTTATTGTTTAGAATTAATATGAATGTGGTTGAAAAATTTATTTGCCAAGAAAATAAAAAACGAATTTCTTCTGTAAATAGTGTAGAATTTCATTCGAAAAGGAATTTAATTTCGAGATTCTCATTCCAATTAGAATTAAAAAGGTTTAATTCTAATTTGATGCAAGTTAAATTCATTCATTCGCGCTTCAACGGTTGAAGAGTATAATAGAATTCGTAAGGTAAATGGATTCAAGGAGTTTCCGATTTAAAGTAAATTGTTATTAAAGATTACTAATTTGTTATGCACAAATGTTATACATGTGTAGAATAATAATGCAATAAATAGTCATCTTATAATGTTTTTTTTTTTTTCTTTAATTCCACTTTCCTCGATACGAATTGAATTGGCAGTGAGTGGCTATTTGAATAATTCAATTCTTGCGAAAGATTTTCCACAATTTTCCACAATTTTATATATATATGTATATATTCAGATTCAAGTTAAACAAAAGTCGACGTAACAAATATTAGATCTGTCAGAAAGTTTTATCATGGATTACGCTGATGACGTAATATATTTACCTTAAGGTTCGCCACAAATATAATTTCCATTAATTTCCATGACAAAGTCGTGCTTTTCTGACAACCCATGATGCATCTCACACTCGTGAAACTTTTACGCTTCGAGTCGAAGTGATTCGAATATCATCGAACTTCTTCGATATTGTATTAATGATATTTTCTTTTAATATATATATCATCTAATCTAAACAATTTCAAATCGAATCCATAGAGTTTAAATTTAATTGCAAATTTGGCTTGGAAAGATTATGTGTAACCTTTATTAAATTATACATAAATCTTCGAATAATTTCAAAATTGAATTCAAACTAAAATTCACAGAGTTATTAAATTTATTTAAAAATATAATTGAAAATTTGATCGAAATGGCATAGCTTTCGAGAATTATATAATTTTACACCACTTCAGTGCAAAATTCGGTAGAAATTGTAAATGTGCAAATGCTGATTCGATTGAAATAATAAAATTGGATATACGCTCGTCTTTGAATAATTTCAAAATGTGTGAAAACAAAATCCATAGAAATCGAATTTAAAGATAGAATAATTATAACTTCGATTGGAAGAGATACTGTACATTAAAATTCTTCAATAATTAATATCCACGTCCAAAATATTTTAACACATCTTCTAATATCAGAATATATTTTTAATAAAAAGCAATTACTTTTCACCGATTCTAATAACAATTCTAACTATTAAAAAAAAAAAAAAAAAAAGAAAGCTTAAATTTGTCAAATTGAATTTCAAAAACAACGAATTTCAGAAAAGAACGAGATGAGATATTTTCACTCGAAACTTATATATCTTCGTGTGAACGAGTTTCAAATAGTTTCGAGAGATTGTTTAATAGAAAATATTTATGCATTCCGAAAGAGAAAAGGAACAAAGAAAAAAAAAAAAGAAGAGGAGCAACTTGGGGCATAATACAGTTTGGAAAAGTCGATTAAAGCTGCCGCTTCGAAGTTTCGACGATCTCGACGATCGTTACAGAGAGTTTTGATTGCGTAATGAGCTCATTAGTGCTTTCTGAATTGCGGAGAGCTCATGGTGACATGAAAGGTCGTGGAAATTTGTTTTTTTAACAATTTTATCCGCTCACGCCCTCTAAATATCCATTAAACAAAATATTACATTAAATAAATTCATAAAGTAAATTCGTTATTCGATAAATACGCACTGGTGATCGAATCTGAAGAAATATCTGCAGAGATTTATATTCAGCAGGCTCGGTCGATGTTCATTAAACTGATCAATTTGAAATTAATTTGAAATTAATGAAAACTCGAAAACGTAAACGTTTTGCAAAATGATTTGACGAAGAGAGAGAAAGAGAGAGAGAGAGAGAGAGAGAGAGAGATTTCAATTTATAATTAATATTCATAACATATTAAAGTGGAGAGATACTTTTCATAATTATATTCAAATAACGAGAATCAAGAAGTTTCAAGTTGTATCAAATTTAAAATTTAAACTGAACTGCCGTTTAATCGCTTCCAAATGAATACAATTTCATAGATTTCAAAGAAAAATATTCTCTTCTTTTCTTTTTTATCGAATTCAAATTTGTGTTCGCTTTTCCGTTAAGTTTTGGATTTTAAGAGAAATTGTGATTAATCATATAGCGATTTACGATCATTACTACATTATTTTACTATTTGGATGCATTAATAACAACTATTCTATAAAGATAAAATATTTTCACAATTGTAAAATAAATCATAATCAGGCATAATCAATATTGCAAATTTTTCGTTTTCGTGAAATGCAAAAATAGCAAAAGTTCGTCTAAGGGAACGATCTAAAATTCAATATACCAACAATTTACGAACGATTCTCTTTCTTTGTATTGAATTAATTCCTTTCCCTTCGATTTAATTCAATTATGATGAAAATGTTAAATTTATATTCCGATCAATTTCTCGTGCTCATATTCAGTTTTTCGATACAAATGTCTCGTAGAATTTTCCAAATTAAGATTTACATCATTTTCACCTTCGAAATATGAGATAATTTATGATTAACGCGATATGAAAAATAATCAACGCATCGCATGAAACATCGCGTTGCACGGCTCGTTGTTTCGAATCCTTTCTCATAATTTAACGTTCCGAAATATAGATTCCGTATAATTCTCCACGACACGAACAAATATATCTTTCAATTACTCGGAACAAATTGACAGGAGGATATCCGTTTGTCAACGTAGTGTGTACAAATTGGAAGCGATAATTGGTGGCAAATTTTGAGCGATATCATCCAGGATGTATGAATTACAAATAGAAAATTGGCGAGACCGTGTGCCAATTAACCGATTCAATTCTTCTGAAACAATAAGTTTACCATCGCAATAATAATAATCTATTCTGACGTTGTCGACATTCCACAGATTAAATTCGAATTGTAATTTACGTTAAATTTGACTAATTAACGAAGAATATATTTAAAATCGATGGTAAATTAATATTGCAAACAGTTTAGAATTTAGTATAGAATATATTAATAAATATTCTACTTCATCGTTACTCGACAATAAATTGGACTGGATATGCTCCAAAAAAGAATCGAGAAACTTTCGAATCAACAAACAAGATTATCATCACCTATTCGGAATGAAAAAATGGAGATATTAAAGAAACAACAGTGATTTTTAACGGAGCGAATTTTACTAGCCGATGTTCTCGTTAAAACTTTATCAAATTCTCGTCCTGAAGAAATGCACTTTCGTTTATATTCATTAACGCATAAAAAAAGGAACGATTCAAAAGTTTTCTTTCTTTTTCAATTCATCTCCCGCTCAAAAGTTTCGAAACATTCGCTGAAAATTAATTTTTATCAAAAAAAAAAAAAAAAAAAAAAAAAAAGTAAATGACTTGTATCTCGTTAGCGAGAATCCAAAGTTGCGTTAATTACGAAATATTACCCTCGCGGTACACGGAATATTGGCCCTCTTACTTCACTTTATAATCGTATTTAGCTAATATTACGCAGATGAACAAATGATAACTCATCATTCATCTTACAAAATATAATAAAACCAGACTGCTCGTAACGCCAACTCATAATTAAACAGTTATCTCAATTCATTCTCATCCCAACTTACTTCTCATCTTCAGAACAATCTTCATCTTTCAACAATAATATAACAATAATTTTTCTTACATACCCTCTTAACGAGCCCAAGGTTCAATTCAATAACAATTTCGAAGTTGAAAATTTTCCAAAAAAAGAAAAAAAAAAGAGAAGAAGAAACATTCGCGACGGGTGATTCGTGTCACGAACCCCTTAACAACGAAACGATTACGCAATCTTGCCAATAACACCCCCGTAATCGCGATCATTACTCCTCAATCTGCGCGATTACGCCGGAATAACGCCGATTTCGCAGTAAAAGTTAATCGTGTCGTGAGACGGTGCAATTTATACGGTTGACGCAATTTGATCCTGATACAAATTATAGCCGGGGAAAAGTTTCCAGCGATGATCATGACCGACATAACGGGGCGCAGCCTGGCTGCCACCGTGGTTCCAGCCCAATTTTCCGTAACAAATTATCGGCCACGCCGCCAGCTTGTTAACGCAAACATAAAGCTCATAATACGATAGGCATTTATCGGTGTCGTTAAATTAAAACGCGCTTATTTAAATCGCCACCGCAGACAAATCGCGGGACGAATTTCGAATTTCCAACTGCGCGATATCTCCCCTCCCTCACCCCTTCCTGTAAGTGTAACGTTATAATCGATCGTGGAGAATATTTTTCATTTGTGAATCAGATAAACGTGAGTCGAATGTAAAAAAAGAATAGTTGTGCTTAGAGAGAGAGAGAGAGATAGACATCACTGCAATTTGAAATGTATTGGAAAGGAGATTATATATCGTGTAATGACGAGCTATTTCGAATATGAGAAATGATGAAAATATTTTATACACTTTCGAAACTATTTATAAAAAAGGAAATCTTACTTTATTAATTTCATTCTCATTTATTTTTGCATGATAAATGTTCCGATATTTTTTTTTTTTTTTTTAGTTCATAAATTATTTTACACATCGAATGGCAAATAAATGGTAAACAATGCTTTTATTCGTATCAAAATTAATTCCGCTGAAAAATTTCGTTATTTACATTTACATTATTATACGAACAATCGAAAGAACAGTTTCCATGATAAAATTTATGTGAATTTTATCTATTTTTTCAACAAAAATCACTCGATTCACAAAAAGAAGTGTAAGAGTATAAAAATTTAATTTAGTATCGAACGTTAATTAATAATCGCGCAAACATCGAATCCTATCGTACTCATCACCGTTGTTTCAAAAAAATTCTTCGATTCAAAACGACAATTTCTTCCCTTCCTTTCGATATCAAACCTTCGAAAAGAAAGAAAGGGAGGGAAAAAACGAATCGAAGGACTAAGAACGAGCAATTTAACGAGTAATAATTCGTCGAAACGTTCGTTCACCACGCATCCTCCTCTTTCTCATTCATACCCCCCCTCCTGAAACCCTAATCCACGATATTTAACCCGAAAAAGTGGAATGCTCGATATTCAAGATGGGTCGAGGAATGTTTTGTACGAGGATCTAACACCCCTCACCGATCACGGCTGGCAGCCGTGAAATTAATTGAATATTTCGAATTTCTGATCAGGGCAGGGCGGTAATCGCGATTCGATCGCGCGTCCAGCGGCGCGCTATCGGTGGAATAAATTAAATCTGGATATGAAAAGGTCCAGTGCGGTAGAGACCGCCACGTTTAATCCGGACAATTGCTTTTCCGATGCCCCCGCCATTTCGTTCCCCAATTTCGTGTCCACCAGCCCTCCTTTTTTCCCCACCTCCCTCCTCTGTTTACCCGCCCCGCGCTTACTTTTTACGGCGTAGCAATTGGCCGGACAAAACGGGCCGATAAAATTGCAAAATAACCGGCAGGATTTCTTCTTCTTCTTCGATTTCTTTTTCTCGTTCGCGCGATGTTTTCGATCGTAAAAAAAAAAAAAAAAAAAGAAAATAACAAATAGAAATTGTGATTTTGTGTTTAAAATTTTCTCAAATTTTCTATTCTTCTTCTTCTTCTTCTTCTTCTTTCGTGTATCCATAGGCGGACTTTATGGAAAATTTCATCCCGAGCAAGCGTTGCTCTCGCGTGAGTAATCAAATAGGAGAGGAAAGAAGAAAAGAAAGGAAACGAAAATGGCAATTTGACGGGAGTAATAATTTCGATTTCGAGCTTTTCTTCTTCTCTCTCGTCATTTTTATGGAAATATTCACCGTACTATTCGGTTAGATACGACACGATTTATATCGTCTCTCTCTCTCTCTTCTTCTCACCCCTTTATCGACCCTTCTTCCGCTTCGAGGCGCGCCGCCTCGTTAATTAAGATACTTTGCGAGCGTCGAAGCACCTCTCGCGAGAAAGAATTGGTCAATTGTGACGTGGCGCATTTTAGCTTGAACAGGGTTTCGTAAATTATATTTTCGCGCCGGGAAACTGCGGCCATTCCCGGGATTCTTTCAGAAAATTAAGTCACTGGTGTGACCAGTCTCGTTTTAGAAACGATGGTAATCCACGATGAATCGTCGCGATTTATCGTTCCTTTGTTAAATTTTATTTACGAGATTAGGAAAATTTGTGGATCAGCAACAATTCGATTCGCGTGTTTCGCTGCATTGGATTGGAAAAAAATTGCAGAAGTAATTAATTCGTTGATCTCCATAACCTCGATATGTTAGAATTTTGTCCAGTTCGCTCTGTACAACCTCTCCATGCTTTTTCCATACGTTTTTCTCGGTCTAGAAATATTATTCGAAACTGGTGAAAATTTAACGAAAAGAGAGAGACAGAAAGGGGTTGAAAACTACTACCGCAACCCCAATCCTCTCCCCCAAAAAACGAAACACAATTTAAACGCGTCACTTTCGGGTGGCGAGCGATCCTCTCGCATAATAAACCAATGGTGAAATCAACTTTCGAATGGAAAAATGGCATTGGGGACAGGTTTGCAAAAAGTGGCGAGAACCAGTTTTTCGCGGAAACAGGAATAATAAAAGGTGAATATTCTGGGGCACGTTGCGCGAAAAATTCCCCGCAAAATGTCTGAGGCTAAGCTCCGCGCCTCAAAAAAAAAAAAAAAGAAAAAAAAAGGAAAAAAAAAAAAAGGAAAAGCCACGCGCAAACAAACTAACGAATGACTCGCGCCACGCCGTGTATTAATAAAAGTGCCACCGTTGGCGGGCCTTCGAGCAAAGCGAAAAGCTCGAAACCGGATCCTTTGCAAGATTATGCGAGTATCAAATGAACAGAGTGCTAGAACAGAGTGGCCTGGTGAAAGTATTTTATATAGATTTGTTATATAATCAATGGGATGAAGAGAAATTTGAATAGACGAGAATTTAGAAATGTGAATACTTTTTTTGGATCTCTAAAGTTTAGATTGTGAAGATTAGAAGGATAATGTTGAGCGAGCATTTAAGTAAGAGCACTTCAGTTTGGAACGTGTATCTCCCTTCATCTGTACATCGTCATATGCATATCGTATATCCATGTATTTACTTGTTAAAGAAACTAGAACACGGTATAAAAAAAATTTTCCCATCTATTTTCTCAGGCATTCTGAATAATATCATACATTTAATTTGTATTTTAATTCTTACCTGCTCGTTACGAGAGGATAATGCAGAAAGTAAAAATTCCACGTTTAAAAATGTCTAATTTATTCGAGGATGAAACGAAAAAAAAAAAAAAAAAGAAGAAGAAAGAAAAATTAAATAGATTAAATTTATATGCAAATCGAAAAAATTTTTTCCCGTAATCTTTAATAACCAGAACTTAAAAAGCTTCCACGCAAAAAAAAAAAAAAAAATCCAACGAATAAAATAAATTACACACAATTTATATTTAATAACGAAACCAATAGAAATCAATACCACGATATCAATCGAGGGTCTACTCTTCGTCGGTTATTAATTAATCGATCATTAGTTTTGATTAGAAGTTCGATAATTGAACGGTTAATTAGCAGTAAATCCAAAATACGCTATATATTATAATATCACTGAAAATGTCTCGAGTTGGGGCTCGAGACCACAGACTTTCAAGACCTCCGCTCCTTCCGTATCCCCAAGTGGAGGGGAGGGTGGAGGGTGTAACATGCCTGTTCCGTGTCCGCTGGCGAACGAAACTTTGGCAACGGGAAGCCGAATTTCCTCCGAATACTGAATCCGCGCCCAGCAACCGGGCAAAAACTAATTTCTGTCCCGCTCTTCGGAAAGTTGGGAGTTCATGACACGTCAGACTCCCATTGAAACGCGGGGAAGAAACGAAAATCTGAATTGAATCGTCGTTTTTCCACCGTTACAATAGTTTTTTCTTTTTTTTTTCCTTTTTTTTTTTTTTCCAAATCCAGCGGCAAAGGGGATAAAAAAGAGATCTAACTTTGTTGGCGAACTCTAATAGAAGTTTCATCGTGTATCTTACGATGAAGATAAAGTTCTCTTTAAAAAAAAAAAAAAAAAAAAGGAGGGGAAGTTGAAATTCTGTTATTTGTGGCATTAATATTCATTATCGTATCTTTTTTTAAATATCTTTTTGGAAATGGAGTATGGAAATTAGGAATTTTAAGAACATCACTTTTTCAATTATAAATTTATTACAAATTTTATTCGCAAAATGCAACGAATGCAAAGATGTTTAAATAATTATTCGTTTTTATGCTAAGTAAAGAAATTCGAAGAATTATGGAGATCTGAATATAT
Source organism: Apis florea (assembly GCF_048593485.1). Classification (NCBI taxonomy): domain Eukaryota; kingdom Metazoa; phylum Arthropoda; class Insecta; order Hymenoptera; family Apidae; genus Apis; species Apis florea. The sequence continues at coordinate 4,169,992 of NW_028256809.1, read as the reverse complement.
TTATCACAAAAATCTGTATAATCGTGATGTAAAATTGATTTTCATTAAAAGCAATTTATTAATTCCATTTTATTCTAGTTGTCTTGTTTCATTTATTGCAATTATATTTTTCTACTTTTCACGATCACGATTGTCTTTTGTACAACGCCAATAACATTCTCATGGAAAAATATTTGCAAATATTTGATGGAAGGTGACAGATTTTTGAACGCATAGTATTTAGTACACTTTTGTACGAATATTAAAATTTCACAGAAAACTTCGTTTTCTTTCAAGAGAGACAGAACTTATGTCCATGTACTTGTAAAAGAAGATTTTCAGCTTAAAGTATTCTCGTGGAGACCAGCAGTATCTTTGTAGGTCACAGATAGAATTTTATATTAGAATTCTTAAATAACTTGGAGAACTTAGGAAAGTAAGTTCGGCAGGCAGGGAAATGCGAAATTGATCGAAACCAGCCAACTTCGCATTGTTAATTTTAAATATTCAGTGAGTTCTCTTGTTGAAAAAAATAAATATACATATTTTTAATATTTTCAATAAAAATGCCTTCAATTTCCAACAAGCAAATGCATTAAACTAACGAATTCTTCGCCTATCCACCCTTCTCTCTCATTTTCTTTCGAAAAGAAAAAAAAAAAAAGAAAAATCCATCCATCGAAGCCAAGGATGGAATACGTACAAAAGATCACAAAACACTCTGCGAGCACGTTAGTCTTTTCGACTACTAACGAATCCGCAAATCCATGGAATTTCCACCAAGGCTAAGAAACACCTCCTCCTCCTCCTCCTCCTTTAACGAGGAGTGCCTTCCCCGGCGAGGAATAATCGCGACGAACCCTTGCAAGGCTGAGCATAAGAATAATTCATCGCCAGGGCAACAAGGGCGGCCGTTGCCGCATTGCTGATACGTTTTCTCTCTCGCCTCTATTTCTACGCGCGTACACGCTGTATGCGCGTTCAGGTGTGGCGAGATGTATGTAGGTCAAGTTAACAATGCATGGCACGAAGGCTAGCGGGGACTAAAGACGTCCGTTTTTTTAAAATATTGCCACCGGAAGGCGATAAGCGCGAGCAGGCCGACCGAGGATTTTCCAGACGGCCGACGTTCCTTTGGCTGCCCGCTTTGTTAGAGGAAGAGAGAGAGAGGGGGAGGGGGGAAGAAAAGGACCGCAGAGATCCATTAACGCAAGACGTTTTCGTTTTTTGCGTCGCGAGAGGAAAATTCTGAGGGCGCGCAACCCTTTTCGCGGATACGTTTTGTGTTTTGGGTTTGGTTTATATTTATATACTGGGCATTATAACCGGGGCAAGAGTGTGACGAGGACGTCTATTGGGGTGTTTTGAATTTAATGAAATTATACAGAAATTGTTATTGAAATTAATAAATCGTGAGAATTTTTCTTACAGTGTAGAGAAGATTCAGTTCAGGAAAATATTTAGTATTTAGATGGATTTTAATTATTCTGAATTTTCTCTCGATTAATTAATCCTGTTTAGGATTAGAGCCGGGAAATTGGATGGATATTTTAGGAAGAAATTATGGATTTGCGTAATTATCAAGAATTCCAAGCGTGCACGCGTCTCAAGTAATGAAATGGCACAAGGATCAAAAAACGTGCCAGAACGCCACCAGGGAAAATTTAAGTATGCCCTAATTACAACTGTGACGTGGAATGGCTTTTTCCGCGTGTAAATTAATTTTCGTAAACGAATGTTATTAATTAACAATTGTAAATTTGAAAAATTCCTTGTAATAATTTAAGCCTTGTTATTCATATCGCTCCTGAAATATTTTCCAAGCATGAAAGTATGCAATTTAGCTATCACCTCGCTTGTTACACTTGTTATTATATCTAATCAAAAATTCTTATGTGGCGTTTAAAATTAGCTTAGAAGAATAATCGAAATTGATTACCATGTAGTTCACCCTGTATGTATAAATAAAAATAGGCAAGAAAGATCTGGGGTAGAGATAAAGAACAATGAGACTCATTGTTTAGGATCTTAGATTGTGAATCTTAAACGTGGTGCATACATCCTGAAATGCAATAGCTTGTATTATTCATAGAATTAAGAAGTAAGATCTTAATAAATTAGATAATTTTTTGAAAAGTATTTAGTACAGTTTATTGATGAACTTTTAGCTAAAACAAAGTTTAGCACCCTTGTCTTTTGAAATTATATAAGAATATTCTTGGATTTAATTGTAAGTATATAAAATAACTCTTATACTTTGTCAGATGAACAAAGAAATGAAATAAAAATGAATGAATTATGGACAAGAAAGATATTGAGAATTGTGAAAATTAAAGTTGTGATATTTCCAATAATAACATCCACAAGATTTCTCAAATCAACTGATACAGTTGATAGAAGAGACAGATATAATTTCATTTACCTACTGTAATTGCATTTCAGGAAATCATCAACATTCTGTAAGCGTAAATATGGAATATTATGAAATTTCCAACTATTCAAAACAAACTGTTCTACAGCGTGGGAAATTCGCGACATTAATTAACTTGAACTGAATTAATATAATCCTATTCGATCACGTTTATACGTACATATTAACAAGGGATGGTGTGGCTATTCAATGGACAAAGAATCGGTTTAACCGAAACCGCAGGAAATTAATTTCTTTCCTATAGATAATTTCAATTTTGTGATTGAAATGTTTGTTTGAAAGATACGAGGATCGAGCAAAAAGTAATGCGTCCAGTTTATTTGTATAATTCATCAAATTAACACGTTATTCATCGCCGTACTTTCATCCGATAAATAAAGCGTATCTATACAATTATAAAATAATTCAATTCGTTTCAAACGATCGAACACGAAAAATTGAATTGTTCCATCCAAGTTTTTTGTCACATATATAATTCAATCTTGGATTGTAAATTAGAATTTCCAACCTTCTCTTGAAAAAATATTTTCAAAATTCAAGAAATGACATAGTCAATTTTTCACGACTTCTTAAAACTCGCTGCTCAGCGGAATGAATTAATCATGAAGGAAAACGTTTTACTTTAAAACGTAAGAATCCAATTTCGAAACATAACATTTAAACATAAGACGATTTATCGATGATTGATAATACTCTCTTTACATAAACGACTAATATTTTGAAAAAATAAAATAAAATTCATATACATATAAAATAATCAATAAATGAAATAAAAAGAGCTGAAGTGTAACGTTCTTTTTCTCGCAACTGATACAAACATATTACGTTATACATAGAACATTTTACACCAGTTCAGTCTGAATCCGAAAACGGTACGAAATAATTCCAACTGCCTCGAACGTGCCCACATCATGTACGTGGCTGCGTCGATTTGTTTATCCGCGAAACGTGGGAGAAAGAGGAAACAGGGTTAAAAGACTCTGATTTAGCATCGTAAAGGGTGTGTACATCCCCCGTTTAAATATTTGCTCCTACCTCTATACACCCCTATAATTTCAACTTCAATCAAATCCACCGTCTTTTAGCGACCGTAATATTTTCCAACATAAATTCATCTTTATTCCCCATTCTCGTCCCAATTTCTCGCCTTAATAACAATTTCCATCCTCTGGTACCGTTCATGAAAATGTTCCACAAATATTCCACACTCCGTGTTCTTTTAGCTTAGAAACCAATAGTGGATTAATAACGAAAAATCAAATTCATCTTCACTTGAACTTCAATTTCATTACAAACAGTTCCACTTCTATCGCCACGAATATCAAAATCGGATTAACGCCGAAAATAGTTCGATCAGAGACGATCTTATTTCAGATAAAAATCTAACTATTTAATTATTCTACACTTTATAAGATTATACTTAAAGAGCTTAGGAACCTACTCATAAAGCGATATTTTTAAAAAAAAGATCAAGAATAAACAAGCATTGTCACTCGTTGGAGCGCAAAGAGTTAAGCATCGATTTCGTTACTATTCTTATACAACAGCATTCATCGCTGTATCCTTTTTAAAGTATGTATTGAAAATTATTAAAACTTATAAGAAAGAATAGTAAAAGACGTATATAGGCACAAGCCTAATAAACCACAGAAGAACAGAACATTTGTAGAAACTTGGAATGATACAGGATGAAGCCAATGTAACCATTCGATATCTTTAAAAATACAAATAGAAGAAGAAGGAGGGAAAAAAATTCTGATTATACAATTATACGATGGAGGAAAGCGCAATCCCTGGGCAATCGTTCGAAACGACGACAAAAGCCAAATACCAAGAATACATCTTCGCCGGAAACAAACAAGGGGGTGGAAGGGGCGCGACACTGTCTTAGCCTTTCGAACCTCCCTCTCCTCTTTTCCAGACTTTTCCCTTGTTAAAACTTATTTTTGCATTTTGATGCAGACCCACCCCGGCTGTCGATTCTTCGAATCCTCCTCTCTCCCCAGAATTTCGAAACTTCGGACACGCGGAGAATAAATTAGGGGGATGGGATTTCGGGGCCAATCCTTTCCGGAACATGCATCCCTCGAATGGCTCGCGTTTAGGAAGACTAGTGCCGCGGCGTTTCTCGAGCAAGATTTCTTCGATTCTGTCACACTTCGAAGAGGAGATTCGTTTTTATTCGTTTTATATGTTGGCTGAAACAGGGAATTGGGTGTTGTTTCGCTGTTGCTTTTAGCACAAGTGAATTCGTGATTTTCGTGTTATGAATTTTTCATACTGGATTTAACATTTAACACGCGACGCGATTGTTTTCGTTGCCTCTTTTTTTCGGCGAGAGAAGAAGAATTTATACGAATAATATTTTAATTAATATTTAAACGTCGGTTTTTGAGATTGTTTTGCGGATAGACGTTGCATTTGTATAGAAACAGTTTATAATAAGCCTCGTCTTCTCGATGAAAGTTGATTCCGGGCAAAAAATACTTCGCCAATTATTTTTAATTTGTAAAAAGCCACGTTGTAATGCGACATTGGGGGAAAAGAAAGTTTTTTTAAAATCTTACAATCGAATATTATTATTCTTGAAAAATTTTTTAACGAGGAATCAGAGTGGTTAAAGTAATTAATAATAAAAAAAAAAAAAACGTTATTGGAAAAAGGAACAAACATAGTTAGAACGTTACAGTTTGTAAAATTTCCGATATCGATATTGAAAAAATTCTGCTCCAGAATTCATTACGAGCCAAGTCTTTTGGTAGTTAATTTAAAATTCTCATTATAAGATAAAAATCATTTAGATTTTTAATACATTTCACGATCGGGAATTTCTCGATTTAATTTTACAATATAAAAGTAATCGAATAAATAAATCATGAGGGAGGGGAATCTATGGAAACAAATGTCTGAAGCGCTTTTGTTCCACGAATAAAATATACGTGTGCAAGAAAAATATACGACGATATTATTTGAAAGTATCGTAGAAAATCTGTTAATACTGTTTAAGGATCAATTGTATCCTATAATTAATCCTCTATTGAACGTATCAAAAATACAAAGCTTCGTTTTCTTTTCTTTCCTTTCGAAACTATCTTATGTAATTGAGTTTAAAATACCTTTTTAGAACCGTGTCACATTGACTTTAACCACCATTGTTGTTTAATGACAAAATACGTTTTACATTGATCAAAGGAAAGACTCTGAATCCTTTTAATCGGCGAATTCTTACGCTAATATAAAAGTAAGATTAATTTAAACCGCTATGGCCATAAAGGTATAAAAGGGTTGCGGTGAACCAACGTTGATTGGCCATTAAACGACGAAAGGAATCGATTTAAATTTCCTTCGTTGATTAAGATTCCTCGTTAATTATCAGTGTTCCTCATTTATGCATAAAAGAACTCCTTTTTTTAACATTGCAAATGATACAGAGCAGCAAAACGAAAATCGAAACTGTTAACAGGCGATAATTCTGTAAGTGAATAATTATCATACGGAATCACCGATGAAAGAAGAAGATTACTCTTATAGATAAACGTAAATTTCTCTAATAATATTCTTTTAAATTATTTTTAAATAAGAATCTGAATAATAATTTTTAATAAATTGGAAAAATTTATTTACACATTAAATATATTCTAGCAAGCATAAATTTTGATTTAACACGATATTACCGCATATCTTTATACGTCATTCTACGAGAACAGAGAAACTGAAAGGGAAGGAAGCCGCCATAATAATCGCCATAATCACTGTAATCCGAAGGGGGTTAGCGGTTTTCTCTCTTCCAGCCAGTAAATAATGAAACGCTAGAGAGGAAAGAAGGCATTCTATCGTTGCAATCTTGTCGGAAATCTACTCTAAGCCAACATTGTTCATCGAATCAACTCTGAAATCGATTAAATATTTCCTCAATCTCTTTTTAAAAAAAAAAAAAAAAAAAAAACTTGGATTTGTATTTAAATAAATACTACTCGAAACATTTCTATCACTTATTCACAACAAAAAGTAAAAATTCATTAAAAATTGTAACGTACAATATTAAAAGAATAATGGAAAAAATTTTCCAAAGATTTATTTAATTTTACTTCTAGAAAAAATTATGTAACGCTTACAAAAAAAATGTATTCGAAACAATCGATATTCGAATCAATTGTTGAAAAAAAAAAAAAATTCCAAGCTAGAAAACAAAAAAGAAGAAGAAAAAGAATAGAAATAAATCTGAAAGCGTATAAAACACCATTTAGGGGGGAAAGAAAAAGGGAAACGATCGGATCCGTTGATATAAATTCGATAAAGCTTAACTTGTGAAAGTAATCGATTGATTCAAGCCGAGATAATATCGAAGAAATCGAGGCCGGGAATCAAATTATAACCCGGTTCTTCCTCCTCCTCCTCTCCTTGGCTAAAACATCTCCCCCTGTACTATCCATCGGAGTAAATCTTCCCTCCCCCCCCTCCCAGAACAGAATTATCAAACCGTGGTTTGAAGCCGTGGTTTATGCGCATAGATCGGTGAAACGAAATAACACGGCAAAACGGTGAAATCTCTCCCCCTCTCGTGGGACACACGGTTTGCGTAAACCAGCTCTGATCAATTTGCTGTCGCGAATGCGCATCGGGCAAGCGATACGTAATTTTGACCGGATCTCGTCACGCGTTTACACGGTCAAGTGGCAATCATTGCATCCCCCGGGCGGGCGAATGATGAATTCATTCATTACCGCGTTAGCTTACTAAGGAATTCCACCCTCTCCGCCATCCATCTCTGTGTACTGAGTTTATATATCGCGTTGCGTAACCATGGATTTACGATTTTGTTGTTGTTGTTGTGATTATATTTATTTGATTTGTATAAGTAATAAGCTCAAAAATTTTGATCGAGGCAATCTTTATCGAGCGATTTGAGCATAGACGTTCTAAAGGGTTAGCATTGTAAGTATACGGTATATGTTCATCGATTGGAAAAATCCGACTATCTATCTCGTCATAACATGATTACGAACAGGATTTACTTTTCAGGAGATTAATCAAACAGGTGAAATCAAAAATTTACAATTGTGTCAAAGCTTTCGTATCGGGGGAGAGGGGAAAAGAATCGACGAAGATGAATTAATTATCGAACGAACGAAGCGTCGATCGGTCATTATGTATTTCTACGGTTCGACAGTTGCAATTCAAAAAAAAAAAAAAAAATCAACAAAGCTTTCGTATCCTAAAATTTCCCCAAAAAGCCATTCAACGCTCTTTAATTCGATCAACCGCGAACGCTCGACCGATGAAATAATTCTCGAACGCGAAAACTAAATGGCGCCCCTTTATTATTTATCCCCAATTTACATAAACGACACCACGAATGTGCAGCCGACGATCCAATCCACGGGCTGGATAAAACATGAAACACGATTGTTGCTCGAAACTTGGCCACGGTTGATTGATAAAACCGGTGTATATAAATGTATCCCGTCTAATTTCTAGCTGCGAGAAAGAATCGATCGAAACAAATGAATTTTCGCGTATCTCCACGCGCATTTGTCGCGAAGAATTCGAAAGATACCCTCGATATATATATATATGCCGCGCCCTCTGATGCATTGACTTTCCATCGTGGAAACCACGATTCACAAAGATTAACGATTTTATATTATGGAGGAGCAACATCGAGATTTGAAACAAGAGCAAACGATTATTACCAGATAATGTATTGAATACGTAGTCAGTGCAGCTTGAATAGCTTTTCAACTGTATTTATACGAATGAATTCAATAGTAAATTGGAATTGGTAGAACTTACATGTCCCTTACATTTTGTCTCGATGCTTAAAGGATCAATTTACGTTATTGATAGGGTGACAACAAGGGTGTCATTATTAGCAGTTTGAGCGTTGATAGGACAGCTCAGGTACGAGTGCATTAACCAGGGGACTCAGGTGTGGGCCAGCATGAATGACCTAATGCAAGTCCCGATACCCATCGCAACCCCTGAAGGGACATATTAGGGACATATTAGGTTCATTAACCTCTCTGTTCCTCCACGTAGCCAAGGCACTGAGATCAGCTTTGACAATGATATTTATTACGACCAATGAATGTCTTCCTTGAATACTTAATTTTTGTTTCTTTTTTTTCTAAATTCGCGATTATTGAAGAAAGCAAAATTATCTGATGTCATTTCTAATTGATAAAATTTAATTTTGATAGAATTCTGGAAAATTACGTTATCACGAAAAAATAGTTGTAATAACTAAAATAGTTGAATACGAGTGTGTGTATAAAAATGGCAGGAATATTTTTTTTTTAAATAATTAATTTGCGTATAATTTGATTTATTTTATATGACCGCAGCTATCATTAAAATGTAATATATTATTTATCGTTACGAATAAATTTCTCTCGTTCATTTTATTTCTTCCTGAAATTAATTCCTCTTTTTTTTAAAAAAAAAAGTATTCCAATTAAATCAAATATATATACAATTATGAAAAATTTTTCTCAAACAGATTTCGCTCTTTGAAAATTGAAAATTTAATAATTTAAAGACAATTAAAAACATTTGAGGGTGCAACGGACTAATTATATCGTAGAAATATGTATCCAGATCCCCCATTTGCATCCTAATTAAAAATTAAACTGTGCATCTCTCGTGTTATTTTTAATAAATCAAGATAATGATAATCGGAATAATAAATTGAATCGAGTAAAATTCGAAATTAAAATATTAATAAAAATTAATGGATGCTCCCCTGTTTGAAAACCTTGCACACACTTTCACATTCGCACAATATGACCGTCGCTCATTACACTTGTACACGTCAAAATATTTATATCAACCTTTATTATTTCGTTGTAATCGAGGAATCAATCAACACAACGTTTCACATTTCGTTCTCTACATTTTTCCAAATTTCTCCCCGTATTTTATTTACACGTATGCTTCTATCCCCCAATTAATCAACCAATTACGTTTAACTTGTATTAATATCATTCGCAAAATTCTAAGAGAGAACGAATTTTTTCTATTCGACGGATCGTTAAATGTAATTAAATGTTATTCAAAGCTGAATTCGAATTGAAAATATCTTCTTTGAAAATAAAATTAATCTTAACCCTCCATATTTTAAATATTATTTTCGCCGATATATTCGATTTGCGAAAAAAAAAATGTAAAAAAAATACGCAAGGAGAATCGTTTCTCTCCTTTTATCGGATATATAATTTTTTCAGAAGAATGTGAACGCGCCAATTTGACAATCGACGCATATAAAATGGCGAGCGATTCGCATATTTATAGAAATTTATGGATTTCGAATATAGAATTGAATTCAAGATGATTTTAAATCCGCCATAATACTGTTGGATTTTTCAACAATCGCGGTTTCAAACCGGCGCGAAAGCCGGCTCGATCCCTTCGAATATTTTCATTTCATTACGGCCAGGGGGAGGAAATCGATAATCGTACACCCGTGTTGTATCGAAAATCTTGCGCAAATAAAAGTTCAACAATAAGAGTAGCTCGATGGAAAATCGGTCAATGAAACCTGTTCCCGGTCGTTGAAAATTCAACGATCCTTCTATTACGTTGTCATGTTTGATGAGATCGAATATATGCGATAACAATATGGCGAAATTGAAAATATAACGAGACAGATAAGTGATAATTATTTGGGGAAAATTTCATATCGTATTTATAAATTACGGAAAATATATTGGAGAGGCAATATTTCTTTTAAAACATCATTCAAATTGAATAAATACTTCCTGATAAATCTAGTAAACGTAAGTAATTAAATAAACGAATTTCGAAATAATAAGATGAAAGAAATAATTCTAACCAAAAAACTTGCCGATCCTCGTGTTCCAACGACGTCGAGCTACTGAAATAAACTTGCCGACAAATCCTCGAATTCGAAACGTCGATTCATAAACGAGTTACTCGATCTAGATCGTAAGAAAAATCAGAAGCACTTTTTATTCGAAGGAATAATACCTGTTAATTAATTATATGTATAAAAATAATACCTGTTAATACTGCGTGCAAAATAATTAATGCTGTTTGAGAAACGGTACGATAAATAATCCTGTGTTTGAGAACGCGTGAAAGTAGAAATATATGCATGCATCATGCGGGCGTATTTGAAACGAGCGAGAATATGCACAGGACGATATCATACTTTTTGCGAAGCGGGAGTGGAGGCCATGAATGTAAGGTTTAGATGCGGAATAACGTGAATTACGGGGCCACGTTAACGTGGAAAATATACGTCCAATCCGCAAAGTGTAGCCGATAAGGGATCGGAATTATTAGTAATGGTTACGACAAGTTCGTGAGAAAGTGGAAACGATGCGAATCCAATTTTCATAGTTTTCCTATTCTACCCCGTGAAAATCATCCTCGATATTTAAAAAAAAAAAAAAAGAAAGAAAAGACGAATAAAAATCGAAAGAGGAAACGTGGATTGAAGTAGACAAAGAGTCTATCTCGAATGTTGATATCGGATTGATGTCAGAGTTATTGGAAAGAATAATTGGAAGAGGCTCGTATGAAATTCCTTCCTTTTCTCCTTTTTGATTAATTTTAATTGATGTCTGGTACTTTATACCTGATTTAAGTACTCGTAGTGATTTCTTCTTCTTCTTTCTTTTTTTTTTTATTCCATATCTAGAATTAGGAATAATGAAACAAGAAATTTTATTATTACACTTTCTAACGATCAAAGAGGATGATTCAAAATCTAAGAACAAGTTTAAATTATACGTGAAAAGTGAGGAATAACAAAAAGTAGCAAAGCTAAGGTGAAAGTGCACGTGTTTTTACACAGAAAATTCGATATTTTTTAAAAAAACACATTACACACGTTTATATGTTTTCTTCTAACTTCTTCTAACAACTTCTTCTTTTTTGATAATTAATATAAGAAAGCAAAGTAAGCATACACGTAGTTTCACTTTGTTGCATAGAGACCACCATAGTCCACCACCACAATACGTGACCAACGTGAATATCACCTCTTAAAGCTTTCGTCAACCCCCTTCAACCCCCTTGTGAAATTCTATCCACATTGTTCACTATGTACTGGCAACTTGAAGCATGCTCCTCGTGCCGTGGTTGTTAAGAGGATTTAGAAAAACTGATGTGCTTGCACATAACATATTTTACAACACGTTAACAAAGGCAACAATGTGATTACTGCGAACGTTAAATAAGTGAGAAACAAGATGGACGCGTATATAATCAACTTGAGAAATTGTTCGGGGCATGATTGATATATTTGATAATTTTATCGAGAAATCAATTAACTTATGTTTTAATATAAAAATATAATTGTACGATATATTTCAGGAAAAAAATTTTCATATACTTTATTTGATTAGAGTGGACATATTTTAGTTTCGCTTCAGACATTTACGAGGAAAAATTTTCTATACATGATAGAAAAATTTTTTGAGCTTATGTACACATGTGTAATTTAATTGAAAATTTCGGTATGTTGTAAATTGAATTAAAACTTGAGAAACGTGGGAGTTAAGACAAGAGCGTAATGTAATTGTACATGTTGAAATTCAGTAGTTAAGAGACGAAACAGTGAAATGATGTTGGCATAAGAACACACACAGTTCCCTAAAAACATCTTGACAGAGTCGTGACGGAGGAATTAAATTATCCAGTGAAGATTTCGACGCGTCTCTAGATCTTCTCTTATTCATCGTATCATCGAACAAAAGAATTTTTTACAATAATTTATAAACTTAAGTTTATCAAGTAAGCGTTGCACAATGTACAAACAGTTGCTGCTCGAACAAACAGTTACACTAAGTAACTTTTGATAAGTCAAACGAAATCGATTGACTTCGAAATCGCCTTTGTAACTGAATTTCGTGTAAAATAATTAACACGGAACAATTTCCAAGTTGCCAGTTCGGGGGATAATACGAAAGAAAATTGCCAGAAGTTTTTGTTAAAGTTAAAGTTATGTTTGAATGAAAAGAAGCTACGCACGACTAATTTTTGAGAAAGAGAATAGAATATCGGGCAAAATTTGACACAGTTCTCAAAATGAGGATTGCATCGAGATCTGCAAGAAGCATTGAATTATTTCGGAATATCAAATATAACTTAAACGCATTCAACGAATGTTTTTCGTAATTTTATACAAAAGTTCTCGAAACGTATAATAACACCGTGTTTCTCCTCATTTATCTAAAAATCTACATTCACGTCTTGTCCCAATTCCACATCTTCTACAACGAAAAATACGAAAGCATCGAGGAAAAAATTAAAATTTTCAATAAGAATCCTCGCTATTTATTTCATTATATACTTATTTCCTTAAACTTGAATAATTCAAATGAAAAACGTATTTTAAATATACACGAATAGATTCTATTTAATTTTCCTTGCTTCCTTTTCAACAACGAAATGCTTTAAACGTATCAATATTTTTAAATATCGAGCGATAAAATAACAAATATTTTCGTTATGTCAATATGTGTCAATCGGTTACTAGACAAAAGAAATTAAAGTTTCGATCGCTAGCCCCTTCTTCCCCTCTTAATTTACACTCAGATTCTGGAACGGAAAATTCGCGATGAAAGGAACCGAGAAGAGGAAAGGGGGCGATAATCATAGGAGCGATATGGAAGTAAAGAGGAGACGTTGGCCGAATGGAGTGGCAATGGAAGGCTTTGCGAGATTGATAGAATGAATGGGATACGAGGCGTGAAGCGGGCGAGGTTACAAAGGGTCGAAAGACGTGTTGCATTTTTCCGGACCAAGTAAGCCGTGGCGGCGAAACTTTTGTAGAAACGTGCCACGCCGGAATATCGATTCGCCGAAGGAAGGTGATTTCGCGCAAGGTAGTTTCGAAATTCACGAAGAAGTTTCGAGATTTCGGGACGAGATCGTACGTTTAATCGTACTTGTCACGTTGGAACAAAATTTAATTTTTGACGCTTTGAACGAACCTGAAAAATTCTTTATCTCGCAAAATTATGTTGAGAAAAAGGTTGAGAGCGATATTCCTCTCGTCGAAAGAAGATTATTCTAAATATGACGCATTATTAATGCTAAATACTTGGGAGAAAAGAAGAAAGAGACTCTTCATTTCTTCTTTATCGCCTGACGCGAGACATCTCGTGCAGAGAATTGCATTAACGATTCCATTGTGGCCGCGAGTTCATCTCGTCTATGGTGGCGAAAGGGTTAAGGATTGGTCGGATATCTCGTGGTCGAAGAATGGTCGCCATTCCGTGCCTCGATGATCATGAATGAGAGAAGTTAAACGGGAGTTGGAAAGGAGATCACTTTTAATTTGGAATAATGGATTTCAAAGTGGTTGTTTGGCTTTCGAGGTGATAGATGAGGTGGTCGCTTCGAAATCGATTTCGAAACGGGTCAAACGGATTGTTTCGTTGACGAGTAAAGAAGGTAATTTGGGATGATGAAATACATCGAAATTTATACGTTGATTTTATAATTCGAATAAAATTTGAATGCTTGAATGGACGAAATGAAGATTGGTTTGAGAAAAATTATTACGATTGGTCAAGAAATAAATGAAATGGAATAATTTACATTCGGTATCTTTTTTCTCTTTTTTTTTTTTTCAAATATCGAGAAAAACAAATAAATTTCGTTGGAGGAGAGGGGGAATTACTGTATTCGAATTTGACGAATTTTATTTTAATGCAAATTTGAATTTAAATCTGAAATTTAAACTCTGAAAATCTGAATTCAAAATGAATCTGTAATCCCAAAAAAAAAAAAAAAAAAAAAAGATTCTTACGTAACCTCTCACGAGTTTCTCCGCGAAAAACATCATAAACCCATTAATACACTACGAACCCAATTACAATTTATAGCGAAATACAATATCCAAAGCTATTACCAGACGCACGAAAACTCGTGTACCCTCACTCTTATGATCGAGAAACGTGATTGCTTCGCTTGCTTTTCGCTCCCCATTCACGCCCTCTCGCTTAATTAACAATCATCGCAACAACGAGCGCGAGCGACGATCGGGAACAAAATCGGATCCTAATGATTCTGGCAGAGACAACGGATCCAGCCTAACCGCCATATCAGACGGTCTTGTCAAACCTATCGAATGAACGATCGAACAACTAGATTTGGCACGTTTACGTGCACGCATTGTAGCAAACATTGGATCAAAGCTATTGCTGCGCCGGCCCATCCTGCCGAAACGTGTGTACCAACAGGAGGGTGGCCAATTGCGTTACACGCTGCGAAAGCTATCGTTACAATGCTCAAAGTCGTCTTTACGTTCCGTTTACGTGACTCGGACCGGCGATAACCGGGAAATCCACGAATTCGGAGCAATCCGGAAGCCACCCTTCCTTTGCTGACCATTCTGTTTGCTAGGAGAAGGGGCTTATACATAAAGACGCTCGTCCAAGATTGATCGGCCGGATTCGAAATATCGATCGATCTTCTCTCGTTCTAATAATGAAATAACCAAATGGTGGAACAACTCTATTAGGATGAAATGCGCGTTATTGGAATTGATGGAAGAGAAAGATATAGCTTCTTTTCTCTTTTAATGGATTTTTGGCAAAGAGCAGATTCGTAACGGGTTAACGAGAAATTAAATTTATTTTTTTTTTTTTGGAAAATATTATTTATCCGAAAAAGAAGAAAATTAAAAAGTGTTGCTCTTAATGTGAACTGAAAAAAAAAATGGAAAAATTTGATGTTGGTTTTCATAACGCTTAATTTTTTTTCACTCTACGTTTTATGTTTCTCAAAAAAAAAAAAAAAAAAAAAAAATATGATACACTCGTTCATGAATATCATTTTTCTCCAACATTTCAAAATAAATTTCGATATTATTGTTTCATACGTTTTATAAATAATATATAAGTGGAGGAATAAAAGGTAAATTCATCTACGAAAAGTTTTAAAATATCTATTGGTATCGGTTTCATCCCTAAACGTTCACCGATCATCAACCTTTTACCGAAATGTTCTTTATATCTTTACACGAGTTGAAATGCTTTTCGAGAGAGATTTTCAACAGTTTCGTATATTCTGCTCGACTTGGAAAATTGCGTGAAAATGCAAGTTTAGTCCAACCAAAGGAATTCACCTGGTTTCACGTGAAACCACAGTTCGATTTGCGAATGCTCTCGATACTCGTATAACTACGAGTTGTTTGTACTCGTCCGAGAGAGCCTTTGACGAGAAACTTGCATTGCTTTCGAAGGAACCGACGTGCCGATCGTAAAAGTTCACGCGAAAAAGGAAACCCGATATGCATTCAAACAGTGTCGCTTCGTGAATTCTGATAAAACTCGTTTCTTACGCTGAAGTTCGATCGATAATTGAAACAAACGCAGAGATAATTCGACGTTCCTGTTAAAGTCGAAAGCGTGAACGACTTTGACTTGCACGAATGTGGTGTCTAAACTGATGTTACCCCTCGAAAGACCACCTGCTATTACAGGAATTGTATAATCGTTTATATTATGAGGTCTGAGCGAACGAGTAGTATTCTAACTCTTTGCAGCTAATTCTAATGATTCTGACTTCTGTTTTGATGTACACTGTATCGTTATTGAAATCGATCTGCCTTCTGTTCTATTCTAATTCGACTTCGAGTCTTGGTTTTTCCTCCAATCCTTGCTTTTCGTGAAAATGCACACAGAGAAAGGTTGGAGGGCTGTTTCGAAGGATGGGCTCTCAGGTGCAAATGTGACTTGTAAAGTGGCCGTTGCTATGGCATTTTGCTTAAACCAAAGTCTGGAAAACGTTACGAAAACCATGCCTATTCGTAAATTATTTTTAGGGTATTGGCAGGTATTCAAACTGTTGAAAATAGAGGGCAGATCCGACAGCTCTATCCTTAATATTTTATGTATTCACTGTTTAAAAGTTCGTGATTTGTTAGACCAGTCTTTTGTGATTACCGATCGAAGCAGATCATAAATTTTATACAATTTATACAGAGAGCATTTTACCATCAGAATTCTATCCTCTTAAAGTTTTCACAACGATAATGAAATCGATTAAAATTCTATATAAGGATCAGAGATACGATTCATGTAAATTGATGAATCAGAAAGTAGAAAAAGGATTTATACAAATCCTTATTTACAAATTAATATTAACTCTCCAAAATATAAACACAACGACGATATTATTGATAACCGATCTCTATTATCTCTATGCGCAAAGGTAAAATCCAATTGGACGAGTGAGAGGAGAAGAGTTAAAAATCAAGAAAATTTCCATTTAAAACTTTTCGATCGACTATCGTGCGCCACGCTATCATCCATAAGGAACTCTATCGCAACTTTTCCAGACATTCCCCGTTTAATCCCAGCAATTCCACCGCCCGGCAAACGCGAAGAATCGCACTCATTAACTCGTCAAACTTATTATTTGCACAGTGTCGAATTTCTGAAACCGAAATTCTCGACAGACGGACGGGGAAGTTGTGCAAATTATAGACACCTGGCAGTTATGGATAACGAGATCCAGAGCTCGAACAGATACCAGTCGAAGGAGGGGGTTAGTCGTTCGTATGAGGGGGTTGTTGTGACTGTGGCAACTTTTAACAACAGAGAACAAGTGAGCAGAACCGCGTCCCAACCCCGGTAATGAGTTTAATGCACAAGTTTCCAAGTCTCGTTCCCAAAGAGAGGGAGGGAGAAGTTTCTTTAAACCGCGACCTCGATTCTCCAGGCAAGAGTGGATGATTCTTACGGATCGGGATTGAAGTATACCGTTGACGCGGAGATGTGCACGGGGAAATGTCATGGATAAACTTTTGACGCGCGAGAAAGCTTCTCTTGACTGGTCGTCTCTCGACTTCCGCCTCCGAGTTCTTAATTTTCGACGAGGGAAACTGTGTATGAAAATTTAACAAGCGTCAAACGTTTATCTCTTCACCGTGGAAATGGGAAGAATTTCTGGCTTGATGGAAGGCGTCTTCTCGTCTTCTCAAAAATGCAATGTTTCATCTTAAATGAAAGCAGTTGGAGCTTTAACCGTTTTCTCAATTTTCTATGCATCTTCAAGATATATATATATTCATCGATTCATTCTTAGTATTTAGATCTCTTTACTTGACGCATTTTCTTCTTATCTCGTGTTCGATCGATCGTAATAAAATAACAAGATTCTATATTGATTGTATTTTAGGACTATAATTTCTAAAAAGAGTCTGAAAAATGGATGAAAATTGGAAAAGAAAAATATTTATGCGTCCAACGAATTACATCGAATAACTTTTCTTCACCCTCGATTCGCATCTTTCCTATCACCTCGTCACTGACCAACCGTTCATTTACCCTCCCCACTCCGCCCTTCCATAAATCACCCTCCCCCCTCCTTTCAACCCGTTAAATCGAGAGGTCAATCTCGGCGAAACCGGTTAAAATCGGCGATAAATTTCCAAAGAGGAGAGGAAACAGAATCTTATGAAACTCGGTAGAAATCGGGGGCGCGTACGAATTGCTCTCAGGAATTAATCGTCATCGAGGATCCAGAGAATTCGGGAGAAGAATCGTCCGGGCGTCTACGTCATCGACGGCAAGAAGTGGCGAAAGTTTCCGCCGAGGATTTATCGCGCTAATTGAAAGTCGACTCTTAATTTAACTTGGCCGACTCGAGTTTTCGTCGGATATCTGGCCGAAGGGGGAGAATCTTGCAGCCTCCTTATAGGCTCCTTATAGGATGAGACACGTGGCAAATATTGCTCGCGAAATCACACGCGGATATAAACGGTGAATCGGTATGTGGACGCAAAAGAAGAGCAGTATGTCCACAATTAGTTACTCGTTCGATCTTTCGTGCGAAATGAAATTATTATTAGAGAAATAGTTGAGGAAAAATTGCAAAATTGAAATATAAACGGAAGTAGAATTTAAAGAACGCGCAGAAGGAATATTAATTATCGATTAAAAGCTTATAAGGAAATTCATTATAAGACACGCAGAAACTAAAAAACGACGGGGATAGAAAAAAAAAAAAAAGAAGAAATGATGGAAAAGTGAAGGAATGTGGAATAACGCGGTTAATCGCGCCCAGTTGGCCGCAAAGATTTCCCCTGGAACCGTCGGCTTTATCGCGCCCTCGCAGCGTGCCAATTCCTCCCGAAGAACCTCTCGAATACCTTCGGTTCATCCTGCCCTCGGTTTCTCGATAATTTCGAGAATCCGGAGACGGGTTCGTCGCTTCGAGCCGGTCTTGGCGACAGTTCGCATCGTTGGTTACTACTACGTTTCGCAAAATTTCCAGCCTCGATAAACAATGCGATGAGAAGGTTGGGCCGGGCCCTCGTGCACGGAATTTGTTAACGAAACGAGACGGAGAGCGTGTTTGCGTATTCGGTATCTGTTCCTGTGTGCTGACACAACAGTCGCGATTGTTCCCCTCGAAACTTGTGTTTGTCAAAGAGATAATCTCAATCAGTGTCAAGAAAATAATATAAATATTGATAATTGATTCCGCGCCACTACAAAATATTCGATATTTAAATTAGAATCGTTGAAAAAATTTTTTTAGAAACCTTTAAAATCCGTTTTCATTTTCATCGAATCACTCGAAATTCCGATAAATAAAGTAAAAATTCGAGAGCTATATTTAAGAAAATTAAACTAAATAACACTCCTGACGATAATACCCCTTTCGTCAACCTAATCAAACGAATCTCTCTCTCTCCCTCCCCCAATTAACGAAAAACAGATTTCCACGTCGGTTCAGGAAGGAAACGGTTTCACCGAACCGTTGATAAGACTGCTGGAACGACTGCGATAATTCTTGACGAAACGTTTGAAAACCGAACCATTCATCCTCACGTTTCGAATCTAAGGATATTAAGTCCAAGAAGAAGGTTTATCGCCCCCAGGCAGATACGCTTTTGCAAGTTAAACAAACGGTTGCCTCCGAAAATCTCCTCATTATCTCGAGCATCGAGTCAAAAGTTGTTGCCCGTTTTCGATCGTCGTGGATGTTGGAAATCGGGCAGAACGTTTCCACGGCTGTTATTCCCTCCACGAATATACACACTCGAAACATACACACGGCTCTTACGACGGATCTAAGTAGGTCGTTTCTCTCGGTTAACGCGTGAAGATAAATCGTTCGGGGGAAACGATTTTCTTAATCGCCTTTCCCCGAATTCTGAAGAGGACGACGAGGAGGATGATGATGATGATGATACTTCTCGAAACTTCGCGATTGTCGAAGGATTTTCGCGAATTTAATACCGTATCCGTTTGTAAAGAAGTTCCATTCCAGAAGAGTTGAAACTCGAACCCGGGTTGGAAGGGAGAGACTCGGTGGCTGGGAACGTAACGATTCTAATTCTTTAACCTTAAAGGAAAGGAAGAGGGGAAAAAGGAACGTTGTGAATTTATTTCCAGGTGTTTTACTCCAGTCTCCCGAAATTAAACTTTTTTTCGAATGAAGAATTGATGAATTTGCGGAGAAGGAGAAACTAATTTTAAAAATCGAATTATTTCAATCGCCATGCTCGATTGATTTGATTATTAAATTTTCGATACATTTTTGGACGGATGTAAAATGTAAAAATTCGAGAACGTGTAAAGATTGGATTGGATATATAAAACAGAAGAATCTCCTGAATTTTTCTAATAGGGTTACGTTTAATATAGATAGCTTTCTAAATTGTCAATAAATCGAACGTGTGATAAAATTTTAGACGAGTTGACAGATATTTTTCTCGACAAGTATGATCTGCTGCAAAATGCAGCGGCCATAAAAATTCTGCAACCTGCGAGTTTACAGCGCGAACGTCGCATCTGTAATCTCCTTTCCAATGATAAGACTCGGATGGAAAGATGTTTGGAAGAAACTACTCTGTCCAAAAGACCACTGAAACGTTAAA
Source organism: Apis florea (assembly GCF_048593485.1). Taxonomy (NCBI): domain Eukaryota; kingdom Metazoa; phylum Arthropoda; class Insecta; order Hymenoptera; family Apidae; genus Apis; species Apis florea. The sequence goes on along the minus strand of NW_028256809.1, from coordinate 4,149,713 downwards.
TCACCTCTGTGAAGAAATTTTTTGAGATAGAATCATAAAAAATTTACACTAACTCGTGTAAAACTTTATGCAAGCCAGAATAATGTTTTATAATTCAACATAATTCTAAAAGAGGATCAAAAATTTTATCTTTCTCGTCCAGTTATTTATCCTTAACAAATTAAAAACTAAATTAAAAAATCATCATTATTAGAAAGAAAAATCATTTACAATGATTTATAACAAGATTTCTGCAATAATTCAAAATGTCAAGGAATCGGTTCCCGTTGTAATCGCAATCCATCGCGCTCGTTCGGCCTTTGCAATTATGTTAGGACAGGAATCTTAACGAAGAAGAGTTATCGTTATCCACAACGCACAAACTCTTCATTATGAGCCGACCATAATCGTTACTGTCCGAGTTAAGCATCTCTGCATCGAGATCGAGTCGAGGCGAGGGGATGACGTTTAACCAGCCGCATTTAAGTTAATGGAATCCTGTCCGAACTACAAATTATCCCTCTTAATCGAATGAGCGGAAAAAGTTATTTGTCTCGAGGATCGATTTCATCTCGAAACGCAATTTTCTCAGTCGAAATCATTTAGAAGACAGTTAAATTATAGTCAAAGTTCTACTCGTCCTCTTCCAAGTCAACGTTGTTTCTCTCTTACACCGAATCGTTCTTGCAATTTATCGTTTGGTAATGGATCATTTATCAATTTTAAGAAATTCCTGTCCTGAAAAATTAATATCAGTTTCTCCAGCGAGAGACGAATTTGGTTTCAAATTCTTTTGATTCTCATGATCGTTAAAAATGCTTCTGACAAAATTAATATTGTAATAGTCGTTCGTTCGAATACTATTTCTAATTCTATTCTATTTTTAATACTATTCTATTTCTAATAGTAAACATTTACAATAGTGATTTGAATTTAACATTAAAATAACATTAAAAAAACTCTTGAGAAATTCTCGCTATGACAAAGTTAATATTATTAGTATTCGTTCGAATACTATTTCTATTCTATTTTTAATCCTATTCTATTTCTAATAGTAAACATTTACAATGGTGATTTGAATTTAACATTAAAGTAATTAAAAACTCTCGAGAAATTCTCGCTATGAACAATATTCTGCCCCCTCCGAAAAATGAACGGTCCATCAGGAGAAAGGTTCGATTAAAACGATCGTATCACCGATACTCCAATTAAATTATCGATTCGCGTTCGAACCACGATTTCACCTTTCGAAACCGCGTTCACGTTTCCCCCCAAATGTTCTAATTTTTCGCTATCGGTTCGTTTAATATCGTCGAGCGTATGCAAATGATTAGGCAAGGTTGAATTCAAACGAAATGAAGCGCAAAGCGAAAAAGTTATATTCGTTTCGAGGACCGAAAAGCTGGCGGACGCCTCGAGCAAAGAGAGTTCTATTCGAAAATCCGCTTTTGCAAGGCCGCCCCGCGGGCTCCTCCTACGCTCACTTTCCCCTTTTTTCCATCCTCACCCTCTGGCTCAGAAGGGCAACTTGACTCGCCGATAAACGGGACGCAATTCCTTGTTTTATTTGCCTTTATCGCCGCTCATATCCCTCGGACCGCCGAATTATTGGAAAAACCGATAATAACCAAACGCGCGATATCACCGTCAATGAACTGCAATTGCTTATTGCGCGCGATTTCCGCAAGCTTGAATTTATGTCGTATGCCCAAAAGGGAGATACGATTACGAATTAAAATATCTCATTTTAGTAAGATTTTTATTTATTTTAGGTATTAAGATATCGTTAATTGAATTTTATATAATATAAATATATTTTTGTATCTAGTTTGTATTACGAAATAATGGTGGATGAAAAAGAAATAGAAATATTTTCGTTCGTAAAATGTTGCAATTCTTTAGTTTCTTCGAACTATTGTTATTATTATTAATAATGATAATTGTAATAATAGTGAAAATAAATGGAAACAGTTTAACAATTTTTTGTTTGAGTAATAATGATTTTTTTTTCTATGCTCCCATCGGCTGATCATTCACGGGTCATACTACTGTTCCGGAATGAAGCACCCTCCGGGTGCTAAAAAGTGCCATTCTGCCACATGAAAGAACTCGAAGTGGAGTCGATCAACGATGTCAATACGAATAAATCGTGAATTGTATCGAAATTTTCTTCTATATAATCTAATTAATTACACGCATTGAGTTTTTTTTTTATGCAATTGAAATATTTTTTAATATTGTAATATTTTATTATATATATTTTTTTTTAATTTAGAAATTCAAATAATTAATTGTAAATTATACCCTTATTCAAAAATTTTATCAGATTTTACACAATTTTCAATCACTAAAGTCGAAAGAGATTTGAATGAAATGAAAAATAATATCAATCACGTGTAATTAATACTCAATTAATCGAATCGATTAACCATTTACTTCAATTAAATAATGATCTACTTCGTTTGAAAGCAAACACTAATCCTAAAATTTACTAGATTTCCAATATGAGATCACTTGCCTTCCAAACGAAATAATTCGATAATTAATCTATAAAATATACGTGCATTATAATTACCAATATTCTTTTATATTGTACATAAAATATTAAATTTACACATGCTATTACTATTCACTACACAAACAATACAATAAAATTACCAAATTATAACAAATGACAAAAATTACGAGATATTCAAGCACAACTACCTATTTAAAACCCAATTTCGTGAACTCTAATTTCTTCTATCTAATTAAAGCCATCCAAATTACCTGCTCAATCAATCATCGCATTTAATCGACAACAATTTCACGCTTTACCCTTAAAACATCTAAATACAACACACGATCGAAACCCAGTTCTATCCCTCAACCCACACCAAAAAAAAAAAAAAAAAAGAAAAGAATCTTCCTTGAAAATTACTCACCCAATTTATCATTCGTCGACAATAATCTCAGAAGAAACGCAAGATAAATCTTTTTTCGATCTTTCGAAAACATCCCGCGCAGAACGAAAACGAGAAAACGAAAAGAACCTGGTCTGGAGACTCGACTTTGTATCGTTGACGATCGAAATTTTCAACCGGTTTAATCGAATCAACGACCTTCCCTCCACGAGGCGGGAATCGGCAATCGGATTTTATCGGGCATTTGTCGGCCCCCCAGAAGCAATTTTCCGTGGCGTAAAAACTCTGTATCCGAAGTTGGAGAGAGGATAGTGTCCACGGGCCGGTTGGTTGTAATTGTTTTTTTATTGGCCGTCCAACCTCTCGCCAAGTCGATGGCGTTGGCGCGTCGCGTCGCCTCGGTTCCCTGCATAAAAGCGTAGGCGGAAATCCGGGACTCGGTCGGCAACCGATTGACCGAGGACGTCGTTCCGCGGACGTCGTTGCACGCTTCGCTCGTTGATCTTGGTAACGTTGATGCCGCAAATTAGCCGTGAAAACCGGGCCCCTTTGATGTTCGAATCGACATACACGCCCGCGGTTTACCTTTTATCGCCCTAATTTCTTTTGAGACCGTCCTAATCCTTTCCACGCGGATGATCCTTTTTTGATCACTCTTCACCGTCGAGGGATGTAAGCGATTCGACGTTGGCGTTTCGTTAATAACTCTTAGTCAGCGTGGATGAAATTTTTTTTTGTCGAGATCGCAAAATTCTATTTGTTTAGATCTATCGAAAAATCTAGAAATTGGGCTAGCTTTATTAGTCGAATCCAATAGGAGAAGTATGGAAAGAAAGGATCGACTTATTATTAGAAAAACTTGATTTCTCTAAATTATTCTGTCCCGATGAACTGATTAAATTGCATTTCAATGAAGAAGAAGAATAATAAAATTTTCTTAGAGTTGAAAACGAGCAGTAATTAGCGTGGTAAGATTTAAAGTTAACTAGAGCGCGATAAAAGGAAGAGGGAAAGCATTAAAAAAAACAAACTTCTAATTTCGATAAAAATTAGATATAAAGAAAAAAGAAACTATTATCGTCCCTTCGAGTTAAAAATAAACAAATTTTCTTCGACGCATAAAATTTCATGCGTTAAAAATAAAAATAAAATAAAATATTTTCAATCGCTCTACAAACGTATTACAGTATAATCTCAAGACACGTAGCGTTTTGATTACAAAAATTGAAACAAATGCACGAAAAGAGACGTGCTCAAAGATAAAACACGTCAAGTATGGAATAATATGGGATCGATAAAAATATCATTCTATCTTTTTAATCATGGATGAATTTCCCTGCGGCGGATGAAACGATAAAAAAAAAAAATGAAAAAAATAAAAAAAAAAAGGGGGAACTGAAGCCACGTTAAGGGAATATATCTGTATCTATAATTAGAGATTATACGGAATACATAGCGAGCGTAATTATCTCGAACAGGCAAACATCTCACCTGGGGTTTCTCCGCTGGCGGCGAGCGTAAAAATGAACGGGGGGGAAAAGCTACCAATGACCTCGTTTCACTGGCCACTCTTCTCCTCTTTATCCCCCTTCGCGTGCGTTTATTTACATAGCTTATTTCGTTGAAGTTTTATCTGCTCCGTGTCACTTCGTGTCCGGTTTTATTACGCCAGGAATTTTCATTGAACGGCCGTAACCTGGAACGAAAATGGAAGAGGGGAAATTGATTAACCAGAAGGATGTCGAGGTAATCCTCAAAGTCTGATGAAAATGGACTCGTGGCTTGTGAAATATCGTCCCCCGAAATAGGAGAGGATGGATACCGCTTCGAAATTCGAAATCATCTGGGGCCATGTTCAAAAAGTGTTTCTTCTCTTTACGAATTCAGATCAACGATGAAACTCGTTAAGATACTGTATGAATTTTAATAGAACGAAGATGCAAAAATCAATAGGAGGGAAAGTATACTTTAAATTTAAATTATTTTTCTTTTTCTTCAGAGCCACATTTAAGTTAAAGGGATTTACAGCATCTGGGAATAATCTTCGAAGCAATTAAGTAAAGATTAATAGCTTTCAAGGAAGGGTGCAACAAGTTATCTTATCGCGAAATAATTCGATAGTAGAAAATAATTAGAAGCTCAAAGTTGCGCGTAGCAAATTCTTCTCTATAATTTCGCAGAAAAATCAAGAAAAAAACTGCGTTCACTTTCGAATCTGTCCAATTTATAATCATCCCCATCCGTCCAAATATATCACAACCGATTATATCGATATCTGAATCCACCACTAAAATTCCCTGATTTCCAATCGATCCGATAACACCGAATTTCGATCGACGATCCCCCACGTTCGAGAACAAACGAAGACAATCGCCGATCCATCGTTCCTTCTCCAGATTTGATAATTTCTCCACGGTTATGCGTAATTACATAGCTAAGTGATGCGCTATCCCTAAATCGACGATGAGAGAGAGAAGAGAGAACGAGAATCGATCGGATCGATAATAAATTTACCCCTCGCTGTTAATTAAAAATCACCCCCTTTATGCATCTGGGTCGCGGCTCGAATAAACTGAATTCCGATCGATTCATCGATTTTCTATTTTTTCCCCCCTCGCGGCGGGTTGGAGGAGGAGGGGGAAGGGTTGACGAGTGTTTGGCTTAATCGAGATGAAGCGAAGGTATCGGTCGATCGGCTCGGTAAATAAATCATTGCTCATTGCACGCAACGTCGAAACGGATTGGTTTGGCTGCTTTCCAGCAATAGTTGACATCGACGACGTTGATCTTCGGTGTGGATTCAGATTAGGGTAGGTTGATCGGATATCTAGATATTACGAACACGTATATGTGCGTGTGTGATTTTGTTTCGAGTTGATTTAACGATTTAATATAATATTGTTAAGTTTAACGAGCAAATTGAACGATGAAGTTTGTATGAACTTGTTGAAACGTGTAATTAGGGGATTGTGAAAGTGTTTGAGCAAATGTTAGTTTGATTTAATATTGCGTTGTAATGTTAACGTGTTGCTGAATGTTTAATTTTTTTCCTTTACAAATATCACGTGTTTCGAATCATGAATAATTAATTCTCTCGCGTAATTTATTATCCGTGACTTGTATATTAATTATTATTCGATTCATTTAACTTAATAGCGTATAGAAAATTTATAGAAATGGCAATTGTTTAGACATTTTCGAAAGCGTGAAATTATCTTTTCGATACAAATATTGCGGATATTATGTTATCTTGGTAGAATATATCTATATATATAGATTTTGTTGTGTCTTTGCGTTCAATTAACTTTACGTTCAATTAATTCATTTCCATCATCATCATTCATCGATAAAGTAATCACCGAAATGATATCGTCAGTATGGAAGTACCGAAATGAAACGAACTGTAAAATTACATTGCATTTTAAGTTAATATTTGTCTCGACGTAATCCATTTAATATAACAATTGATATGATTGTAGTATCGCAATAACAATATTCCATTTTAATTAATGCAACTTTGAATAACACAAAAACAACGCTATTCCCGATATACAACAATTTTTTCTTTTTAATCGATTCATTATTCCCTCTGTCCTTTATTTGAAAAATTATTTTTCCGCGGTATAATAAAGGACAGAGTGAAAATTCTAATTCAATCTATAATATGATCGAAATAACTCGTGCACCGGATTCGATATCGAATAAATTTTAATCCATCTAGTTATTGCTTGAAACTCTATATATATTTTTACATCGAACTGGAAACTTTTTACATCGCGCTGATAAATTTCTAATTTCCATATTTTACTTTGATCCACCATGATATGATCTTTCTGTGCAAATACACAGACTATCGAGTGTGTAAGTAATTGCACAGGAATGATGTAGTGCTAGGTGTCGTAGATTACATCCGGCCCATAATCAAAATTTATTGAAAGTAATCCCATTATTCAATGGACATCGTAAATCAACCATCTCCTCTGCTTGCTTGTTCCGACAAGCTGTGAAATCAGGATCCCGATATTCGGCCGGAATAATTCGTCAACTGTCCAGAACTCTTTTGATACAGCTCCATTCGCGGAACAGCAATTATTTTGTTGCAACAATTTTCTATTTTAAATTGCGTCCACAACTTTTTTATTTTGTTACGCGAGATCATCTAACCGATATCATAACATCGACAAGTGATAACGATTTAAAGAAAATGAAAATCACGTTTGATATAAGTAAAGATTGAAGTTATATTACAAAGAAAAGAACGACGTTATACTTTCTTCGTTATCGATATTTCAATTAAGAAATTTAAATCAAAAGCAGGGGCAAATAACGTTAATGGAATGTAAATTAAGCGTGTTACGAATATCAGTAGCAGTACACAGTGTATGCAAATTTGCCTCCCACTATACTCGTGCTTATTAGTTCAAATTATAGTTGTGCGGGAATGTTGTCGTAGCGACACGATTCACAAATAACTGATAACTCTGCTGGTGTATAGAAAATCAAACAACGGAATTAATGAATTAATATAATCGATACTATTTTCGAATACTTATAAATATGCAAGAGAGATATTTAAATTTTAATAGAATCCGATTCGCGTCGATATATTTTCTATAGATTCTACTTACTATACATCAGCAGAAGTTTGATGATTTGAGTTTTCTTTTGCACCCTTGTTCTACAATTGAACCGAAGAATTCTCTAAAATAAATATTTAAATTTTTTTACTACTACTTCCTATATAATATTCGATCGCAAGGAAATGAAATCTCACGGCTGATTTTTCAAAGAAACCCCTTCGTTCGATCGAAAATTTCCAAATTAACGATCGATCCAGATTGAAATTTCCAGTTAGATAAAATAGTTAGATAAAAATAGATCTGTCTACCAACGTACAAAAACCTATTCTAAATTCGCTGCTATCATTCGACGATCGAAAAATCGAATAAATCTTCATTTTCCCTCGCTTAATACACCGTGTCGAATAACAGTGAACAGAGTTCCATTTACCACTTAAAGTGGCAACGAGGACAGGCATTTTCGCCGGCTAGCACGTTGGCTGGCGCTGGGTTTATTGACAATTTTAACAGAAATTTCGGGGGGGGAGGCGTGTGTATTCGTGAGTAATGAGAAGCGCGAGTCGGAGACAAGATTAGAACGATATCTCGCCAACTTAATCTCGTGAGCCACAATTTCCCCTTTAAGCTTGTCACTGCTCATCGGATAAAGTTCACGCGATTAACGGGCAGACACGATCAAGAGGTGCTTGAACGCGCGGATAGGCCACTTTTAGGCGACTTGTCCCGAAGAAAAGATTTCACGCGAGACGATCGATGAACTTTCGATTTGAATGTAAAGACGATTATAAAGTTAGAATCATTTGCTCGCAGACACCAAAAGTAGACTATGACATATCTGAGAGAAATTTGCTTACAAATGTCTTCTTCTTAAATATAATTTTTAATTACACTGTGATAGAATGCTTCGTGCTTAAACGTAATGTAACGTAATATTGGAGAGAGAAGTCGATTTTGCGTGTAAAAAATTTTTTTGTTAATTTAGAATTATCTACCAATAAAAATCATATTCTGAAATTTCAATTATCAGGGCAATGACAGGGCAATGTTCATTTCATATTTGCCGATTTAGATCGAAATCGTGAACATAATTACTCGTAAATCGTTTACCTAATTGACTTCTATTGGTCCCTATTATCAATTATTGTTAGAATTATTGTTGCTCGCGAGATACCAACTTGCTAGTCAATATATGGGGCATATTTCATTTTATTAGTCGACCGTGAAACATTCTGATTAACATCGTACTAGAATCAACAGAATTATAATGGAGAATCGCGTAATCAAACCGTAGTTCGAATTCACGATGGAAAATATAAAAAAAAGAAATACAATTACGATACAATAATTTCGTTAAGAATTAGATGCTTTAATAAACGATGTGATCGAAGAGTAAAAAATATTAAGACGTTTTTAAACGTTTATGGATCGCTTAAGAATTGCTCAAGTATATCAATTAATCGTGTTTCAAGTCGAATTTGAAGTACAAAGATTATTCTCTAACATCTTACTTTAAAAACGAAGTGCCTCAAGTTTTCCACAACTCCACAACTTCCTTCCAGCACTCATAAGCAAATGTCTCGTTTCTCTCTTATTATATTGTACGCTACTTTGATGTCTACGAGAATCTGTTAGCATAAACAGAATAATTTTGTCTACAGAAATTCAACAATGGTTAAATGTTAGATATTTAATTCGATCTTCTAATTGTAAAACATCTATTGAAATTAGAGAATTAGAAATAACATCTAAGTCAAAGAAGCCAGATCATTCGAAATTATTCCACAGAACATTTACTGCGTTAGTCCGAACAATTTTTAAGACTATAAATTCTAAATCATTTAAGATCCCCTACTTGAGAATGATTAGGATATTTCCAACGCGGTATTAAGAATTAAAAAAATACTTTTTCCTTTTCTTTTATCAAATCAAATAAATCAGAATAACCGATACACAAAGAAATATCCCAACTCTATGATTTCCTTTATATTCTGATCACTCGAGTAGTAATTTTCCACTCGGAAAATCACCGAACGTAGCAAATCCTCCTTATTTCTTCCGAATTGTCCCCGAGTTTTCATCCCTATTGTCGCGAAAACAATGGACAACAATGGAATAAAATATCCCGTTGCGTCCACAAAAGAGAGAGATAAAAAGTAGTTCGCGCGAAACGAGCGGATCGAAAGAGGGAGGAGGATCGTGCGAGTTATACATTTATAGGCCGATACATCGGGGTCAGAGACACGAGGAAAAACAATCCCCCCGTGATTCGATCGATCGTCGAAATGGCCGAGATCGGTTGCAAGACGACCGATGATTTACCCGTGGATAAAGCTGACCGACCCAACCCGAGATCCCGGATGTTCCAGCCCGGAAATCTCAACTGAGACGTCTCGAGAGAAAAACGTGACAATCGTAATGTCATGTTTTTTGGCCATTCGCCAAGCATTCTTGAGGAAGCTCGGTGAGCTTAGCTGGAAGCATCTTCAGACGACTATCGAACGATACTTGTCATTTTTTTCTCATTTCAAACTTCTTTTCGAGGAAGGAGGAAAATCGAGGGGACGAATAAAAACGATACGAGCATTTTTTTATTTAAAATTTTGTTCCTGGGACGAGAGAGAAAAAATGTTCTAATAAATATTGGAACGTTGAAAATTGTGCAGAAAGTGAAATTAAATTTTACCTTTCTCTAGCAATCTCGTCCATCTGTTAGAAGATTAAAAATTGAAAAAAGAAGAAGCAGAAATGGTCTCTTGTTTAAAAGAGAGTTTTATTTCAGGGACGAGAGAAAGATTCTTTAACAAGGATTAAACTTTTCCGGACTATCATCGATTCCTATCTCTTTTTATATTCAAAAATTACATCCAAGATTTGATCGTTTTTCGTCAAATATTTTATCAGCCTCTTCGAGAGACAAACAATGGCCGATATCGTATATTATGCTAATCTGTCGTTCGATAATTCCTCGTGAAGGAAAGATAAGAAAGAAAAATCTTTCTGGAGAAGTCTTTGCTTTCGAATAGAAAAAAAAAGGAAAAAGTTGCGAAAAGATAAGATAAACAGCCCTTGCTTGGCCGAATTGCGAGGGCAATGGCGTCGAGGGTAATTAACTTCGTCTTTAGAGCAAAGGAAACTTAGTACCGAGAAAATAGTACAAGTTTCAACGTTACGTAAAGGAAAAGTTCGTGAAATACAAGGCACATTGGATGCACTGTGAATTATATAAGTAAGCATAGAAAAATCTGTATCCGATTAAAAAAATGAGAAAAAGTTTCCTTTTATAACAGAGAATGAATAATTTTAACTCGTTAAAAAACTTTCAAAAAAAATTCTTTTCCTAAAATTTACAATCTCAAAAATTTCACTCCATATATACGTAAAAAAGGATGATTTGCCTAATTTCAATGGTAAATAATTATACACAAGATACTCTGTATCACCGTACGTACCTAAGCTCAGTTAATTGGTTTGAGTTCAAATAATCCCTACTCGAGAAACTGCTAAATTGGAATCAGCTATTTCCACGTGAACTCCGTCTGCGCTTTCATCCATACACAGATCCAACTATAAGCCATTGGTCTCGTTCGATGTCTTGCCATTTAACCATCTATCAATTCCTTCCATTCCGCTAATTATCTGTTCGCCAAAGTACGAAACTATATTCGACCCCGCTCTCCGAATTTAACGATTCAACGTTCCATCAATCGCTCGTCGAGTGACTTTCTTAGATCCACCCTCTCGCGCGCGACAACACGTTGCAAGTGAAACCAATGGAAATTCTTGCATACGCGATGACACTTTGCATTTGCAGAATTCGACGGTTACTGTCGAACAGTAATCGCCATTCCGCGACTCATTTGTTTCCACGTATCCCGCGCTTCTATCGCGTTAAATTCTATATCCAGTTAACCTGAACTGTTTCATGCAAGTGTTCACAATTCGAGCTAGAAGTTCGAAGCTTTGAATCGTGTGGGTTAAATTAGTTATTCGTAAATCTGACGAGGGAGAGTCGCGTTAATGAAGTTCGGATTGTTTCGAAATTTCGTCACTGGGTGTTGAATTATTGTCGATTCTGATTGTATTTGTTATTTAATAGGATGATATTTTAAATAGATGCTAGTTCAACTTTTCGTAAAGAATTAAAATATATTTCGGGATTGTATTGTATTATCTTTGAATGCGATCTATCGCGTGATAAATAATCATAAATGAGAATAAAAGTTTCTGCATCTCGTTCCAAACGTGTGAATTCGAGATATTAGTAACGATCCTAATCCTAAGATTTTAGATGTGCGTTTCAGAACGAATAATTAACTCTATTTTACTCGAAACTATTCGATACAAAGTTCCTATCGATCAATTAATATGACTATAAGATGCATGCTATGCAAGTTCGGTAAATCTTGGTTCTCTGATATATTACAAGAGGTCACTTATTGAAGACGAGTTGCTAATCTTGGAGATCTTCGTGAACCGCACTACGGATAGTTATCGCCAAGTTTAGAATGCTTCTAAACTTCCGTGGTTTCTACATCACTATTCAAGAAGAACTAGTCAAGCGTTTCTCCTTGTATTTGATCTAGAGAATCACGATCGAGAAGAAAAGCATTGTATGAATGTATTCATCGTGATACTTCATATTGTATGGCTTTCACATGAAATTTTAGAGCAACATTTTACGAGTGTTCAAAAGTGTATAAGCCAAGCAATATCGTTTACAAAAAGAAAATTCTATTTGAAACGATTCGATGCATCAAACAGATCTGTATCTTCAAAAATTGATCACTAGATTATTATCAAATGAATGAAATGAAAGCCAGAATGAAAAGATAAAACGAAGTCAATTCATCTCTGTTCGACTGCAAAGGAATCTCTGATCGTGGATAAAATACAATCACGATCACCTGTCGCTCGTGTTTCTCTCTTTTTCTTTTTTATCTTTTAACACATTCGAAATTGAAACATTTAACACAAGGTAAATGGGATTTTGAAACAACGTAGTCATGTCACACATACAATTGTTTAAATTCTCAGAAGAAATTTCAAAGAAAACGACAGAAAAAAACATTTTTTTTTCTAAGAGAAACTAGTCTAACCTAATCCAAATTCTTCCTATTTCAAAGAGAGAGATTTTATTTTTTACTTTTTTCTATTACTTTGTTCAATCTTTGTTGATAAAAAAGTTTTAAGTTGATAAAAGTATTTACAGATACAAATTAACAAAGAAAACCAATCTTTATTTTAGAATTTGATAGTGATAGAGATAAATGTGAAAAGAACATAACTTGTATTGTGTAAATCAAGTAAAAGAATATAAAGAGAAAGTCATATATGATTAAATTTAAGTATCAACTAAAAAAAATTAAAAATTTTGAAGTGATTTTGAAATATTGTTTTAATTACTATGCTAAATTTTGTATAGATAGAATATAAAACATTAAAAATTATAACATTAGTGAAAATTAAATGTTTGAATTATATAAATTTCTAAAATACTATATAATGGAATCAATAAAATACATAAAAAACATATAAAATTGTGAAATTAATATAATCTTAAATATTTGTCTATTTATGTATATAATTATATAATTATTTATGTATATAAATTTCTAAAAATATACATTAGTGAAAATTAAATGTTCAAATTATGTAAATTTCTAAAATAGTATATAATAGAATCAATAAAACACATAAAAATCATATAAAATTGTGAAATTAATATAATCTTAAATATTTGTTTATTTATGTATATAATTATATAATTATTTATGTATATAAATTTCTAAAAATATACATTAGTGAAAATTAAATGTTTAAATTATATAAATTTCTAAAATAGTATATAATAGAATCAATAAAACACATAAAAATCATATAAAATTGTGAAATTAATATAATCTTAAATATTTGTTTATTTATGTATATAATTATATAATTATTTATGTATATAAATTTCTAAAAATATATATTAGTGAAAATTAAATGTTTGGATTATATAAATTTCTAAAATACTATATAATGGAATCAATAAAACACATAAAAAACATATAAAATTGTGAAATTAATATAATCTTAAATATTTGTTTATTTATGTATATAATTATATAATTATTTATGTATATAAATTTCTAAAAATATATATTAGTGAAAATTAAATGTTTGGATTATATAAATTTCTAAAATATTATATAATGGAATTAATAAAACACATAAAAAACATATAAAATTGTGAAATTAATATAATCTTAAATATTTGTTTATTTATGTATATAATTATATAATTATTTATGTATATAAATTTCTAAAAATATATATTAGTGAAAATTAAATGTTTGGATTGTATAAATTTCTAAAATACTATATAATGGAATTAATAAAACACATAAAAAACATATAAAATTGTGAAATTAATATAATCTTAAATTTGTTATTTATGTATATAATTATATAATTATTTATGTATATAAATTTCTAAAAATATACATTAGTGAAAATTAAATGTTTAAATTATGTAAATTTCTAAAATATTATATAATGGAATCAATAAAACATATAAGAAACATATAAAATTGTGAAATTAATATAATTTTAAATATTTGTTTATTTTAAGATCATTGTTAAATAAAAATGTTTTCTATTTTCATATTGAAAATCTATTCTAAAAGTATTTTTATTTTTAATCATTATTTAATTAATTTTTTAATAAATATCTTAAATATTCAAAAGTATTAAATATATTTACATGATCTAAGTTTGATTCGAATATTATTTTAAGATCTATTTTGAAATATTTAAAAAAAAAACTGTTCTTTTTGTATAAAAAAGAAACAAAAAATATTCTATATATCTTAATGATAAAAGTATATATAATATATTATATTGTTGAACTACATATATTCTAATCTATTGATAATCTATTGATAATATATTTCATTGTTGAATTGCAATACGTTCTAATATATTGATAGTATATTTTACTATTAGATTATTTTAGGTTATTTTAAGTTAATACTTTCAAAATATTAAATTTACATTAAATAATATTTGAATAATATTTGATAAATTTATAAAATAAATAATCCCTTTAATTGTAATTATCAAAATATAAAGCTACACAAGAAAAAGTAGATTAAAGATAATTGAGGTTAAAATCAAATTTATGAATAAAATATATTCATTTGTATTTTCCCATTTCTAATATATTTTAATTTGAAAAATATTATTCAAATAATATAAATTAAAGCATAAATTATAAAAAAAATGTGTAATATATACCTGTAATACAGAAGTATTCTTGTCACGCACAGAAATATAGTCTGTCAATCGCACAATGTACTACGTCATACCACTATATAAAAAGAAATTTCAGGTCAAAAATTTCGAACAATGACATTTACTTTCAAAGGTTTCACAACAGGATGTTACTTACATAGAAATGGCTGAAATAGTAGTAAAATATGGTTGCTCAAAACGAATAACACATAAATCTATCTTGTTTTTTCACTTCGGTATATTTTTTATCACTTTTAGCTTCAATGCATGCACTTAACATGAAATTAGACTAAAATACACGTTTTAAACATAGATGGGCAAAATTTAATAGTTAAAATTAAGAATAAAGTTATTTCAATAAGTTATTTTAATAATTTATTGTTTAAAATATTAAATAACTGCAAATAACTGAAGAGCCAAAAAACCAAAGTTATATGAAAAATAGATCAACTATAATAGCTACAAATAAATATTATTCAAGCACTTTAATAAGTTATATTAACTTTATTCGAAATTTTTAACTATTTTAACTATTTTAACGAAATTTTTAATTATTTTTTCAACGATAAATGCCCACTTATGATTCCACAGCACGATCACTTCCTTTAATGGCGAACTTCACGTCATTAGTCAAATCAAGTACAATTTGCAATTATTAATTAACCAATGACATGCAAGAAAAATATGTAAAATTATTTTTGTTGAAATATTTTATGTAAAATTAATTTCAGAATATGGATTATACTTAATTAATAATCAAAATATGAAAATATATGTAAATTAAAAAATTTTTATTAATATTTATTACAGAATTAGTATTTTCAGCTTAATAGCATTTATTTAATTAAAGTTGTTTAATTTATATTAATAAAATAAATTCAGACGATCATTAATAATAAAATTCAAACAACATTTATATTATACATAATTAATAAAAATTAAACGAATATTTGATACATTCTTTCCCGATATTCTGCTATAAAAATTATTTTTCATAAGAAATTTAAAATGCAAAAATTATATATAAAAATAATTGAAAAAAAAATGCTGAAATTTTCTGTATTTTCAAATATTCATATAATTTTCTCCTAATTTTTAATAAATTAAGAAAATAGACATTCATTTGGCGGGCTTTTCTTTGGCGTACTTGCTCTTGACGCATGCGTAGCGCGACATTTATTCATTTGGCATTCTAGTGTCGTCAAGCGAAGTGCGCAGTTACAGTAGTGTAAATTTGGAAAGTTTTGTAGTTTTATTGTGTAAATAGTGTATTGTTGCATCAAGAAAGCTATAAGGAGTTGCATCTAAGTACAAGGATCGTCTATATTTATTCGCAGAAGTGGTAAGTACAATAATAATCTTTAAATCTGTTAAATACGTAGCATGCTTTATACGACAATACGGAAAGACGTAGAAGCCAGGACAATTGCTAAAATCACAATAAAAAAAAGCTTTATCTCATATTTAGATTACATATACGAATGAATGAAGAGAATTATTGTAATATTATATGTTTTATTATATAGTTATATAAATATAGGCACATAAATACATACATTCTTCATTAGAGTTTAAGTAATTGATTCCTGTGCTTGTATGTAAAATAAGATGGCGGCCAATTCGAATCATACATTGAATTTTATTTTTAACGCCTCAAGCTTTATTTCGTATTTAGATTATACGTACAAATAAATGACTAATAAGAGAATTATTATAATATTACATATTTTATTATGTAGTTATATAAATATAGGCATGTAAGTATATATATATATATATATATATTCTATAGAGCTTATATAATTGATTTCTTTGCTTGTATTAATATATGTAAAATAAGATGGCGGCCAATTCGAAAACTTTGAATCTTATTTTTAATATTTCAGGATACTGTAAGTATGAGTATAAAAAATATTCGTATAATAATTATAATTAAAGCATTGAATAATATTTGTTCTCAAAAATATATCTTTTGAAATTTCAAAAGTGTAATACCATTAATTTAAATTAACAAATTTATAATAATTCTAATTAATTTATATATTTATGTAATTTTTATACTTATATTTTTTATGCTCATTGTATTTCAACAAATTTTAATTCAATATACAATTTATTATTAGTAAATAACAAAATAAATCGTATTAATTAACATAGAGAGAACATTTATTCAAATGGATAATCTTCATATTAACATTTTTTACGTTAAATTTTGATCAATCGAAGACTTTCTTTTCTTTTTTTTTCAACTTACTTCCTATTTTTCGTATACTTGGTTTATCCCATGCTTAAGAGACACGAGAATCCCTTTGAATTTTACCCATGGACCGAATGTTTTATCCCCAGTAATGCGATATTTCACCAATTCCGCGAAAGCAAAAAGCCAGAATCTCGGCTAGGAATCTTTGTTCTTTCGCCTCTACGATCGATAGACCCCTTAAAACGTATTTTTCTCGTGTCACGATATTTCTTCCATTTCATAAAAACAATTCCGAAAGCCAAAGGTTCAGGTGTGGGGGGTCAGGAACGAGACAAAAGAGGGAATATCTAGAATCCACTGTTTTTTTCGCGGATAGATCTCTCACAAATACATTTTCCACACCCAGGAAAATGACAGTGGACAAGGGAACGTGTGTGCATTGGACGCAGCGTATAATTTTCTAGTATCCAGCGGCCAATGACACAGACGCACTGGCACCAAGTTTTCCGGTTTCAGGATATCGATTAAATATAGACCAAATTCGCGGCTCGATGTATGTCCTACGATGGACAATAATTTTTCTATCGCGCAGGATGCTACATGTTAAGTAGAACATCGTTCAAACTCGCATACAGGCCACTGGCGCAGATAATAAATTTTGAGGATCGCGAGAAAATTGTTTTTAAGTCGATAACAATATAATTCGTACGAGTCGTACAATTTCGCAAAGAATTGGTGGATTGTTAAGATTATATATAATACGATATTCGAAGGAAATGCAATAAAAATTGACATTGCATATAATCGCAGCTTAAAGATGACGACATGTTTTGATAAAATTATTGTAATTTGGGTTTAATAGATATTCTCAATTATTAATAGGAATTTTCTCATCTTTTTTTTTTTAGAAATTTTTCAATATTGTTCTTTTGAACGATAAATTTATAGTTCAGAAAATAGAATAGTGTTACGAGCTTTAAAGAAAAATAGTTTTGGTATCAAAAATCGTTGATGTAGAAAATATCCACAATAAATATGGATAGTCGTGCCTTGAGATAACTGACATGCACGTGTGGTGGTTAGAATATAAAATATTTTTTAAAACCCAGATACAATGATAG
The DNA here is from genome assembly GCF_048593485.1 of Apis florea. Classification (NCBI taxonomy): domain Eukaryota; kingdom Metazoa; phylum Arthropoda; class Insecta; order Hymenoptera; family Apidae; genus Apis; species Apis florea. Next base: position 4,131,655 of record NW_028256809.1, on the reverse strand, counting down.
AGAAAAGAATAAAAACTTTTTCTACTTTTATCGAAACATCAAAATAATAACAATTATAAATGTAATTCTAAATAACAATAGGGATTAATTAATAGAAACAAATTAACAGTAGTAAAAGTTATAATCAGTTAGAACAATAGCATATAGAATTCATTGAAAGGAAGTTATCTCTCAAGCAGAATTCAGTCAGCCAGAAATAGAATTATAACCCAACATTTAATTATAATCCAATTAACGTCTCGTAAAGTAATATATTGAATACGAATATATTGTACAAACGAAAAACCTCATCATCAAGCCTTATTCTTTGAATATTATGTGATAATTTTTCACATATTTTAGAATCATACTTTTATCCAATAAATAAAGTCATAATAGTCTTTTTATTTAGAATTCTCTTACACCTCCGTGAATTCTTAGCGTATTAATAATCCTTTTTAATCCTTTTTCTCCAAACATCATCGACATTCCAATATTCGAATCGAAAATTTTTTTTAAAATACCCGGCAAAAATAATTTTTCCACGACTTGCGACACGACAGAACGAACCTATCCAAAATTCGTCGAAAACGATCGAGAACGGGAATCCAATCCGAAGGAAGATCCGTGCCATTTCACTTCCCTGTGATTCGCGTATCTTCCGTAAATCGCGTTATATAATTTCAACCGTGTTATGAACTCGGGATCGGAATATTGAACAACAGGCGGGCATTTTTAATTAATCCCGGCAAAGCTCGTCCAACTCGATATAATCTCGAGCCGAAACGCGCTTGTTTCCCGTGGAAAATAATAATAAAAGGAAACAATTTTTCATTTATATAGATCGAGATTCGACTCGCGATCGATCTAATCTCTCATTCGCTATTCGCAAGTCCCTCCTTTTATCCCTTCGAAAAGCGTTTGGAACACGCGGATCATTCTCTGTGCAAAGCTAGGGAAATGGAGCGAAATGGCAATCTGCCCGTTTGGTGAAAAACGTTCCGGGCATTCTCGTCAAAAAAAAAAAAAAAAAGAAAAAAAGAAAGGGAAAAAAGGGTATCGGCTTCTCTTTTTCTTCGTCGCGTCATCACGGTAAACAATGTTTTGTGAGTTTTGGTCCCGGCCAAAATCAATTCAGAACCGTGCTTAAACCGATTCTTTTCATACTTTCTCGTTAATTTTGGAAACAGAAGAGAATGCCAGCTTTCGAGGCTTTCATCACCATAAGAGATAGAGAGAGAGAGAGACACGGTGTCGATTCACTTCATCCTGTTTTATTTATACGTTGAAACGAATTGCACGCGGTTGTGAATCGTCTCTTTCAATATCTTGATGTTTTGTATCGTTTCCAATGCATTGTATTTTTTTATCCGGGAACAAACGTGTTTCGAAAGGTTTCTTATTTACGTATTACTCGAATCGAGTTAGTCGACTAATCCTTTTCGAACAGGCATTCATCGCATGGAAAGGCCTTTGTTCTTTTCTTTTTTTTTTTTTTTTTTTTTTTTTAGCTAAAATAAAAGCAATAATCATTCTCTTCTATTTTCAAGTTTGAACACACTTTTACGCGGTATTTTATAAAGACTTTGCGTTCCTTTTTATCCGTGATCTTACTTCCTTTTAGTTAACATTGATGAAGTAATTAAGTGCCTTTCTGGCTACTGAAAGGAACGTCCATCAAAATTTTTAATATAAGAATTCCTGGTTTTGACACGTGCAATTGTGAAATAGAAAGGAAGGGGATGTCCGTGAAGTATGTCTGTGAATATCAAATTTTTTAATCCTACGAGATAAGAATTTGACGATAAGAAATAAGTTTTTCCATAATTAATTACTTTCTCTGTATAAATATAAATTTGTACATGATTTAAAATCACATGAAATAAATTCGAAACAAAAATTTTATAAATACTAGTTTTAGATATTAAATTGGTACTTTTCATCATATTAAAAATATACTTACAATACAATAAAATGTACGTATTTCTCTTAGAATTTTCATTACGAAAATTTTAAATTAAAAAGAACAATCAAAGGATTCGAAATAAAGTCATCCGTTCCTTGCAGAATTTGAGCATCTCGAATGATACACTTTTAAAAAAGATTAAAAAGAGAAGATTCGTGAAAGAGGTCAGAGCACAATGAACTCTTTTGACACAATAGGAAGTGAATAGCATCGATCACATCTCGAATTTCTAACAGCGGTAATCCCCTTCCTTATATTTTTCTCCGTGATTTGCACAATGGAACCTGTTACCTGCCCCGTTTCGCGCGAAAGAATGCGCGATGAAAGTCGTGTAGATGAGGTGGAATGTTAAGGAAACGCCGAACAATAAAAGTGAAAACTTTTCCAATTTAGATGGATCGCGTGCAGACAGAAATCTGTCTTAAAACTCGCGTTTCGATTAATCTTTCCAACCTTTCTCTTCAAAATAAGGTTAAATGATTCATTCGGTTGGACGATCAATCTTATCAACCGTGGATTATACTATTCAAATGTGTTTCACGATTTTCCTTGCTCAATTGTTCATTTTTTTGCTCCTGTTAGATAAGAAATTTTTAATATATTTGAAACAGTAATTAACACATGAATTTAAAGCATCTTTATAGCATATTCTTCTTTTTATTCTTAGATATGATAGAGATTTAAAATGTGAAAATTTAATCAAAATATCATTCTAATGTGTCGACTGAATCTTGATCGATCATTGATTCGTTCGAATAGGAAAAAGAAAAAAGAAGGGAAATTTATACTCGGCGAATATTTCACAATATTTCTTCCCTGACAAATGAAATTAATAATTAAATAAAATCGAAATAAAGAATACGTTGCGCGAACAAGGATAGACGTGATTATTATATCCGTAATAAACACCTGTATGCAACTTCCATCATTCTGTCAAGCGAATCCTTTTTTTAACGAAATTAACCTCGAAAGGTATATCATTAACCGAAGATAAGTGAAAGAAAAGAGCATGGGTATTAAAACGTGATAATAACAAACAAAACAGTGGTTGGAATATGAAAGGGTTGACGTTGAAAAACGCGTCGACGAGAATCTTATCTCGTAGCTTAACAATATTCCGCATCGAACGGTTAATTAAAACAAACCCTGTTACGTGACCTGAACATTTTAACGAGCAGTAACCAGACAATGAAAGAAACGAATTTTATTTTAAAACATACTACCATTCTTCCACCTAGTTCTTCAAACACGATCGATCCGTACAAGCGGACCCTCGGCGATTGAGAAGGAAACCGAGTTTTCGACTTTTCTTTTTCTCATTTTTACATGGAAGAAGAAGGAAAAAAAAAAAAGAGAAAAACACGCAATTAGCGGGAGTCATTCGAATATCGAACACGGGACAAATCGGCGCAATTTTCATTTCACGGCAAAATGGCGCACGAGCGCGCAATTTGCAATTATAACGACGCTCTTAATGTTCCTTTAATTTTATCTTTTAAACGAATAAAAATAACACGGGGGAGGGAGATGATTTTAATGACGCATATACAGTGAATGTATAATGATCGGATGTGTAAATTGCACCGAATTAAATAGAAGAAAAATTTATGCATCTATTATGACGCGTGTCAATATCAATCTCTCCTGTTTTGCAAATTAAACGAGAGGCGATGGATCAGAAAAATATTGTTTAATTTCGATACCAGTCGTTGGAAAATGAAATTGCAAAGAAAATTGGAACAGCTCTCGACATTATAAACGATATCTTTCTCCGATTTCACACCGAAAATTCACACGAGTCGATGATTCATTCGTTCAATAAATGTTATTATTTTTGCAAAAGATACATTTTTGATTCTCATTGTACGCACTGTTGCAAAACCAAAAGTATCGAACGTTAATGTCGAAAAAATTATTATATATATCCGCGATGAAACCAGAGTGAAAATTAGCAACTGATAAATAATATCGCGGTCGTGCTGCACGTGGCTTCTGTAAAAACCGACCGTTCCTGAATTCGAACGAGGGAAAACGCGATCCAGAATCGCGAATAATTATCGCTTTAATTGCTATAAAAAAAAAAAAAAAAAAAAAGAATCCGGAAAAACGAGAATTGTCCCGATGTTTTCGCATCGTTGTTCCACGCCAAATTGTGGACATTGTAACGTTAACAGTGGCCGAATGGACGCCACCCATTGGCCGATATATCGGTTATCAATCGACCATTCAAACAGTCGATGCAGAATCCAGTCGGTCAGAAATCCTTTCACACGAGGGAAAACAAACAACAATTTTTGCGCAGAAGTTTTGCCCGGGTTTCGAATTTCCGATTCGTTCGCAGGATTCCTTGTTTTCCGATCTGTCGAGAGATCGATATTTTCGTAAATTGACGATTAAATATTTTCTTTGACGACAAGAGTAGAGTGGATCTTGGCTGTAAGATTGCTTCGTGTATGATATTTTTCCCCGAAGCTTTCATTCGATCGAGATTCGATCTTTTTCTTGGGGAATTTCAATTCAGAGAAAAGGATTTATCAAAGTCGTTTAATATTCTAGCATGAAAAATAAGTTTAAACTCGATAGTTTTCCTGAATTAGATGTTAATCGTTTGATTCGAAATTCATACTCGTTTCTCGTAATTCGAGTTCCTCTAAAATTTAGCTATATTTAATTCTTCGTACGAGTGTATTTCATAGAATCCTTATCTTCTATTTCAATTATGCAAGATATTTCTCTATCTTTAAACAGCGGAAATAACCGTGATAACCTTCTCGCTTGATATATTAAAGATTAATATTCTTGACATTTTGAGTAATCCATTAGATACGGTTCCAATTCTTATCAAGAATCGACGAAGAATTTTCGTTTAATTTTCTCCTGTCCGATGAAATTATTCGCCATCCTCTCAACGATTCCATTTAAATTTAATATATCCAATCCGTAAAATTAATTTAGATGTAGATATCCCAAAAATTTCGATTCTTCCATCGATCCCTCAACAAACTAACCAACCATGAATGGACGAAATACAGGAAAATACGAATCGTACGAAATCCTGCTGAGATCGCGTTAAATTCCGATCACTGGATCGGATCTCAAAGAGTTGGAGGATAGAGTTCGAACGATTACACGTCCGTAACAATCTGTGTCTCGCGTTATCAGTCCACTGGTCCGGCAAAATTATGATCAGAGTAGAGAAGAAAGACGGAAGAAAGGGAGGGAAGGATAGGTGGATTCGCTCGATAAAGGAGGAAATAATATCTTCTACCTCCGGCTAGTCGATAAGCATCATTCCGTGGCGGTTGGATGGGAAATTGGATTGCCCCCTTTCATACATTTTATTCCTATTACCTGGAACTGTATACCCTGGATTTAATTCAGGCGGACACTCGCGCGATTAGTGGAAAACTTGGCCGCGTCTCTTTCCAATTCTTCCCAATTCTTTTTTTTTTTTTTTCAACAAAAAAAGTTTGTTTTCCCGACAAACTATGCGGTAAACAAGCGTTCGCCGACTGAATTGATTGCAGCTTTTTTCCTGCCCGTTTGACACGACAAGGTTCACCTGATTGTCACGTCAACCTTGTTTTGGACAAGTGTTCGATGTTGAAATCGATTAATTGGCGTCTCTCTTTCCTTTTTTCCCCCTGTATTGTTAAATGTTGAAAATTTCTAAAATGTTTTATATTATTTTCGTTCAAGGATGTGAAAGATTGTGCTATATTTGAAGGAACGAATAGGAAGATTTTTAGATTTTCTGGTGATAAAATTCTATTTGTTTTGGACACGAATCAATATCGGATAAGTTAAATAACGATCGTCCATTTAGATTTGATGAGAAGAGATGTTTAGAAATTTTTGCATTTGAAGTTAATTGATCGAGAATTTCTCGTTGGATTGTAGAGTTCGAATAATTTCTGATCTATGCGTATTTCTTTTCCTATGCGTGTTCTATGATCCATGATTCAATGCAATTTTAACAAGTAATTAAACTTCAACGTCCTGTTCCTCTATTCTATTTGAAGTTCCAGAAACGGAAGTTGTTTGACCGCACAGTTTGAAACTACTGCATAATAAATTACCATTCACTCGTAACTCTGATTTGCACGTAAATGTTAAATATTGCCAAGGTGGTGGTTGTCTATAAATCTACAATTGTAATTTCTAATTCCTCGAAAGAAATATTCAATTCCTTGAAACTCCAAATTTCAACTGTTCAAATTTACAAAAGTCCTCTCCTGCTCTCTGAATTCTTTCGATTCATCGAATTAAATTCACGTTCAACATTTGAATTTCGATTAAGAGAGTCGCAATTTAATTCGAATTCTGAACACCCATCATCCACTAATGTTCCTAATTTTTCATATTAAAAAAATAAATCCGATAATTTTCAAATCCATAAAATAGAAGCAATTCACCATTATCACAGAAATCGATTCGAAACATCCACGAAAAAACAATCGGACTCGAAACATCCACCAAGGAAACCCTTCTCCCCAGACGCACGGCATGATTATAAAAATTTCACACGACTCGTTCGCCCCGCTTCTTTACCTTTCCTCCTTTCCACTCGAGCCGAGCCTTCTTCCGAACCGGAAGATCATTACGCCCTAAGAAAATAGAGTCCACAGGGGGAGGGGGGATAAAAAAAAGTCGGAAAGAAACCGAATCTTTGATAAAAGAGTCGCGTTTGAACACACCGATACCTCGCCCCTTTGCATCCTCCTCAACCGGCCTCTCAGTTTCTTTCTTTCTTTCTTTCTTTCTTTCCTTTCGAGCCTCGCTCTCGACCGTGTCTCGAGGCTGTCCCGCGGCGGAATTCGAGAGCGATAAAAAGCTCGAAACTTGGCGAACAATCGTTTTTCCGCCCGCTTCGGGGCGAAGCTCGAGGAGGATCCGCGCGTGAAGTCACGTATAGAGCACGGATGCACGGTATGAGGAAGGGTTGCATTCACGGATGCTCAAAGTACTTTGAACCTTTAGCATTTTCTTGTGTCTGGCTGGAAACGAGCCGCAAGTTTAGAACTGTTAGGAATTGTAGGTGGAGAGTCTCGACCGAGAAAGTTCAGCATTCTTGCTTCTTACGCGGCCGAATTCTTCCTCGGGGGTGGGTTTTAAAACGCGGCTTGGAAATTTTTAATGGCCCGACCCCATTGTTTCGATCCCTTGGAATTTTTCCAGTCGATAGGGCCGCTGGGATGATAATGATCGTGGTTAAGTATCAAGGAATTGGATCGATGATTCTTCTTCTTTCGGGGTATCGCGTGTTCTTTTTCTTTTTGTAATAATTCTGCGATATTGTGGAATTTCGAGCTTTTCAGAATTTTTGTAATATAGTCAATGCCTGAAACAGGGAAAAGGTTTCAACGATTTATGGAGATTTATTTTTATCATAATTTCGTATAGAATTCAAATTTTACGCGATACGTGATTTCCATCAAGGAAAACAGAAGAAATATTAATCGTAAAATTAAATAAATGAAATTGTTGAAGCTTATCTTACGTAATATCGAATATCGAATTTCGAATAATCGCCACTTACACATATTGTTATTGAGCGTTTTAATAAGATCATGCGAGAAGTTGATGAAATAACACGAAGGAATTCAATTCGAAATGCAAATTTTGCAATGAGTTTAAGTTTAATCCGAATCTTCGAAGAGATAATAGTGATAGTTGATCTCGTTGGTCGTGGTTTTAATTTAATACACGATTAGTTAATTCATATGCATTTGCGTAAGAAAGTTTCTCAACTGGGGAAACTTTTCTTACGTTTTCATACAAGTTACATCAATGAATACGTTAATCCCAATCACAAATCCGGGATTTTTTTCCCTGATGTTGTAAAAATAGCTCGTTGCTCCCTACCATTTCATAAACCTCTGAGACATCTGTCAATATTTGTTTCATCATTTTCTTAATAACTAACATTACTTACTACTAGATACTTTTAATATGAAGAACGTAATTCGGTTCTTATATCGACTTTCTTAATACAGAGATATTAAATATTTGTTTCGTAATTTCTGAGAGAAAGAGGATTTACAGATTTTTTTTTTTTTTTTTTTTTTAGAAGAAACGAGGAATTTTATTTTATGAGAAACGAATATAATAAAACAAAAAGAATTATATATAATAGACAGACAAAAACAAATTATTATTTCGTATCGTTCACGATCATTTCAACTCATTATTTTTGTATCTTTTCAATCATTCAATCATAATCATTCGTTACTTTCTGGAAAGGCACTTTCGTTGGAATGAAATCAAATTCCAGGATGTTTTTCATAAATTCATAAATTACTGCGTTCAGGATTATACTGTTCAGGAAAATAATTGTCTATTAACAAAAAAAAAAAGAGAGAGAAACTTTTGCGAATTTTTATTATTAAATATATTCGCGTTCATAGAAAACAAATATTTCTAGAGTTTCTGTCGAATAAAATTTGTTTTTTGATGATTCCATCGTTCTTGCATCGGTGAGAACAAACGAAAGCACAACGTAATCCAATTTTAACCTGATCGAACAGAGTCTCGATTAATATCGAGCGAATCGTAGTCTCAGCATCCGATATTTTCGAGCGAGCTGCTAATTGATCACTCCTCCATTCCCTGGCGGGAAAAAAAAAAAAAAAAAAAAAAGAAACCCGCGATAAATTAATCCTGGATTGGCTATTATTTTTCTTTCTTGAACGCCATACGTCACTATAAGCGGTGAGCATATTTTCTGGTGGTCCATCTGAGCCGAAAGTGAGGAAATTCATTTTGTTGAACTTGCTCTCGCGTTAGTCTGTTCGAAGTTAAATTACTATCGAGCTCTTTATTTTATTTCTGTCCAGACAGAGAGAGAAAAAGAGAAATAGCTGTTTAATATACTGTAAAAAAAAAAAAAAAAAAATTGTAACAATTTCGTGTCACAAGTATTTGTAGTGTAAATAGTAAAAAATTAAATAGGATAATTTTTTCTAAATGTATTTTCATCATTTTTGATTTGCGATTAATTCTTAGAAGAAAATAGAGCGGAATACTTTGCATTGGAATAATAATAACTCTCTGATTAGGTGAATATAATTTTTTGAGACTGTTGCTTATTTTTAGACATATTAAAAATTAATCGTTACTGTTTTCTTCGAATCATGATAACCTAATATTAATAATTATAATTTTTATTTAATTTCTTCTCGATTAATTACGATCTTGTTATAAAAAATTTTGATAACAAGATCCATTTCACTGGCACACCAAATATCTCTTATTCCCTAGTAGACGAAATAAATGATAATTTGATTTTATTCTTCCATTTTCCTCCATATTTCTCCGCATAATTTGTGAAAAATGGCGAAACAAAGGAAACAAACACGTATCTAAATTACACGATCGAAATCTTCGTTGCAACCCAACGTTCTTGCGACCACCAATTTATCATGACCGCAATGGTATCGATATTCCCCCACAATTTTCCTCCCATTCGAGTCTCCTTGCAATAGATACGCAAATAGCTATCCCCTCGATCGAGGATTATCAGCTGAATCGTACTCAAACTTGCTCGTACGAACTTGTCTCCCTATTTCCATAGTCTTTCGCCTCCCCTCCTCGTTCTCCCCCTCTCCTGATGGAGATTCCTCCTTTGGTATCCAATTATCGGCTATTTGGAACGTCGAAGCGGGTCAACGGGTCAACCCATTCGCGCTTCCAACTGTTCGTGTTGTTATCTCAAAGTAAGGTAAAAAAGATTCTCGTCGATCATGAAAATAAAGGGTCCCGTTCTGATATCAAGTGTAATTCATGGAGTAATTCCAGTACTGTTTAATTCCTGATTGAGCTTTTCTGGATAAGATCGAGTGGAGAAAATATTGTAAAGAAGCAGAGTGAAGAAAAGATTTCGTTGGAATTCTTGGACTCTCTCCAAGAATAGACGATATTATCGAAGCGAATCTGGAAAAGTAAATCGAAAACATTTTTTTAGAGGCTTCATAGTAAAATCTTTATAAATAATTTAATGTTTTTTCGAGAAGCAATGATTAATGCAAGAGTATTCGATTAGATAATTAATATTCATGAGAGATCAATTTTCAGCGTGAAGCTATGGATGTTATGGATAACTGAATTTCAGGGATATTCTCCGTTTACAAAATACATCATAATCCTATCTTTACAATATTCCCTCGAAATTGATTACGTTTGCAGGAAATGCTTCTTTATATAAAAATCGCACATCTATTTGTGAAAAGATTATTAAAGAACGCGGTACTAAAATTATTCTGAAATTCCCTCCTCTCGAACGAGCACGGTCAAATTAGAAAATTTAATCTTCGGGACGAGATTTCAAGTAAACAAAGCAAAGAGGTAAACAAATTTTATTCTTACACGACAACATCCATATCGAAATATACGAAAACGAAACGAAACACGGATAATTCGTAATTAAAGTTGAATTTCAACTTGAAACAAATACATTTCCCATCAGTTTGTTCTATCGCGTGTTCTTGATTTAGTGTGATATTATTACATAAAAAGAAAAGGTTAAAAATCGGGAGTAGAAATTAATCGAACCATCCAGAGTTTGCTTGAGTGTAGGAAAGGGATTTGCGAGAAGTGAAGAAAGAAGGTGGAGGGGAACAGTTTGGCAAGTTTCTGTATGAAAATTTCATGGTTAAAGGGGGGGAGGGGGAGGAAGGAGAGGTTTTTCAATTTCGTTTCGGAAAGTTTGCCCGCCAGGCCGAGTTTATAGGATTTCCCGTGGTTATGGAAGCTTTTAAAGTTTGAATTGGACCGTGTCTCAACCATCGATTCCGGGATTGGTCAGTTATTTTTTATTGTCCGGATTATAAGTTGTCTTATTATCATGTAACGGGGGGAGATGGAAGAAGGGGGAGGATAATCGTTGCGAATCGTTGCTGGAAAATACTCGTCCGAGATCTCTCCTCTTTTTTACGCCTCTTTATATAATTTCATCGCTTCTTCCCTGCAAGTTCGTTTTAATACGAGAGTCTCAGATCCGTTTTTATTAACTTGTTCGTAATACTCGTCTGTAATGAATTTCTACGTTTTCTGGAATCAGAAGAAGTTGTTAATCGATTTCTTCGTATCGATCGCTTTCGAACAGGATCTTCGTGTCTTGTTGGATGCGCGCAAATAATTGTCGCGTTTTTAATTTTGAACGCGACTCATCTTCATGAAGGATCGATATCTTATCTTTAAATTATATAGTAAATATACATTTGTGTCCAATAAACTCATTTTTATAATATGTATATATATATATATATATTTATCGCTTACTAATTGTCTCAGAAGCAGACAAGTTTTTCGTTCACAAAAACTGTAAGAAAGCGAAGCGTAAGGCGTTAAAATTAAAAACGCGGCTTCATTTTCATGGAAGATCGATCAAACGTATGTCAATAATTCGGATATCGAATGCATCGAGGATTTATATCTTATCTTTAAATTATATAGAACAGTAAATACACATTTGTGGACGCTCTATATCGTTTCTAATAACAATTGTTTAATTTTTTCCAATAAACTTATTTTTACAAATATATATATATATTTATCGCTTACTAATTGTCTCAGAAGCAGACAAGTTTTTCGTTCACGAGAAATGTAAGAAAGTGAGGTGTATAACGCGTTAAAATCCTGTTTCTGCGTTTCGATTCGATCGAACCGTCGAGATCGTGATACACCCGCGTTTATAATTTTGAAACATTCGAGCTAAAGCTTGGACGATTTCGCCAGCGTTGTTATTAAACTGCCCCCATTTTCAAAATCGCGGGATAACGCAACCTGGCGCAATTCGGGATTCTGGTATTCTGTCCAGCCAGCAGATAGTTGGTTGACCCAATCCAGTCATAACCGTTAGAGTTGGCTTTGCTCCTTTCCCTCCCTCTCCTTCCGACCGTTTGGATTTTGCATCAACTGCACGTTTACTACCAATATCGAGTCTCCTTTTGGTTTATGACACCGAACCGGGGCCGTTCTAATAAAAATATAACCGAAAACCATAATTCCCCTTCACGATTATTGGCCAGTTTTATGTGTGTATATGTATAGTATGTATATATATGTATATGTCGAATTTGATTTACCACAAATAGGAAATTATAGAGTCGTTCTATTTCGAGAGAATTCTTCGAGCCTAGGATATGAGAATTTGATTGTTTGTTTCTTTTTTACTTACGATTTCTTAGCGATCTCAATTCGTTCGTAGCTGTATCGTTATATGCTTTTCGACTGTGTTAATTTTTTTTTATCTGTTCCCGTAATTAATTGAAGTTTAGAGTTGTTAGTTAAACTCTTAAGGAGATATAGAATTATGGTATTAATAATTTATTGATATTTTAGAAATTATTTAAAATGATGGAATATTATCCGACATACATATCACTAGAATTATTATTAAAATACGAATCTTCAAAATTTTGAAATCCTTTGATAATTGAACTTTGACAATTTTAAATTTATCAGACACAATCAGCAATCAAAATTAAGAAAAATATCGTGTATCTGCTATTTCAAAAGCAGTTATCAGAGTGCATTAAACTCGATCAAACTAAGGATCTCCATTCCATATAAATATTCCCCTCGTTTGAATTCGATATCATCGCTCTGTCATCGAGCAAAGTTCTTCCTTCCAGTTCAAATATCTCGAAATATTCATGCACAATCGAGTAAAAAAAAAACATAGACACCTAGTTTCGACACAATTTATAGAGTTGGCAAGAGATACTCGAGTCGTGAGGGATTTGCTTACGGAGGAGGACACTTTAATAAGTCGAAACGAAGATAAGAGGAGTGCGAAGTTTCGTTTCGACGAGATTTAAACATGCTATAGATCGTTTCTCTACAATTTCGAAACACCTATAAAAGTGCACTTATCGGATAATTCACTGGTAATTTATTTGATCCAAGATTGCCGACGATTCTTCAGGGAAAACTTGAGATCTCGATTACCATTGCCGTAGTTGCTGGAACATTTAACTGCTTGTTTTGAAATAACTCAGAGTAAATTTCTAAATATTACGCCTTTCATCGATGGAAAAATTTATATCTTCCATGTGCACATATATATATATATATATATATGCAAATATATGTTATATAAGGCGTAGTATTAACAAGAATTAAGATTTGGCAATGCTGAACCAAATTGTGTCTCGATCTCTCTTGTTTACTATATTCTTCCACGAATATATTCATGGAAAGAACATATAACTGGACTGTCGTGTAAAAAAGGACGAGTGTATGAAACGAATATTTTTCAGCCGCGTATAAATCATCAAAAATATTTCTGACGCGGTTGCTTTCTTAAAATTGCAACATTACAATTTCCTTGTATTTCGGCATAATTTATCTTCGTCAGGGGTTGCATTCGTGATGCAACATCCTTAGCATAATCCGTCTGACAATAAATCATCTCTATACGCTTCTTATTCCGCGGATAAATGGACTTTCCAGTGCGGGGAAAGTAAAAAGCCAAAGGATTAACTCGGATATTTCATGGCGGTGTTTTTCGCAGAAATATTAGCCGGATATACAGCCGGATCTGTGTTTTTAATTATTGTTATTATTTCCCCTCTACTACTTTTTTTTTTTGAGAAAACGATTTCGAGCTGTATCTCATATAAAGTTCGAATTGAAAAACGAATTTTAAATATTTTCACTGGTGGTCACTTTCTTAATTCTTTTTCAAATTCCAGAAATGACAAAAAAAAAATGTTATACATTGCTGATTATTGGCTTCTCTGATGTAATTAGTTTGGAAATATTCAATAAGAAGCAAAGTTGAGGTAGCTGTTCAAACGGAAACGGATATTATTCGTAAGCTTTTATCGTCACGTGTACAATCACAAAATTTATACGGTTACAAGTTGTCTCTGTTAATTATTATATACGTGATATTTATTCAATATTCAAGAAAGTTTGCTCAAGTATCGAGAATTATTTAAAATGTTTATACGTGGAAAAATTTGTACACGCATAGTAATCGTTTAAATAACAGAATCCACGAAGGAATTGCATTTGTCCACCATCCTTTCTTTGCATTCCTCTTTTACGTGGACATTTAATTAATCGTAAAACGGGAAAGAATTTATCGCATCTCATTAATCGTAAAAATAAAGAGAGGAAGTTTTACATTCGTGCAATAAAAGTGCGAAACACGGCCGATTCTCGAACGTTGATTGGACAAAGTTGAAGGGATCGGATGGGGGTTTCGCACTCGTATTTCCAGGTATTTCATCAGAGAAATGTTTCGCGTGCTTGGATTGCTTTAAAAATTCCATTCGTCAGCGCGAAACGCTTTGTGCGTTCCCCTCCTCCCCCCCATTTATTTCACCAGTATCGATAATTGGCTTTCCCGGATCTCCGCCTTTCTTCTGAAAGGTTATAAAGTGTATAACTACGAGCTTCTGTTCCGCTGCCAATCGTGCTCCATCAATTTCGCGATGAAAAGTATGATAAATTTTTACTCGTTCCTTTTCTTTTTTTTTTCTTTCTTTGTTCTTTCTGCGGAAATCTTCATAACAAGAGGAACAATTTTGTAAATGAAAGTATATTGGAAACTATTAAATTATCTTTCAAAGAGACTGAGAATGAAAATATAAATTAGAAAAATCGGATTTCAATTATTTTTAATTTTGGATGAATTTCGATTTCCAATTGAATCAAATGAAAATACAGAATAGTTTTTTTTATTCGAATTTTATAAAACTCCTTTCAGTTACTGTTATTATTTTATTTCTCTTATGCTATATCGATCGTTTCAATTGGAAAATTTCAATTGGAAATCGAAGTCGATGTTGCGAGAGGAATGAAGCAAAAGAATATTTTATAAAACTGGGAAGTGGATCGTCTGTTTCACGCCTGTTCCTTTGTTCAGTTTACCTGTATTTGACCATCCGGTGAAATCTTGACGGGTGTGAAACAATTCCTCGAGTGTGCGAATGTCAGTGGTGCGATAATTAAATTCTACAGAACAGGCACAAAGGAGGGTTAAACGAGTTGCTCGTACGTTTAGAGTTAGAGAATCGGGTGTGCGCGCGCTTTTACATGATATTTCGTCTCCATGAAACGCCGACTGAACTCGATTCCATGGTTTCTGGTTTTCTTGTCGGTCTTTACGCCGCCATTGAATCCTCTAGTAACGTTTTCAGTTGCATAACACGGTAAGAAATAGCATTCCCTGAGACAAATTCTATATTATTAATGGCAAGTTTTCCTCTTTTAGGTTTACGATAAAATACGTAGACTTTTGATCGAATAATGGAATAAAATTTCGTCGCCAAATAAAATTAATCGTGGCTAACGTTTTTATACGATTCGAGTTTTAGAATTTATTTCAGATGTTCTGGCTAACTTCAACTCGTATTATTTATAATTCAGTACACTTTTTTGATCTTATTTCAAATTTTCACATTTGTATAAATAAAAATCTTCCTAACAAAATTTTTTATCCGACTATCTTCTTGGAAATCGTGATCTTCAGAATATAAATTTTGGATACTTTTCCTAATGAGATTTGTGAAGTTTGAAACAGGAGATCTATAAATCTAGATTTATCAAACTTCAAATTAGCTTTGTAACAGAATATCACAATGTAGCCAATCTTTCTTCAAATAAAGACGAAATATATTTCGTTGAAGCAAGATATTTAATAATAATTTTGTGCACCCAGATTAATCGCGTTCGTTTTTTTTTGGCTGGTTGTTTTGGTAGTTTCATTTCACGAGAGAAACATTTTCTAAGAAAATTTCTCCTCACTTTCGAGAGATATTTTAAACTGGATGTGGGACAAGAGTAATTGGGACTGATATAATTTAGTTTCGTTAGTCTTAGAGGTAATATAGGAACGTCTTCTCAAAGCGGATTATAAACTTTTCCCAAGATCACGGTGAATTACTCTTATGAACTCGCTGAAATTGTTAGCATGGAATGAAGTTTCGTTGCTCTTATGTTTGTCGCTCTTATCGTTCCCGTGCCTCTTTGTTTCGGAAACTGAGACTTAAAAACACGCGTTTTTATAAGAATTTTTCATAAATTCTCTTTTTTCATACTCTTCTTGGAAGCAATGACTGTAATTGTCATAGAAATCGTAATTAAAAAAATTTAATATCGTTTCTATCAAACAATTATGAATAATATAATATACAATTTCCGCGTACCTTAACATTCTCGTTACTCTAAAATATTTTATCTATTTTCTAAAAAAAAAAAAAAAAAAAAAAAGACTATTTTTCATTTGATGAATATACTTTAAAATTAATGTGTTACTTTATGATGATCCGTCCTTTATCAAAATTTCCATTGAAGAAAAAATCAGATTAAAATTATTATCTTAAACCAATATGAATATGCAAATAGAAGCACACACGGAATTCAAACAAAAATCCCTCAACTTCCTGTCGTTCACATTTTCCACCGACGTCCTCCTTTTGTCAAAGTGAGCATCGAGCATTGTCAAGATTCAAGGTGGCGTATGAATATTGAAATTCTCATTATTCCAACCGGCTGCGATTCGGCTATGGGCTGGCTCGCGTGTCGCCAGATATAATTTAAAGTTTCTAAACTGAGCCGGCTTAATTATGAATGTATACACGGCCATTAGACATTTACAAAAAGTCAACAGAGTCGGCTCGTTCATCGTGCACCTTTTGCACAACTCGCTGTTTAAATCGTAAATTTAAATATAATAAAAAAAGGGGGGGGGGGAGAAGAGGAAATGAATTTAATAGGAGAGAAGCAAGTTTAACCGAGTTGAAAGACGCAGAGAGAAACAAATTAATTTACTTCGAAGTATGATATGATGGAAAGTTTGTTCTACTCACATTGTTTTTTTTTTGCAAAAAGATTATTTTTTCATACGTGTTTATCTTCCTCGTAAAAAGAGATCTGTGCATAACTTTCAATTTACGGTACAGCATAAGAACAATATTTTCGTAATTCGTCCGATTGAAAATTTTCTCTGTAATCTTTTTGTAGAAAGAATACAAAGAGATCTTAAGGGGATTATCTTGTTGGAATCAATAATATTTTTTTATTTTTTCTAATCTTTATCTTATTGAAAAGTAACTTTTATTTAATGTTATAAGTTCAAGTTTAAGAAAATGTCAATTTTTATTCGTCTGTTAATGATTTGAGCAAAAATTCGATTTTAAGAATTGTCTCTCACGAGGTTGATTAAATTTTTAAAATAATTAGATACGTTTCAACGAAAGTTGAAAAGAAGTATATAGAATAAAAAAAAATAATACGTTTAAATTTATAAGACCGATGTTTCATTACATAAATACATTTTGACGAACTTTAATCATGGTGATAATTTTACTTTGATACTTGTTTATCAATTTCAAAATAATTGGTGATATTATTATGTAACGTGGTTATAATAGGCGCGAATTCGAAATTTCTTGTAAATTATTAGGTGTTTGTACGAGTTTAACGTGAACAGAGAGACGCTTCAGGAGAAAATAATTAAAGCTTCGGCCGGTGAATTTGAAATCCCATCAATTTTTGAATATTCATTAACGAGACCCGGATTGCATACTAAAATAAGCTTTATTATTTTCTCTAAACTATGAAGTTTTTCGATTGAATAATCAACCCGGCGTATTAATTGAAATATTGCTCTATTTCCAACATTGTAAACATTTATCTTGCTTTGCTTTAATATTAGAAACCAAACGTTCATTTTTTTAAAGATTAAAGCAAACAAAGATCCGAAAGAGATATGATACGTAAAACAATTCGATTCAATCTTTTTTAATTTTTTAAAATAACGAAAAAAGAAATCGAAGTGTAAAAAACTAGAAGAGGAGATATATATATATATAAAGCGAAAATATTTATAAAATTTTTATTGCAAATTCAAATCCAGGTTGTACAAAGTTGGAAAATGTTTAAAAGTTCGATGACATGTTGTATAAAGTTCGAAAAGTACTCCACAATTTTAAAGTGTATATAGCGATCGATAATATTCTGACATCTGAAATGTCGTTGCAAATATTTCTCTGGATATTCTGCAGCACGTTTTTGTCATATGAAAAGTGGTTCGACAAGTGGGAGGACAGTAAATTCAATGGAAATATTCGATGTACCGTTTTGTCGAGAACTATTAGAGAAATGATCTTTTCAAATATTTTGAACGTAATAACAGATTGTTATAGGTAATTGTTGTCACTCTTCTTGTTTATAGATTGATAGATTATCATTGTAGATATTGATGGATTGCGTTAACAATCATTTTCTTTATAGACTGGTGATAATTTATCGATCGATATCGTTCAATTGTCATAAAATTTATTAACAATTATAGGATTTAATCAGGGATGAATTATTTGATATATCGAAAACACTTGTTAGTCAATTATGATGTCAATATTCATAAAACATGTGGTGGCAGTTTCTGATTCCATAAATCTAAATAAAAATTTAATCAAATCTATCATTGATTCGGTAAACTGAATTATGAACAATTAATAAAAAAGTATCAATCATTAAAATAATTGCAATTTTAAATATCTTCTAATTAATTTCTCTCAAAAGTGGCATTCTCTTTTCTCGATCATACTTTAACAATACATAGAATACGCTAGAAAATCAGGCCTCTTTGTTTATTTCTTTTGCCTTCAAAGAACACATATTTGTTTTCTTTCGATATTTCCATTCGTTGGATTCTCTGGTTACTTTCTTTCTATTTTTATTACGAATGCACGCACATTCGTGTCTGAATTGCCACATTCTCGATAATCGATACTTATTTTCAGTCGCGATTCCTTCACAAAGACTTTATTAAATGGAAAGAATAAATCGTAAAAAATTTATGATAAATTATTGAATTATTTCTCTTCCAATAATAATATATTTCATAAATTTCATAAACTGTTTTTACTTACTTTAATTGTTCGATTGAAGAAATTAATATAAAGAAATGCAAATATTTTTCCTATCTCTAAATTCATAATTTTACACTTACATAAGTTATTCACAGTCATAATGTAACAGAATTCTCCTCGATATTAATTATATAGCACTATATTATGTATTAAAAAAATTAAAACGATCTTGATGATTATATTTCCCTCGGAATATCAACGTAAACTGCGAACATTTATGCATTCGTGAAACCATTCATATATCCAAAAACCCAGCAGAACAACATCCACGTACAAAATAACAAAAATGGTGTAAAAATATCCAAAGCAAAATGCATTTTACAACGTCATCTAAAAATATACGGAATACGGATCTTTATTTCAATTCCATTTCTGCATTCATGAAAAATTAAAACTCGCATAAACGTCAACGTCGTCTTAGTCTATTAATTATATCAGAATGACGTACAACTTTGATGATTTTTTCCTCTTATTTCCACCGCGTGAAATTTTCCGCGCAACGTGAATAACATCGGCGCGATGTCTACACGAGCACGTGCCACCGGCTACGATTATTAAACTGTTTCTGTTTGAGAGAAAGAAAGAAAGAAAGAGAAATGATTTTCAAAAAGCACAGCCACCGCACAGAGAGAGAGAGAGAAGATTCACGCGTGGTAAATTACGTATCTCGAAGCGACAGGACGCTTTTGGTTCCTCTCCGCCATTCGCGCTATCGCACACGGTGCAAACTTGGAAAGTTGACAAAAAAGTTGGCGTTGTTTTCGAATCACGGTTACATTTCAAAACGAGGGCGTGGGGAAGGGTCGTTTTTAAAGCATTTAAGAGACATTCGGAAGGGCGGGATAAAAACTCGGTTGAAATACGCGGAATGGAGAGTGGTGGGTGTGCATTTTTTATATCGGCTCTCCCTTGCGGCATTGCTAAAACGCATTTTAATCCCTCGAAATCTATGCTCCGCTCATTTTTTTTTCAAGATTGGACCGCTGTTGCGGTTATTAAAATGTTCTCCCTCCTCTCCCCTCCCAAGGTGTATCGTGTACACCTTTCTTACTCTCTATTCACATTCTCCCTCCCATTTTTCGTTATTTATATTCGTGGATTTTTGAAAAAGAAAAAATTGAAGGAGGGGAGGGTGTAAAACGATGTAATTTTTAATTATAAGGGACGTCGTTAAAATATTTGACGACGTGTTGGATTTACGTTGGGGGAAGCAAGTGGTTAAAATTGCTTTTATGTTATGTTTTTTTAATTACAGTCTTGTTTATGTTATTGCTCAGAGAGAATTGAAATTTAGACCGAATGTGAATAATAATATTCTTTTTATATACAATTTATTGCATTAATTAATTAAAGTAACAATGAAAATGAAGATAAAGATTGATGAAGTTAACGGTAGAAAATTTTACACGTGTTGCGTTAAAAATGAGTATAATAAAATTTTGATGAATAAAGAATTGTTTTTTTTTTTTTTAATTAACTTTAATTCTTATACATTCATGAAAGTTTAGTTACATATTTTGAAAAAACAGAGTAACAGGTTTCAATCATAAATTGAATCGAAATGCAACGACACACGCAATTTCATGGTGAAATATTTCTAATTTCCAAGTGTGATTCCGATGTTGGAAACTGAATGAAATTATTTTGATGGGATCTCCGCGACATATCGTTTCTTGAAAATCGTTTCGTACGAGTTTTCTTCTACTTCTAAATATATTACGTTTATCGAATAATAATACACGTTATTTGTTGAAACGTGAAACGTAATATTTCAAAGATATGTTTGATCAGAGTTAATTAATATTTCTCGATATCCGAGCTGCATTTAATTGTAGGCGATTTGCATACTCGTTCCAATGTTGGATTTCGCAAAAAATCATCGCGATGAAACTTATATCGTTTGTATTATAAAGTAAACTTCAATAATTATCTCTTCGTTAATTGTATAATAACGATTTAACATTATTTGCTAAATATAATTATTTAACATACCTCCCCCAACCAAAAAAAAGAAAAAGAAATATTTCTCCATTTACAGAAAATTAAATTCTTGATGATATATTCGATCTGAAACATTGGTTAGAACGTAATTTTAATAAAATTTGCATTCGATCGTTCCTCTTTCAAATTATATTATAATTCAACTCTCAATATATTCACCATCTATCCGACTATTATCGTCTTATTTTACTCGATCGATCAAAACTAACTTATCTAAACGTGGAATTATCTAAACCGTAATTGATCCGTAGAATTTCCCTGTCCCATTTTGCTTATCTAATCACGATACTCTCGATCTACCTATTTACCCAAGACTCGTGCATTCTCTTCGTTTAACCATGCTTCTTCTTCTACTTGCCTGATCACGACTTGCCTTAATTCATTTGTCTAATCAAGACTGACCTACTCCTCTCGCTTGCAACCAACACTCGAATTCGTCCGCTCCTAACTATCCTATTCTACTTACTTACTGCTCCTTTTCCTTCCTACGTTTCTTTATTATATACAATACAAATATAGATCACAACTTTTTATTGCTTACCTTTTATTTTATCAAAAATAAAATTCTCTTCAATTACATTAGTCACATCTCGACCATTCCATTCTCTCCGAATCGATTCCAAATTCTCTCAATTTTTACATTACGTTCGGTTAAGAAACCACCACGAAGATCATCCATTCAACAGAAGCTCAACCCTTCCCCGATTATTGGCCGTTTAACGAATAGTATGGCATGCGTCAAAGCTTGGGTAGATTCCGGATACATCGTATAACCGGATACATCGGCTGACCCATTAATTACACCGGCTAATTCCGCGAATTGGTCATTAAGGATCAGCTGTTCCGCACTTAATGTCAAGCTAACCGCGCTCAGTTCACTTGGCCCCTGATCCAACGATAGTCAGTGCTCCTTCCAGTACGACGCGGGACACTGTAATTGGTTTGTTGGAGCTTAACTAACTACCGGATAAAGTCGAACGAACCGGCCGCCGTTTAAGCACGGATTATCCAGAACGAGGTGAACAATATTTACTGCTAATTGCCGGGCTTTAGTTTCCCCGATTTATTTCCGCGATAAGAAAATCTGGCGAGCACGCACCTGCGATTCTTTTTTTTTTTTTTTTTTTTTTTTATATTTTATTTCTTTGCCCCTCCTCCATTCATTTTTCCCTTTCTCTTCTATTTTCGACGAGTTTCCTGTCCCTTTTCTTCCACCCAGTGGAGAAAAGATCCTTCTCGTTTCAGAGATCGGTAATTTGTCGTACAATCTCAAAACGTCGTTTAAGAATTAGAAAAAGTGTCGAAACGTTCGACTTTTTTCTTGGATGAAAACGTTTGTCTGCCGCGCTAAAATTCAAGGGGCGTGGCGAATACGAATATTTTTATCCGAATATCTTGTTCGTTCGTCATAAAAACGAGTGGTACGATAATTTCGCGCGTCGTACGAAAGATTTAATCTCGCAAATGAGATTCGAATACTCGGTGGCTCGGCCGCATTAAGCGGGAATATCCCGCGAGCCTGAGCCGCACCTTTTGCCAAGAAAAAATTAGCCGTACCATCGCGGAGAAAACGAAACTGCCGCTGATCTAGCAATTAACCGAGCCTGGACCCGTGCCAACTATTTATATCGCCTCTATTATCATACGTTTCGTAGAGAGAGAGGGAGGGAGGGAGGGAGGGAGGGAGAGAGTGGTAGGCACAAATAGTCACGGTTATCCGTGTAATTCAGAGGAATCGGGGGAGGAATTAAATTATAGGAAGGTTATTTTACGAGGATCGTAGTCGCCGAGGATCGTAAATTTTAATTTTAACGATACTCGGATCGCGGGAATTTATCCGTAGGAGAGTTATAGGATAGTTTAAGTAATTTTTACATGGATTTTTCTTATTACATTTTTCCTTTTTCCTTGTCGAAATCGAAATGGATACTATTTGAAAAGGAAATTGTTAAATTTCGATTTGCATTGCATTCGTTGTTAACGGGAGAAAGAGAAATCTTTTAAAATTATATAATATCATGTAATGGAAGAGGATAGAGGAAAATCGTAGGGATTGTTTTTAGTGATATTTAATACGATAAAATTACAAAAATGTTCGACTCGATACAATGATATAATGATAAAGAAATTGGAATATGGAAGAAAGGAATTAAGGGTTTAACACGCAAAATTTTTTGTTTCTTACGTAAACTTATTAGAAAAAAAAAAAAAAAAAACGATAGAAAATTAAATTCTTCTCTGTACGATGCAATTATCATACCCGCAGCTCTCTATGGGTAATATACGAGATAATAAGTAATTTCCTCTCCTTCGTTACTGGTGCTGAGGGCTGTTATTGATACATCTAATGAAACATAGATACGAAGATGAGACAAGTGCAAGAACGCTAAGAATTATTTAAGAAAAAATTATTTGCACATTTACTCTTATTTTCTATAATAACCACATTTTTAATAAAATATATCGAACGTTATATCGTTACTACGTAAAATCACGCTACGTGCAAATACTTTCTGCAATCATTGTACGTAGAATGTAAACAAAAGCGTAAAAAGACACGTTTACTTTGAATAATTAGAAAAAGAAAGAAACAAACAAAAATCTGAAAGAAATCAATCAATCATTTCGACGAATTCGATAATACAAGAATACGCAAGAATTATTATCTGTGCAATTACGAACCTAGGATTCTGTATGATCGAGTTACCAGACGTTTGATTCTCGTGCGGTTGAAACGATTCGTTGGACGGCCTCCTGAACAGTTGAGGATCCATGATAAGCCTCACGTTGACAGTGCTCTTCCACCACCTATACCAGGGCGACACCTGGTCCTGACGAAAAGAAAAATGAGTTGACCGAGGTGTGGTGAAAGCAAAAGGGATTTGTACAAGCGTACTAGCCCGGTTCTTTTCGAAACCGGATTAAATTATCCGGATAGTTTCGGTTGTCACGGCCAAAAGACACTCCGGTTCGATAAATTAGAGCGGAGTGGTTTCGAAGTGGGCAGGTTTCGAGCTGGCCTAATCGAAACCCTGGCCGAAACTGATTCCTGCGCTGTCACGTATCACCGATAATTCTTAATTAAATGCGCGCCGGTGGCTGGATCTCGATTCGACTACTCGACGGCCAATTGAATTTATGCAGCCGCGAACAAGATTTTGCACGAAATTCTTGCCCCATCCACGTCGAGATATTCACGTCCACGACGTGATTTAACCCCTCTTCAGATCTATCCTCGATTCCATCCTTGTTTTCTTAACTCGTTTCAAAAAAATGTTGCTCGAAGAGTGTTTTTATTTGTGTCTTCGCGTTGATATTCGTATATTTGCGTAAAAAAAATAGGATCACTATTGTTTCTCACGAATTTTTTTATTATTTTTTTATTATTCTTCGAAAACTGCGATTTCTCGAACACAATGATTTTCTTTCAACCGGAAAACCGATCGAAAGTTTTCTTTTCTATTTGTTATCGATTAAAGCGATTTCGATTCTTTTTTCATAAAAATTCCTCGAGATTTATCTTATTTGAGATAGATTTGAAGCAACGAGTTTTGTATCGAGAGGATTCAGTGATGGTTTCGATGAAGTGATTTTAATTGTTGAATCACTCGCTAGGAAAAGCTTTGTGATATGTTAAAGTCGATTACCTCGAATCTAATTTTTAAAAAATAAAAATATAAATATATACCATCGATATTTATTTATCGTTAGAGATACATAAAAATTGTCGAAACAACCAATTGAACTAACTCAACAAAATAGCAACAACATTCGAATCCTAATAAAAACGGAGAGAATCTTCCTCTTCTTCGATAATTTAAAAGAAAAAGAAGAGAAAGGAGAAAGAATCGTATTATCAAAACTGTCACCTCGTTTATAAAACTCCCCGGGTATCTTCCCCCCTTCCGTTACGTTTCCTTAAACCGGAAAGAGGGTGTCGCGCCACGTTTGTTCCGGTTCACCACGTTGACGCTTCCCCATTCACGCGGCGTACCGTCGCCTCACCTGTTTCACCTTTGCGCCCCGGCTTAATGCATCCGCTTCGAGGCAGCTTGTTATCTGGGTCGGCGGCGGAATCGTGTCGCCGTAAACATAAACCGCGAAAGACAGTCGACAGTCGACAACCGCAGAGAGGACGTCGACCTAGACCTGCCTTCGAGCAGCCGGATGCGCATTCGTCCTCGACACACGCGAAAAATTCGAAGGAGAAGCGTGCTGCATTTGAGGGGAAAAAGCAGTTGGCTCGTTGGATAATTGGGTTTGGGGAATCGAGGAGGAGGGAATCTTTTCGATCCGTGGATTATGGAGAGAGATCGGGTATCGATGATGGAGATTACGATCGAATTGTGGTAAACAAGAAGGGGAAGATGGAGTCTCGTATGGAAATTGATAGATTGGTTGGGAGGGGATAGATTTTGATCGATGGATTTTGAAAGGAAATGTTGGCTGCTTGAAGAGAGGAGGGTCTGTGTGCCAGATCTGGAAGAAATGTGCATTCGACGTAAAAATTATTCGTATTTGTTGGATTAAAGAGGTGAAATAAAAATATATTGAGTTTGGAAATGGTGTCGATACGAACGAGTGTTTAGTAGTATTGTAGATATCTTAATTAATGTGGATTCTGATATTTTCTATAGTTTTTCCATGTTACAAGCAAATTCTGTAGTTGGCGAAAGTTTAATGTAATTTTACGCGAATTTTGGTTATCGTTCGATCCTTGTAACACGGATTTCAAACTTAATTGTAATTTGTATGAAAGGTATAATTACTTTTCCAAGTAAATAGACTGTTGTGATGTAGCCCAGCACCACGATAGTAAGAAAAAACCAAATAGCTCCTCTTGTCCAGAGCTTCGAAATTCCAATTTTTTTCCCTTCGATAACGAAATATTGCATACCTATATATTGCAACATAAATAACATCAATTTAACAATTAAACAATAATATATAGGTGTATATCTTTTTAATATAATTTCTCGTAACTTCATCTCGTAACAAAAATAATGAAAAAGAAAGACGTAGGAAAGTTCTGTTCGCAATTTTATTTCTCTATTTATTACATCTAGACTCACCTAAAAGACAAACAGTAACCAAACCGACCGTAACGACAGAAAGTAATGTGAAGATAAGCAAATCTGACTGTATGTTTCTACGATTCCTGGGATGGGTAATCCATATTCTCAACGATTCTGGCCTGAAGGTTCCCATAAAAGTGATCACTATACAGGTCGAAAACAAGTTGAATTTCATGTGTTATTTTCGACGTAAAATCGAGTTACTTCCATCAAATATTCATGAACATTAGAATAAAATTTCAATATTTGTAAAATTTATCGAATGATCACTCTGTTGAGAATAATTAAATCCCTGATTTTCGTAAAATGATTACGCGCGACACCATAATTGTTATTATCTTATAGTCGAAGGGAACAATTAACGAATTCTTTTTTAATAAATGGAATGTTGAGAAGGAATTGTATACAATTGTATTACTTACCATCGATAGCGTGGTGTTTCGATAACGTTGAAGTGATAGCGACATAACTCGCAATAAGAGCGACACGATTGATTCAACCATCTTTCCAGGCAGGCCAAGTGCACATAAGCTAAGGATCCCTTACACCTGAACAAATTGTTTCGTTCTATGAAATCGATTCTATGATATCATCATAATCATATATTCTATTTAAGTTCTATTTTCTTGGCTGGCCATAGTTATTCTATTCTACTCGCCTTCTGCCTCGCCATTGTTGATTTACACTACTCGTGAATATCCTATTTTACAATCAAGTTCAATGCATCATTAAAGAAATACCAATTTTACTAATTTCACAATTTCTCTTTAACTTTTTTTTTTTTTTAGTAATAAACTCTTTTTAATTTTGAATTTTTATTTATCGAACATTTGTTTTCAACGAAGAAAAAAAAAAAATTCTCAATTCTTTTATATCAAAATTCTTCTTAACGTCATTCTCAAATCTTTAGTAACCGCATCTTCCTTGGAATTTTATCCTATCCTGATTTCCTCCATTATTTCAATTTTCTTTTCTGTTATTCCTTCTATATCGCTGTAATCCCTTTTCTGACGCCTTTCCTTGCGTTGCTCTTTATCCCTGAAATTCCTCTTCTTCCACGGAAAAATGCTCTTTCGTCGGCAGAATTCATCCTAGAATCGCCAATAGCGAACCATTCTCTTCGAATATGAAAATTTCAACCTGAATTTTCAATCCTGGTTCGAGAAATATACTTGCCTTTGAAGGAACGCATGTGGACTAATAGATTACTTCGTACCATTGATCCACAGGATGGAAATAGTCTATGGAAATAGTTTGAATCGGGCGAAGAATCCTGACAAATATCACAGAGATCAAATAATAGAGATGATTTTGAAGAAAGTGATCAATGAAGACCATCGCTTCACCACAGAATGGACGCCATTTGATGCAGGTGGCTCACAACTTCAGGGATTCTGAATTAATTAGAGGTCCAGAAAAAATTTGATATTTTACTTGGAAGAACACGCTTACGAAGATTTAAATTTACAGATTATAATATTTTTTCTGTTTTTATCATGGACAAAATCAATTTCTACGATTTCGATTTATCGTCGCTCAAAATTATTTATATTGAAGGAAATTAACGCGAAAAGCAAGCTGAGCTTCTTCCTCCTTTTGCAACGACAACGTCGTTATATTTCCTCGTTCGAGGAGAGGATCGATTCAATCTTGCAACTCGGCGAACGTGTCGAAATTCGCATTATAAAACTGGTCGCGCATACATCACAAAGCGGAATCAAGCTAGCTCGATCTTATTTCCTTCAGGGTATTCAGGCTCCTTATATTTCACAGTAACATTCGAATAAGAATAGAAGTTGAGTAAGTTTGAAAATTACGATGTCGACCGTCCACCGAAGTGATTTGCATCCGACCATCGTCTCTTCTCTCGCCCTCCTCTCTCTCTTTCTCCAACTTTCCTATCATATCGAGTATCTTTAATCATTCGAACGCCGGTTATTGTCGATGATCCTTGGAAAAATTTCCACGCGTCGACTTTTTCTATCGATAAATATAAAAAAAAAAGGGAGGAAGGGGGAATAATTTATGATTATTTTGTCCATTGGATTTTTTCTTCTTCTTCTTTTGGATTAAGGAGAATAGCGAAGAATTTATAAGATATGGATGTTATTAACTTTTAAACGTATTCTGTGTTACAGGTAAGGAGCACGACTGCTAAAAAAAAGGGTCAGAAACTAGTGATCACCATCGTGCAGATAATGGGTAAAGTACACATTCCAACGTCCTTACTTTATTATCTCTGATTGCATTCAATTCCATTTTAATGAAATGATCCTCAAGTGGTTCGTTTTTATTTTCAAAAAAAAAAAAAAAAAAAAAAAAAAGATCTGTCATCGTTCGAGGAGACACGAACGAATCGAATTTGAAAATATGAAATTGTACCACGTGTTCCTTGTTTACAACACGACGATTTTCCGTCTACTATTAATCCACTTTCGTTCGAAAGATGAATTTTAAATACTCGCGTTTCATTGTTGTTACGCGTAACTAATTTTCGCAAAGAGAAGGAGTGTAAAGAATTCAAATCTTTTCGTGTAAGGGAGACGCGAGAAAGATGTTAAAGGAACAGATGGGAAGGGAAGAGGGCAACTCGCGTGTACCACCAGTGATTTCTCCATTTTCCACGAGGTGGTGCACGAAGATAGCGTTTCCATTCCATCCTTTCTCCGCTCCTTTACACCTTTATATTCTTCGTGATTTTTTATTTTTCCTTCTTTTTTTTTCCTTCTTCTTCTTGCTCATAATTTTGATCATTCGATTGTTCGTAGTTTTAACGATATCAAATTCAGTCAGATAAACAGATATTTTATATAGTGAGCGTTATAATACGAGAATTGGAGAACTGTTTTAGAAAACTGTTTCGAAATGTATGGTAATTAAATTATAGAACGATAGGTTTTAATTTGAATTGAAAAAGAAAAAAGAAAGAAAAATCGCACAAGTCTTCGATGGATGATTGTTAGATGATTTCAGATCAGAAGAATCTGACGAAACGGAAGAAAAAGTTTCAAAAACTTTGAAAGGGGAGGTTCCTATAACACAGCACTTTCACAACAATTTCTCGTTATAGGGGAACAAGTGTAACAAAGTTTAAAGACTAATTGACTCGACACGATACATTTGTAACGTGAACCACGCGCTACTTTCGCGTTAGTTGGTCTAACTACTTGGTCCAACTCGAGAAAATATGTGTATTAATGTGTTTCGCAAAGTTGGAATAATCTTTGTTCTTATTATTAGTTAATTCAAAATAGAGCTTCGAAACTATATTTTCCAAGTCAAATCATCTCAATAAAATTAATTCGATCTCTCTTTCTTATCAATGAAAATCATTATTCTGTGCCTAATAGAATATAACAACTGGAATCATTTCTCATCGATTCCTCCTTTCCAGCGACTTTTAAATTTTCTCTACATTCCCGAAATTAAATTTCAATCGAGAAAGAAAACTCTTCGCTTTTATTTTCGTTTATTCCTTTATAAAGGATCGAAGAAACGCGCAGCATTTGCCGACCTTTTTTCTTTTTTTTTTTTTGTCCGATTTCCACGCATTTCTCGCGCGTCGAACCACTCGTTTCAATACGAAAGCAAAAGTTCATCCCCCTTCAATTATTCCCGCATCCCAACCAAATTGAACAGTCTACTTTCTAAATTTCCATCCCGACCGCCATTTCATCAAACTGTTCGTTCCTCGCCATTTATTTGCATGTCCCCTCCCCCCCACTCGAGTCTCATACGAAAATAATAGAAAAATTCCGCGCGAAAAACGAGGCGGTTCACGAGCAATGGGTCGAGCGTTTATTTTTATTTTTATTTTTTTTTTTTTCGTTTCATAATTTGTCTGGCCGATCTTTTCGCCAACCAATATTACCGAACAATCCCGCTTCTGTCAATGTCGAAAATATTTTTTCCTGGATCCTGGATCATCGATTGATGGAAAAAAAAAAAAAAGTAACACTCGCGTTTTTCATTCGCACACTCGTTTTTTTCTTCATCGACGTTTGCCCTGGATATTTCATTTTCGCGGCTACAAATCGGAAGATCGAAATGAGGTTGTCATTTGTTAATCCCTGAAAAATGACAAAATGATGGAGATAAATAGGTATATACGTAATCATCTTGTGCAGAAGAAATAAAAATAAACATTTAAGCAAGTTGTTGTGCCTGTCTATCAATTAAAATTATTAAAAAATCAATTATCCAAAATAATTCACAACAAATAACAATTTATATAAATAATTTCGAAATAGTTTGAAGATTACAGAGATACTGTCGACGCACAAAAATCGATCTCCATATATATATATAAAAGAAAAAAAAATAATAATATCTCGTAACAATCCCAAGCTTCGATCCAATTCTAATCCATAGACGTAGTTTAGGCAGTTTCCATAGGGGGATAACCGATCTGGCTAATCTCGATGACTGATTGCGTAAGCAGATCAATGCTCGCGCCAATGTCTCTCTGTTAATCCCCGTGAATCGCGTACACGGGCTGTCACTTTTGTCCCTGTCACCCCTCTGTTACAGACGCGAGATTAAATAATACATCCGCGTGTAAACACATTTCACGTGTATATAAACGCGGGGATAAAAACGAGAAGGAGTGGGGGAGGGTCTTTTGACACGCCGTTGGACACGATATTTGCAGACTTTGAAAATGTCGAGTCGAGGGAGAGAGGGAGGAAGGGGGGCGAAAGTCGAAGTGAACGAGTGAAAAGAAATAGGTCGCGTGATACGCGTGTCGTTCCACGAGAATTCTCACGAGGGCCACGAGGTGAATTAAGTTCCTTGTGGAGATGGCTTGTGCCAAAAGGAAATAAAGGAGGGGCGGGGGAGGGAAAGGATGGAAAGAGACGAGAAAGGTGAATGAATAGAGGTGAACGAGCGAAAAGTAGTGTAATCAAAGGGGAAATTATATTTAAGAAGGACGGGAACTTGGTATTGTGTTTTTTTTTTTTTTTTTTTTCTTTTTTTTTCCTCGAATTTTGACGAGTTTCCGCGCGAATAGATCGGAAATAAAAATATTCGGAACGATCTAAAATTTCGATTTTACGATCTAAAGATTCTAAAAGATTCAACGGTTAAAAAATATTAAAGAAAGAAGATTTATCGAAATTTTCATTGCGTACACGTAATTCCAATTGACAATTCGATTCGCGGTTGAAATTGAATAATGGACGATAATGGAAAATACGATTAAAAAGAAACTGGTATAGATTTTTATTCGAATTTGTTCTCCGTTCCAGTTTCACTCGAGACGAGATTAAAATTGTAGACCAAGACCGACACGAGTCCTCGAATTCGATTAAGAAGGGTTAGAAAGGGAGGGGGAGGAAGGGGTCGTAAAGTTGGGAGCAAACGTTTCGTGAAACCGAGATAACAACTGGAGAAAGAAGTTCGCTGCCCGTGTTTCCATTGTTTCATCGAAACGATTTATTTATGTTGGAATAATTTTAACGGATTCAGTTGGCAGGGGTGGGGGTGGGGGTCGGACAGAGGGATAATTCCAATTTGAACTGGGAACGCAATCGCGTTTTCCCTTTCCACGAAAAATCTAATTTCAAGGGAGCGAGGCGGTTAAACAGGCGCCACGGGGACACTTGAAAACAGTTCGTACTGTTTCTTTGGGTTAATGGAGTTTGTTTAGGATTATATTAATATCGAGAAATTTAAAAAAAAGGAATTTTTACACGAAGAAACGAGGACGCGATATCGAATGCCTTAAAATAGATTGCTTCAAAAATATTTAGATTCGTCGTATATGTATATACATGTATTTTTTCCTTGTTAATTTAAAGAAGATGCAATAGAACAGGCGTACAGTGAATTTAAACGAAACATATTCTTTCTGTGAAAATTATTTCCTTTTCAATTTTCATCTTTTTTATTTCTAATACACTGGAATTAAAATATATATATATTTGTTGTTTGCGTATATACAATACACGTTACGAGCAATTGGCTACTTGAAATCTAATTTTCGCATCGTTTCGCATGACGGGGCGTAATACCGCGGTCCAAGATACGCGATTAACGTATTTCCACGAGCCCTGTTTCGCGTGATTATTTTAGTATTGTGAAAATACAGGGCCGCCGAATGTACACATTTATCGGCAAACGTCATTGCATTCGATAAATTTGTGAGTATAATTCTGAAAGGATTTATTCCTGCCGATACCGATTGTTCCCGACATCCAAGTGTTTGTCACCTGTCTCGCCTTTCGTCTAAACAAATGGTGATATGGTAATATTGACTCGGTATCGGTGAACCGTTTAGAAATGAAAATCGATTGGAAATTTGTTAAATGCATCCCGTTGGATTTATTCCTTGAATGATTTTTTTTTCTTTATCCTTGGAAGTAAATAAATTTAAAAATCCAAGGGGAATAGCAGTTTCTATTTAGCGAGTCTCATATATTTATGATAGATGTGATAGATTTTTAGAAAAAACGACACAATTGGTGGAAATGGAATTTTAGTTTAGATAAATCATGGAAAATATGGTCATTTTAAATAGTAATGTAATATAGAATAAATTATAGAGATGATTCCTTGCGAAATTTCAAATTTGTTTGTTTATAAAAACATATAATATTCTAAATTTCCTGACAGACCAGGCACAAAATAAATTGCATTTGTGACAAACAGAATGTTTAAACAATACAAATTTTAAAAAAAGAAGGAAACGATTCAATCGTCATTTCATGTGAAACGAATTACAGATAAATTCTTTGAATTTCAAACAATATTGGCTGGTTAATGGTTGACGGATTTCACGGTAATTAGTCGACACAGGATAACCATTACTCAATCGACTAACGTGAGAATTAATTAGCATTCTCCTCGCCCTGAAATTTTACTTGCAAAATTGGCCGCCCTTCGAGTTGTTAAGGTGTGAATGGATTCCCTTGCTTTAAAGCCTTGATAAGTTTACGAGAATCAGATTTCGATGAAATTTTATTGCTCGTAAAAATATCCCGGATAATTAATAGCATCGAAAGAAATTTAAAAATGCGTGAATGGAAAGGAGAGGGTTCGTTCGATTGATATGAAATTCAACTAAATATTGTATTATCAAAAGTAATATATTTAATATATTTCGAAAATTTAACGAAATGAATAAATGTTTTAAACAATTTGAATAAATTCTTTATAAAGAGGAATGAGTATATATACATTTTTAAAACTATTCGTTGAAAGATATCAATAGTTAAAATATCGAAGATACCAATGTCTCTCCATCCGTTCAATTTATTTCAAATTCCCTTTCGAATTCCTATTCGAAAAATTTTTACCGTTAGATATAGATTAAACTTTTCCTTTGGTATATTTGTCTTTTCTTCTTTTTTTTCTCTCTCTCTCTTTCTTTTTAAATTGTAAATGCCAACTGACAGATTTTTCGTAGCGATAGCAGTGACAGTTGATCCTGCATCATACTACAGTTCCTGAATTTGAATTCAAATGTAGTTTCCTTGAAATAGAAATCCATGTTTGCACGATGGTATATCGAATGTGCTGCGCTTTATATCGCTCGTTGATATGAAGTATTTTATACGTTTCTTCAATATCTTTTTCGGTTATTTTTTTTTTCTATTTCTCGTTTGATTTATAATACGCGAAAAAACATGTGAAAAAAGAAAGAGAGAGATTTTATAACAGGTTGAATTGCTATATAAATTGGAATATTATTCGAAACAAATTCTAAAGAACAAAAATGTTAGAAATTTGACGAGCAAAACGGCTTCTTTCAATTCGGATCTGGATCGATAGATCCCCTCTAAACATTGATTTAACATTGAGAATTTGCGAAGTTGATTTTTTATCGATTTGTTCTAAAAAAAAAAAACGGAATTTGTGAAATTAGCAAAAGTTCAAGAATAAATTGCAACAAACAAAAATTTTTATTCGAAAATAGAAAAGTGCGAATATTTAATCAACTTAACACGGTTTAGAGAGATTCAATATAAATTTTCAATACAAATTTTTGCTTGCCGTGATCTTCATTTTTCTTTCCTTTAACTAAAAAAATATCATACTATCGAAAATTTCCTGTAATAAAAAAAAAAAACTCCTTTCCTCTTATTCTCTGTTTCAAACAAAATCTACTATATACAAACAATTTCAATCTTCGCCCACGTCAAAATCGTTTCCACGTAATGCATACAACTTTAATAAATCCACCTCCAGCTTTCGTTCGAAACCCTGGTTGACCTCGCGAGCCGAGATCACGGCAAGCCGATCCGCGAAAAGGGGTGGGTGGGTCGAATTGGTCGATGGATACATTTACCTACAAGGCGAAATGAGCGGCTCCTTGGACGTGTTTGTGTGACATATTCGGCATACGATGGAGCCAACCGAGACCAGGCTGCGGGTAAGCCTGTGTTGCTGGCCGAGCCCGAGAGACATTTGCTGCGTGTCGCAGTCATTTAAATTGCAGGACGAGCCCTCGGGAACGGTGACCGGTAGCATCGGGATGCCGTGCTCGTGATCCAAGTTAACTGGAATCGAAGAGAAGGATACACAGGGAGCCGGTGCATATGTATGATCCCCCTACGCGTTTACTTACACCCCCTATCCCGCGTAATGGCCGGCTTTCTGCGAAATTCCCTCCCTCGAATATCGATTAACGCGCCCCCCCTCCCCCCCTCGATTCTATTCGCCCCTCGATATATCGGGAATTTGTTTTTGCTGTATTGGTTGGTTTGTTCGATCGAAAGGGTGGCGTGAAATTAAAAAGCGAAGGATCAGGATTTTAGATATTTTTCGTCCGAATGATAATTATCGTGGTGGTTAATTTGAATGAATGCGTTACTCTGAATATATTATATATGTTTCAATTATTTCTTTCCTAGTGTTCGATGAAAATTCAATATCGCGCAAAGGAGAAACAAAAATTAACGAACGGTTTAAGAAACGGAATTTGATCAGGTTTGGAAACAAGTAGAATGGCATTCATTAATGCATATCATAATCCCTATCGAACTCTTCCCCCAGGAGACGGTGGCCGGTATTAACGAAATTTAGCATCACCGGAAAACTTCTGGGATCTGCGGTTCGAACGGTGCCATCCTGTTTGTAATTCAAGGGGGCAATATCAGATTTCGCATTGATTAATTCCAGGGAGTAAATTCCCACAAAGCCTGCCATTACGCCTAATAGGCTGTAAATACACGCAGATGCGTGCAGAACGTGGTGGATCATACATATGCACCGTATTTTCCTTCCTGTGTTTTCGTTTCAACTCCCTGCCTTTAAGATTAATCGTTGAATATCTATCCTCCATTACTCTATCATCTCTAACGATGCGTTTTCACGTCGTCGTATTTATTCGTTCGACGAAACACGGTTTTTAAAATTATTACTAAATCGTATTTTATTCTTGAAGAAAATCTCAAGGGGCGAATCTCGCGATTAATTTGCGAAATCGAGAGAAGAGCTTGACTTTCTAAAAAAAAAATAAAAAAAAAATTTAAATAACGAAGGGACTCGATCTGATTTTTAAACTTCTTTCGAATTCAATCGGAAGCGTTCGAATAGTTATCGAAGGAACGGACGCTCCTCCGCGTGAATTCTGTTATTTTAAACGGTCACGTACCTACTTGCATCCCCGACGATGAAAATATAACCAAAAGGTTGAACGGTCTGTTGAGACGTCTGACCAAAGGGTTTACTCGGGAGTTACTCGAATCGATACTGTAATTTCTGAAAGATCTGTTTCTTATTCAATGCGATCCTTCCGTATGCAAATGAGGCGCTGAAGGGGAGCCAGCTGGAAAAAGGATAACGTTGCCGGTTTGGATAACCGATAGAACTGTCAGTTCATCGTAGTGAAACGCGACGATGCGCCCCCTTTTACGGACGACAGCTATTCCCTTCTCGTTTCCCAGACAAACGATAAACGAATAAACAAATAAGAGAAGGGAGCGAACAACGATGATATTATATTTGTCGAAAATTATCTCCAAGATTTTTTTTTCAACGTCGAATGATTAAAGAGAGAACGATCGAGGAGTGGACGTATTTCATAAATTTTTGTAATTAATTTTATGTTACTTTTTTACAAACTAAAAAAGTTTGCCGTGAAAATTTTTCTATAAAATTTTTTAGCTGATCGTGTCTTTCGTGTCTACGAATTTTAAATTTATAAATTAACTTTAAAATAAGACTTGATAAATTTTCGTAGACGAGCATTAGATTATTTCGTTTAACGGTTTTTCGATAAAAAACTGCGTTCTATAATTGGAGATAAAAGTATCACGCGATATATCTTTTTCATACGATAAATATTCCTGTAACTGCAAAAAAAAAAGAAAAAAAAGGACGAATTTTGTCGAATGATTCGATCTTTTTTTTTTTTATTCTCTCTCTTCAAAAAATTTAATTAAACGTACATCCAGATTAACTTCCACCAAGTGTAATATATTCCCAATAAAAATGATATTCCGTGAAATTTATTCGAATGTTTTTCCCGTAATAAATTCACTCGTCCTTGTCGTATTTTCAATTTTATTTAATGTCCAATCTCGCACGCGAGCCCATTGTTTGCTCAATATTTCGATTTTACAAATGTTTACAGAGCCCGGCCCATTCTTTGTCGCCTGCGAGATATCGTGAATTATTAAAGGAAATTCATGATCCAACGCCAATTTCCAACGCGACCTGCGATATTAATTCGCCCGTATCTCGTTAAACCGAGCATTTTTCTGTTCGTTTTTTAAACGGATCGAGACGATGAAATTATTTTACAACAACGATTCCTCGAACGGACGAGCGCGAAATCAAAAGGATTCTTCATTTCTCGTCGTCAATCTCTTCGTGGACCGCTTCCGTGAACGGGATGAAATTAATAGATCGACTGAAAAAAATTATGGAGCTATATTTGTGGATGATATATTTCTTTTTTTTTTTTTTCGTGGTGGAAAAATCGATGGCGCCATATATATATATAGATATTCCTCTTTTTTCTTTTGATCGCATTCTCGTTACGATTTCAAACGATTTAACTCTGATGGCAATCGATGTTTCGTGATTGAACATCTTTTTATTGGAATATTCTGGAAAATTATTAGATCGTTCGTCCTTTTTCTCATCGAGCCGGTAAATTTTCATATTCAGATATTTCAGAAATTATTCTCTTTACGTGTATGGATTATATTATCCTTCAGAATTAGAATTTTATAATAGGATTTACCTCCCCCTTATTTAATCCTCTTTGATAATAGAAATTCCATTTCGAATTATTTGTCGGTATTTTGTAATTCGTGTTATTCGGTTGAAAATCTAGTTGTATTTCAGTTCTTCGACGTAACATTTGGTAATTTTGATTAATAAATATTCCTTTCCAAAGTAATCGATTGATAAAATTATAAATTTTAAATAACACGAATAAGGATGACAATTAATACAGTTTCACGAATCGAATTAACAATTTCCTCCTGTTGATTCAACGATTTTTAAATTTTCTATTTTTAAATTTCCCAAGATCCAAACAATGTTCCATTCGATTATTGAGAAAAAAGAAAATTTAATTCACAAATTTATAAGTTCTTAAAATCTTGCTCTAATAATAGTACGATCCTTCCATTTAATTCCCACGAGATTTTAATTCACGTATAATCCTATCGTCGTCATCATCATCCCTGTAACTGAGATTATCCATAAAATTATTCCAACGATCGTAAATATTCTTATCCGCGAAACGAGGGAACGAAATAATCCCGGACTTCACGCGTATTAATAAAATTAAAGGAAATAATGAAATAACCGTGAAATATCGATGCCATGTATCGGTATATCGAAAAATAGCGGAAGAAATGTATCTTGAGACGTTGCCGCCCCGTAGTAGGATTATGAAGATTAATTAACTGCAGAAATACCGTGCTACGCCACGCTGTAAATTGAATCTCCCAAGTCAGCTGATTTATGGCGCTATTGCGTCGAAACTTTTTCCCGCGAAATATCCAGATTTGCATTGCATTAAATGGAAAGGTCTATCACTCATAAGGCGATAACCATCGCCTCTAGCGGTTGGAATTTTTTTTTAACCCGGCCAATCTCTTCCCTCCTGATCGTTCTTTAACAAATGCCTCAACAAATTGCAATGGGAAGGGTGGATACGAGTAACGAGTATATTCTAATTAAATCAATTCCTTCTCGCGAGTTTTTTCCGGGAGGAAATCTTAAATTATTAAATCACGTTCGTTTACAATCAATCCTCGAAGGAAATCAAAGTTGAGCCAATTCATACTCGCCTAATTCTTCGAGGTTCCATAATTTTCAGATTCTTTTATTAGCTCGAAAAATATCGTATATATCGAAATTCGAAGGGCAATTCAAAGGATTCGACGAGCTTACTTTTTTATTTCTACCTTCTCAAATTTCCAGATATGTATATGTTACGCTTTCGAGTCGAACAAAAGGCGATTCTTGAAGTAGAATTCCGTCCCCTGATCCCCGACACCGAGTGATGCCGCGTTTCGAATTGAATTTACTTACAGCGGGCATAACATTCTCGCCGAAGAAGTTTACCTTTCGACTCTCGTATTCGAGATTTTGTTTTCGCGGAACCGCCAAACTTTTCCGCCCCCGGGTCGCCGTTCATTCGGATTTCCTCCTTCGAAATTTTCCACTCCTCCTTTTCCCTCCTCTCCTGTCCAGAAAAACAGAAACATATTCCTGTGCGAAAAAATTCTCCCGAAGATGGATTCTTCGCTTTGCGGACCAAGGGAAAAACATATCGCTAAGAAGGTCGAGGAAGAAGGCGGATATTTAGATTATTTCCTCCGTTTGTCGTTTAATCTTGGACGAGTTGGGAAACTTTGAATTTCAGACGATATTTCTTCTCGCGGGAGATTAAATTAAACTATAATTTTTACTTCGATTTTATTATTTTCGAGAAGTCTATGCAATATCTTACCGTTCTAACTTGAATGAAGTAAGAAAAGTGGAAGGAATTGAAAAATAGGATGGAATAATCGAGGGGATGATTCTCAAGAAAATCAGAAAGGAAACGTATCTACGAAAAAGAAAGAGCGGCAACCCTTCGAATCGATGCTTTTTGGTGAATGGAAAACGACCACGGGCAAAATTTGATGTACCGGCGTGAATACACGTGTATTAATCCTATTGTGAGAATACCTTAGATAGTTCAGTCCATTTCATCTCCACCGCTTTATCACTAAATATTGCCTGACTTACGCCACGGATACTGTTCAACGGGGTTGCAGCAACGATTTCATTGTTCACGGTTCTGCTCATCTGTGTACACCATCGTTATAGAAGACGAGCCACATTTGTCATTTCACGAGGAAATAGTTTGATTCAACGTTTCTAATTAAACGGGTGCAATAAGTGTGTATATATGTTATAATATAATTGCATCGTCGAGTTTGGGGAAACTTTGTCGACTAACGAAATTAATCGTGACATTTTCTCGAATAAGGATTTCGAATAAGTTTCACATTTTGTACGCACACTTTAATTGTTATCGTCTGTCGATTGATTAGTGCTCCTTTAACGAGACTATAATAAGATTCTCAGGCAATCAGAATTACCAATTCCACTTGCAAGAACGTTCTCCATTTATACCGGAGATGGTACGATCACAACATTAACGCGTTATTACGCATCGTCCTAAGTAATTTACTAAAATTAACTAACGTGAACGTGGTTCAAGAATGCCTTCTATGCAAATTAAAATTCTCTCGTATTGTAATATTCTGACAAACGTTTCTACGCGATCGATTTAATTGATTTAATTATCAATCATTTTCTATTTCCATTCACAGCAAACGTATTATTACGGTATCGACTCGAATCGCTTCTTCGACGAATTTCTTCTCCTCTTCGCGGAGAAGAGGAATAAAAATTTTACAGAAATATTTTCAAAGTCACACACACACACACACGTAATACACCGACGTGCAGATCCCAGACGATACGCATTATGGGATACGCGCGCAATTTCACTCTGGAGACGGGTTTTCGTGGGGGTGTCGTGTTTAGTGGCGATAAATTTCGGGGTTGTACCTTAAGACGGTCAGATGTACGTATACACGTGAACGGGGGTGAGCACAGAGGGGTAGGAGGGGATGGCGCACTCGCGTGTTGGTGACGTGGTAGTTAGTAATGTGGCACGGTTGTAGAACGGCGCGAGGAGCACAAATTTTCCGAGCTGCCAGCTACGAGGACATATTTAGGGCGTCGCCCGCGTGTTTTCATAATCTCTCTAATTTCCATTAGCGCGATAACCGAGGGAGAGATCTTGGAATTTATTTTTCTAATCGCGGCGATCGTTCTCCTCCGCGAAACCGATGGCTGAAACGATATGTTTGCATTTTCGTCGATCTCGATGATTATCTCGACTTCTGTTCTCTCGCTTTCGATACTGTTGATCGAATAATACTGTCGTTGCCTGAATGTTTCTATTAATTTTTCGTACGTGTAGCTCTTCCTTTTTAAATTTAAGCGGATAGGAAATATTTCTTCAAACGATAGGTTCATCGAATAATACTGTTGTTGCCTATTAATTTTTCTATTAATTTTTCGTACGCAAGCGTGTAGCTTTTTAAATTTGAGCGGATAGGAAATATTTGTTTAAACGAAGTGTTTAAACGAAGTGGATAGGTTTAAATCTACTTTTAATCGAGTTACACGCGATGAATTTTCTTCCTTAAATTTTTGTTGCGAATTGTTGCCGCCCAATATCGAGTAAACGCTACGCATCGAGCAAGAAACAAATTTATGACACTCCACCGACGTTTATGCATTTCGGTAATGTGCTTTACACTGTAATATCGCCTTTCTTGGGTTCCAATT
This sequence comes from Apis florea, assembly GCF_048593485.1. Taxonomy (NCBI): domain Eukaryota; kingdom Metazoa; phylum Arthropoda; class Insecta; order Hymenoptera; family Apidae; genus Apis; species Apis florea. The sequence continues at coordinate 4,090,925 of NW_028256809.1, read as the reverse complement.
TCCCGTCGTTTCCCGCTCGAGGGGGGAAATGCATCGCAGGGTATAAGGAGGATCCTCGAAAGGGAGGAGAATCGAAACTCGCAAGCCGCTTAAAGCTGGTTTTGTAGTCATTTGTCGTGGAAGAGATCGAACGGTGGAAAAAACCGCTCCAACGTTTGGACGGATGATTTCAATGAATTGTTCGCGATCGTGGAAAAGCAAAGTAGTTTGGAAATATTTAATATTTCTTCAAGTTTTTCAACTTGCTGATTGTCGGTCGTTTGCACTTGTTCCTCTCTTCGTTATAAATAAATTTTTAATAGCGGTTTCGGAATATTTTTACAACGATTTGAAAATTAATCGATTATTAGCTACAAAAAGTATCTACACTCTTTACGTTGCATTATATGAGTCCTGTAATACATATTAAAACAGATATCCAAATTTTCCTCGATTAATGTGAATAAAGCAAGACGTTCATTGCTCGTGGAAATTATCGATATATTTTTTAATTCTCAATCAATTTCAATTGTTATTAACTGCAAACAAAACTTAATTATTCGGTAGAGAAAGAATTTTTTATTGTATATAATATCGCGTTTCCTAAATATTTTTATCCGAATCGACGAGGCCAACGTGTCGAAACAACGCGCAACACGGGTTCCACGGAGTGTAGAAAGAGATATCGGTGTGCGGTTTAATTTGTATCCAGCCCGAGGCTCACGTTTGGGGATGTATAAAACCTGTGGATCAACAAAGGTTGTTTTACTGATGTTTGCGCGGGGAACCAGAAGAGAGCTATCTCTCGTGGCTATTTTCAAATGCCTCTTTCATCTTTGGGAAATAAATTCCACGAGTACAAGTACTTCTTCTTAAAGCGTCGTGATATCATTTTTCGCGAGTCTCGCGAGTTTCTTTTTCTTTTTTTCGTGACAAATGTTTCGTGGATTATCGTATTTCTTTTACGGGCACTTTTTTCTTTGTTATATTGCATTTATATTTGTAGCAGAAAATAGAAAGTGAATTCTCTTTACAAATATGAAGGTAGTTCGATCGTGGCATAGATTAAGTTATTTCTCTCAAAATGATTAATTATTTGCTAAAACTAGCCTCGAAGCTTTTTATGGAACTCTTTGTGTATTCATTTTACGAAAATAATTTATTTAAAAAGTAAAATAATGTGAAAATAAACTAAATTATACATCGCACATTTGCCACGAATACGTAAAAATCCGCAGACAAACAAAAATTATAAAATAATTTTAAAATGAATTCAATGAAGTGTGTTGTATAATTTAAAAATAAAAATACGATCAAAGAAAAAAGAGTCGAAAACTTCTGTTGAAAAAATTAAAAATGATCAAAGTGGTTTCAATTATACGCGTTCAAACGCGTTACACAAAGTAGAAAAAATAATCGAATTTCTCACGATATTTTTATTCCACGACTGGCCGTTATTCCATTTCAACCCGAATGTAATAATCATCGAAACGGGGGCAGCACAAAAAAATTCTTCTTCCGCTAATAAAGATTAACGAGAACTCGCGTTTCCTCGCTCAATTTACCTCCTGGTTTGATGCTAATTATTTTTTCAACAGGTGAAAACACGCGTCGAGAGATAATCCTTGGCGAAAAATAGATCGAATCGCGATTGTCGTAAAAATTACGCGCCATAATTTTTACTTGCTGCGACGTGTTCTCGCGTCTGCGTGCGAAATCCACATTTGGCAGAATATAAATATTCGGTCGAGGGAATAAAAACGGGACAAAGTGGATAGGCTTATCTCGCGATTTCTAAAAAAATTAAAAAGATTGTCGTGCAAACGATCCGTTTAGACGGATTTATAAATTTTTATAATACGAGTCGATGTGTTGGATCCCGATATGCTCGCGATAAAGTCGAGAATAATAAAATAAATATGCTGTATAAAATAATATAGAAACTATACGAGACAAAGTCGAGAGGAAATAAATGTAAATAACGATTATCGACGAATCGAAACAGTGTTACGAACGCGGCGCACGGAAAGTGACATTTCGAATTGTTTATCGATATAAGCGAAATGTCGATTTAACGAAGTCGTTTCCCAAACGCGGAACGGAACAGACGTGTTATACGTGTTATACTCTCTCCTCGAACGTTAATATATCGCTCGTTAAATGAATTAATTACTCTTATCGCGATTATTTGCGTAAAGAAAATTATATACAAATAACGACAAGTTATTGGGAATTATTTTCTAGAATTTTTTACATCGAAATAATTTACACGATGAATTTTCACGTTGGTTGTGTAACGTTAACTCGTCGTGGAATAATTTTCGATGGGGTAAGACTCGTTCGATCGTTCGATAAATATTTCCATGAATAAATATCAACATTCGGCGTGCTAAAACGTGTATGGATACACAATTCATATACGTTTTCTCCATCTTTATATACCAAATCCACGTATTTGTACGTATTCATACATATTTCAATATGTCCGCGTAATTTTTTTTAAATTTTTACACTCGCTTTCGAATGTTATTTCGAAGAAAACGTAGAAAGAGGGATTTAAAATTTTTAAAGTCTTTCCTTCACCGACGATTGTTTACTACATCTTCGTGTTGCTACGTGGTTAAAAAATAGATTTATCTTTTATTCGATTATTCTTATTCCCTTTCCTCGGAATATTTATTAAATGGAAAATAGATAATCGATATAGTTATTCGATCTTTTGCAAATCAATATTAGTTCTTGCGTTGAATTTATTTCTTTCTTTTTTTCATATTTCTTCAGAAATTTCAACAAGCAATAATTCCTCGTAGATTTCGTCGCGATCATTCCATTCCTTTTCTTCCCTCGCATAATACTTTCGACTGAAACTGAAGGACGCGAAAAACAGTTGTGCTCAGAAATACATAGTTGCGTTCAACTAAGTAATTAAAAGGAAGTCGGTTTTTTGACGAGGATAATCACGAGAGATTGGATGCATCGTAATAAGTAGTCCTCTCCTCTCCCTTCTTTTCTTTTAAACTTGGCCTCTTTGCCTGTGTCTTTCGGGTTTTCTTTGCGATGCATAGCGACGCAGGCTTTCGTGGCCGGCATACATCGTGGCTCGCTTCAACTCGAATTTTGCAAAGCTTGATGCGCGAAAGATATATTGCACGTCTTTCGTACGCGCAAATATAGGTTTATGCGAAATAAACGTGATAACGAACAACGTTAAAATCGCAATTTCTTGAAGACAAGGATTCGAAAGGATTCCTCTCTCGCTTAATCCTCATTTACGTTAATAATAATCGAACGTTCTTGCATCTCCAAGAACCGATATTTTCGATTCGAAGGCAGCGAGGTAGAAAATTATTTCGGAAAAATCGATATTGTTCTCGAAATTCGATTCGACGAGCATGATTGACCCGTTGAAACGCGGCCGTCACCATTAATGACGAGCAGAGTGGTCGCGAACAATGAAAAATCGACAAACGTATCCCCTGAATACGATACGTTCCCACCCCCATCGTGGAGCGGTGAATCGATTACAGGGGCGGCCGAGCCTTTAAACGATCGTTTATAAAAACGTTCCATCTTCTTTAATCGCGCGTGAAACCCCTCGCTGATCAATTCGGCCAAGGGACGAGTTGTGTCATTCCGCTGGATAAAGGGCGAAATCACGGTATTTTTTTTTTTTTTTTTCGATAACGAAAATATTCTTTGGCCGAGGGGCGAAACGAGTGAAATTCCGCCCGCTTTCGAGATACACCGTTTCGTATCTGTCAACGACCTGTGGACGAAGGCAGCTCTCCTCTTTCGATGGGTATCTCAACGAAATATCGCCCGATCTAAACGTTTTGTTTTTGGACACGCGTGGTGTGCAACAGCACGTAGCTGTTGTAAGGGAAGTCGTGCAGTAACGTCTCGAGGGGAATGGAAATTTTTTTTTTTTTTTTCCTTTTCTTTGGAAATTGAGGTGATATTATTTTGAAGAGGAATTTTTGATCGACTGAATAACTTCTCGTTACAAAATGTTTCTTAGATACGTCTGATGGAATATCGATATTTTAAATAAATATGTTTGATTAATTTTATCTTGAACTGGTGCAGTAACGTCTCGAGGGGAATGGAAATTTTTTTTTTTTCCTTTTCTTTGGAAATTGAGGTGATATTATTTTGAAGAGGAATTTTTGATCGATTGAATAACTTCTCGTTACAAAATTTTTCTTAGATACGTCTGATGGAATATCGATATTTTAAATAAATACGTTTGATTAATTTTATCTTGAACTGGTGCAGTAACGTCTCGAGGGGAATGGAATTTTTTTCCTTTTCTTTGAAAATTGAGGTGATATTATTTTGAAGAGGAATTTTTGATCGACTGAATAACTTCTCGTTATAAAATTTTTTCTTAGATACGTCTGAATATCGATATTTTAAATAAATACGTTTGATTAATTTTATCTTGAAGAATGAATAAAGAGAGAAGGAGATCTCGAGCTAGTCGATAGATGCGTGTATACTCGATGAAGGGATAATAGCATATTCGACGGTAATATCAGACCGATCCTTTCTTAATTCACGAGCTTTCATAGATTAGTCAGTCCCTTTCGCTGCTTATCCAAATCTCTGTAATGGCGTGCTTAACCCAATTTCAGTCGTGCCATACATTTTCAAAGGAACAGAGGAAGACGTAAAAACGTAACCCCTTTCGAGACAAAAATTAAAATCGTAAAGCAAAGTTTAAAATATATTTTTATTAATTCGTGATATATATTTTGCGATCCCTTTCTTCTCATTTTCATCTTTCTGATCGTCCAAAATTTCGTCCAAAATGATCCCTCATCTTCTCCTTCGACGAACCATAAATCCACAAATCCGATATCTCTTTCATATCATCCCCTCTGTTTATCCATTCGTCCCATTAATTAAATTTTAGAATTTCAACTAAAACTTCAAATCCATTGAATAATTTAGAGACAGTAATTATTCCATTGATTCATCCATTCGATTCTTCAATTAAAAATACAATATTTGTACAATCAATATACTGCAGCTATTTAAATTTATATTCACGAAGCAGATCGAAGCGAAAGTCAAACGAGGCAAGTGTAACGCATTTAAGATAACTTCTCGAAATTCGATCGAATCGTAAAAAAAAAAAAAAAAAAAAAAAAGAAAAACGAAGCAACGCTTCAACACTCGAGAGATTCCTCGCGCCTTTGATATCGCGGATTCTCGAAAATCCGTGAACGAGGGTCTCAGTCGTCTTAGACGTCCGTGGAAATGGAATCAGAGGCGAGCATCAAAGGACAGGGGTTTCACGGCGTCTCCTCTTCCAATCCCAGAGAGGAGGTTCATCGGTTCGATGTAAATACGACAAGTCGGAGGGGAAGGGTCTCTGATCTCGACCATTTCGCGAGGGCGAAACGTAATTAACGCTCGAGATCAGATCGAGGCTGCTTCGTGTCTTAACCGCGATTGAAAGCTTCCCGAATTGATATATTAATTACGATGCCGACAGTGGACAGTGGAGAGTGGAGGCTTTTAGTCGTGGACGGGTAGATGGTGGGCTTATTGGGTAGATTGGGGTATCAGAAAGACGGCCGTTTCCGTTTTTCCCCCCCTTCCCCGTTTCATTAAATTCTCGTGACAATCGAGAATTTAATTCGGTAGAACGACGGGAATGGACGAGATGAAATCCTGGCTGCAGGAAGATTTGATCGGCTTTTTTTTTTGGAAAGGAAACTCGGGAGCCGAAAGTCGAAATAGAGAAAGGGAATAGAAAGCGTCCGGTGAATTAACAGGAGGACTTTGTAGACTAATTTCAACGTCAAAGAAGAATGAAAAAATATTAATACTGCGAATCAAATTCGTAGTTGGTTAGTTTCTATACTCTTGATGGCCTTGACAATCAATTAATTATGGAATACGAATGTTTGAGATACTTTATCTCGTTGGAATTTCGTGTAATGTATATTTTTTTTTTGTTTATTTAGAAATACGAATTTATAATGTTAAACGAGAATATATAATGTAGAATGTAGATTAATTAATTAATCTTACGTACTTTACTTCACGGCATTGCATTTGTGCGAAATGCATGGAAAAAAATTAAAAATTTTGTCATCAAAGTGTGGTCGAAAGATGGAGGAAATGATGCCATTGAAGTCACTTTTTGTTTCATCTCGATATCTCAATCGGTTGCCGAGATATAAAGATTCAAAGTCTATAAGTAGTTAACATAGAACTGAAAATATGAATGGTGGCGCCATCTATTGACCTACATATTTTAGAAGCGCGTACTACGTTTTTCCAGGAATCGCGTCTGTCGTTTGTCTGGAATTTGAGATAGGTCAGCGAAAGGAGGTGCGAGCGAGAGGTCCGAATGAGCGATAAGGAGAGAAATAGTGACCGATTAAAAAATTACCGTTTGCTTTACACGACGATATCTCGGGAACCGGAAGTCGTATCGGGATAAATGAAAAAGCGTTTTAAAGAGCAAGATTCCGCGCTTCTAACGATCGTTCGTTCGTTGACCGGAAGTCATTATTTTCGGAGTTATAGCGGTTCAAAGTTTTTCTAATTTTAATAGGATCTAATCGCGTTCAAGAAAAATGATTAGAAATTAAACTTTGCTTCATACGATGATATCTTTGGAACCGAAAGAGATATCGGGATAAATCGAGAAGCGTTTTAAAGAGGGAGCTTTCACGCTTCTAATGATCGTTCGTTCGTTGACCGGAAGTCATTATCTTCGAAGTTATAGCGTTTCAAAGTTTTCCTAAATTTAATAGAATTTGATCGAGTTTTTAAGATAATTTGTTACGATATATATATATATGTTTTTGGAAAAATATCGCTTACAGCAGCCTTCCTTTCCTTCAAACTTGTCTTTGCAAAGAAAAATCCCCAAAACTTCATCCCCAGGTTAATTTTTCCAAAGTTTCTAACAACGATCTGTCCCTAAATCGAATCAAGGGGGAAATTCGCAGGGGTCGTTCGCAGCGTGCCACGGCAAGGATCGAATTGGTCAAAGTGTGATTAGAACGTATCCGTCCGGAGGAATCATTCCATTCGAGATGGATGATGCATTCCATCTCGAGGGAAGAAGCGAGAACGGAATGAAGGCAGGGGCTTCTAATCCGACGGGTTGGAAAATGAAGCGAAAGAAATAGAAGCAGTGTTGTACGTGCGATGCACTTTTACTGCATCATCGAGGTGGATATTCGTTGGAACGCGGTATCAGTGCTAGCTTCTTCTTCTGTGCACGGAATTTTAAAGCGCTGCAAATTACATTTACCTGCCATAGTTGTTGGATACGCGCCTCCACACGATAGAAAAGAATTTTTCTCCCTTCCTTCGTCTTCCCAATCTTGCCCCATGATTTCGCGAGTGTTCAACAGAAGTTCTCATCTTCGCTCGCCTGGAATAATTTCGTTCTCTGTTGGTATTCGTGTTCGAAAACTTTTAATGCGTGTGTTTGCATTATAAAGCGTTTCTTAATTGAAATATTTTATCAGATCAGGATATACAGGAATATTTGTAGGAATAAAAGAATCGCGATTATTCGATGTGCATCTGAAACGATATGAATTCGAATCTCGAGTTTTATTTTCTTTGAATAGAAAGGAAAATTTTGATCTCGAGAGGGAATATTGCTCTCGTTGAATTGAAAATTTTCATTCTCGTGGTTATATTAAATATCATTCACTCAACTGTTAACTTGACGAGTCATCTTTCCAAATGCTAACCATGAGGTTGTCAGCGGCTGTTGTTGGTCTACCTCCTTTGATATATCGTTGCACACCATCCATTTTTCATCCACGGTAATCAATCTGTCTAAAAAAAAAACGGATCGACATTGTGGCAACTGACAGGGGACGAACAAATTCTTATTGGTCAGCGAAATTCTTCCCTGACAACTCGTGTGAAAACACGCCCGGACACTTTCGTAACGGGTTCGAGATGTTTCGTGCATTCCATCGAACGATTCCGTGTGATCCATGTCTCCTGAAACTGCTTCAGTAAGATCAAATGAAACGGTAAATGTCTCGATGATTCATGAATTTTCGTTTCTTTTCTTCCTCGATAATCACATTCCTATCTTGTTAGGCGCGAAGTGTAAAAAAATTTTTGTTTAGTGTATTAGTATTCTTATTTCTTTTTCTTTTAGAATCTTTTATCTTTTACTGTAATACAAAACTACGGCTTATCATACTCTCAAAAGAAGAGTATTGCTTTTCTCGTTGTAATACAATTGATAAAGGGAAAATGTAAGGTGGAATATCAGTCTCGTTTCAGAACAGAGAAGTGTCGACACAATACGTGTCCTCCTGTATTTTTCAATCTAGATAGAAGCGAAATGATAAGCTACGATAGCTTGTGATACAAAGTGTCTCGTTTCATTGCAAAATCTCAATTTTTATCTTAACGAGATTTCCAAAGTTATCAACGCGTGAGAAAATTCCAATCATTTTACAATTTCAAAACTCCAAATTGAAATGATTTCTCGAATCAAAATGTCAGAAATATATATTCTCCTTATCCTGACGAATAATGGAATTTATCGACTTTTGGAAAAAAAAAAAGAAAAGAATTACAATCTATTTAATTTTCGCGTGTTTTTCTTTTTTTCGATGGATCAGCAGACAGCAACGAAGGGGAAGCGGTCTCGTTACAACGCGAAGCGAGATATGTATTTAGGCCGACAGTTAGCATAGAAACGGCGAATATCCACTTGGCGGGGCTCTGATCTAAACTAATCTTGTGCAATCTCGCGCAGAGTTGGCTAGGTATGTGTACACGTGTACAAGTAGACGCGGCAGTTTATTTGCCCTAAATATATTTCGTCGCAGCCGTATCAATTTAATTGCAAACAAGTGGATTATTTCAAAGAATAACTTTCCAAGTGTGGATGCGAACGAAGATGGAATTCGCAACAAGTTCTATTATTTCTTATTGATTTCGTTAAAGATTCGACTATTTCTCGAAGTTATTTTTAGATTTTACTGTAGGTTGCAAAGTAAAGGATCTCGAAATTTTGCAATTCCACTTACTTTTTTAATTATTTTTGGAATTGATTTACGAGTTGAAGCTTAAAAATTTAAGGAATTTTAATTTTGTGTCTGCTGTAAAATATGTGTTAATTTTTTTAAACTTGGGCAAAAAAAAAAAAAAAGGAAAAGAATTTTCGTGGTAATGGTTTTTATTTAAAGAAAAAGTTCGAGATTGACGGGAATGGATTTATTGATTATGGATTAACATTTTATAGGGGGGATGCAATAGCGTAAGTAATAGAGATAGCAAAGATTTATGGGCAGGGAATTACTTTAGGGATGAATAGGTAGACTTCGGGGTGAATTTATTGTGCCAAGTTTTCCAATATTTTGAAAACTTCAAGAATCAATCAACCAACAAATATATATTTGAATAGCGTATTTATGTATAAATTATATATACGTATTCTTTATATTTTATGATGATTGAATAATTGCAAAAATTACAAACAATATTACAAATATTATTAAATTTATCTCGAAATTTATGAGAATATCGATTCTTTCAAATCCAATCGAATAAACTATAAAGCGTTTCAATTTTTATACAAAGGATTTCAAGATTCTCGTTTCCTCGATTTGAAGTTTTTATCTTTTATATTATAAACCGTTTCGTATCGCAGAACTTCTACTTCAAGAAAATCAAGAATTTCAATCAAATTCAACAGAATCGTGGAATAATTTTTTTCCAAAATCTGACCACTTTTTTCCGCAAAAATAAAATCCTCTCCCTCCCTCTCTGGAAGATCATCTAGAATCTCCAAACTCACGCGTTCGTCGCCACCCTCGTTGAGGACAAGAAGAAAGAAGAAAAAGGAGGGGGAAACGAGGGAGCAGGTTGTCAGAGGCAGAGAAGGGTCGATAGCATCGATACCCAGGGAGGGAAAGTCTGATGGAAAGTCGAAGCCGGGTCGTTACGACGAACAGCAGTATTTTCTGCGTAGCTAAATTGGATTGGCAGTTTATTGGCAATATTCGTTTGCGTGGCGTTACGCCAAGCTTTCGTGTTCCCTGTAACCAACAAAAATCTCTCTCTCTCTCTATCTCTATCTTGCTGCCCTCTACACGTTGGGTGCAAGTTTGGTCGATGGTTGGAACGTCTGATCCCAACAGGGTAACGATTCCATTCCAGGATAGCTGCTGTCAATGCGGCCTGGTGACACTGTTTCCTGGACCAATGCAACTGCTCGAGGCCGCATTTGCATCACCTTCGTTCCTTTCCCCCGGCCTCGAGTGGCCCCCTGACGATATTTGCATTTTATTCGCTGAATTCGCAGCTGCTTCCATTCGATTCGATGATTTTCGAAAATTTACACTTTTCACTATTCCGCTTTGAATAGTTTTTTTTTTTTTTTCTTTTTTCAGGATTCAACGGGAATGTGATTATTGTTTTATGCATGTTGTTGTTGTTGTTTACTTGGTAACGAAAAGTAATTTGGAATGGAAGAAGGTTGGAAAGAATAAATTTTTTGTAAATATACAAAATATTTCCGTGTACTGGTACACGAAATATCAAAAAGTTGGATCGTTAAGTTTTGTCGTCGTCTCTTTCTCTCTCTCTCTTTCTTTCTGTCTTTATCTCTTGTCGACGAAACAACCGACGAAGTAAATCTATTCTGGTTTAGGGTGAAAAAGTTTCGCAAAATAACCGAGTTAAACAAGAAAACGAATTACTTGGAAAAGCATGAAACAGAAGTTGCACGAAATTCATGAGAAAGAGAGGAGGAAAATTTACAGAATTCAACTTCAATGTTGATCCTGAACTTCGTTCGTAATTGAGAAGATAAGGAAAGCGTTATCGAAAATATTTATTTGCTTTCATTTATTATTACAAATAAACTAAGCAAACGAAAAAATGTATTCTTCCTTCTTAACAATAATAACAATTGGATAGTGCAAACAATTTTCAAATTATTTTTATAAAATGCAATTTCTTGTATTGGATATGTTTTACGTTCGAAGAAAATATTCTTTCATTTGTTTTCTTCACATAAATTATTTAAAATTTACACATTTCTTAAATTAAAGATTTTATCATTCCATCGTTCTCGTCTGAATCCTTCGAGCAACCTTCGTTCAGAAATCGGACAACATCGAATTCGAAAAGATATCTAAATTGTGTCGTCCAATCCTTAAACAAATATTTTTCAAGATAAGAAACTTCACTTTATACCACTTTCCATTCCTTATCTTTCGGAAGAAGATGCAAAGATTCCGATCTCTCCCGATGCATTTTCACGCGTGTTGCAAGTGTCTCGAAACAACGTCACTCGATTCTCCATCCACTGTCAAAGAAAAATCCATCGATGAGAAACTCTTCGCGACAACGCCGCCTTCTTCCACTCCCTTCGATGTTTCCATTTCCCTTGAACTTTCGTTTCAAATATACAGCATGATTCAAAATTCATAGCTGTGCAGATCTAGAAAATAGTATGGCAAAGTAAAAATGGAAGAATGCAATTTACTTGTGGCAATAATTTCTTATTCTATAATAACGTTGATACAAATTTAATACGTCAACAAACGAATACTCAGTCGAATACACGGGGCCTTCGAAAATTCTTAGTCTGAATTTTTTATTTACATATTTTCATAAAACGGTATCTTATCAATTATCCACTCATCATTGATTGGCAACAAGTCAATCGCGTGTGCACTTGTTCGACACATTTCTCTCGAAAAGCCTCCAACTTAATTCTTAATCGTTTTAATTTTATTCTCATCAAATTTCACCACGAATTTTGGCTCACACTGTACATGTCACGCGTCCCCTGTTTGTCCCACCGCTTTTCAACATCGACTGTCAACCCGTTCGAAACGAAATTTCGTCGGTGGAAAGATACATCCTCGAGTTGTTAAGACTTATCGATACCAAGTGAAACTGTCGACAGAATTGCCCTCTTCTCTTATCTTCTCGCTCTAAGTTCCAGCGAATTTTAGGAATATTCCGTGAGGAAGCTTGATAACCGGGGATTACGCCATCAAAGGCTTTTAGCCGGAGGAATAAACTGTTCCTAAAATGCTTTAGGTTATCTTGGATCGAGACGAGTCAAATATTGCATCACAGGGATTCCATCTTTCGGTGTCCTCCCCTCAACACTCCCCCTCGTCGTTTTAATGCCGATAAATTTAGTTTAAGATTCTTTCCTTCGCTTCTCTTCGACGAAACGAATCTTCGCTCGATGGTCTTTCTTTCCTTTTTTTTTTTTTTTTTTTTTTGATCGTATTTTTATCGAGGAGCATTTCCATGAAATTTGAATTTTTCTTTGCTGTAGGAATTAAGATTATAAAGTAAAATCTTTTTTTTTTTTATAAACCTAAGATATCTTAAAAATATTTAATGATAATTATATGATCATTCGAAGTAATGCCAAGAGTATTAAATTTTGAAAATTGAAGCGAATGATTGTAACAATTTAACACTTTATTTCGAACAAGTTTGTGCACCGTTTGAAACGTTAGATTTGGCAACGGGATACTTCAATTTTTATGAAATTCTGTCTGCCCGCCGTAACAACCAGATCTCTCGCCTTATGGCGCGCCAGATCTCCCAAACATTTCGCTTCAAAATTTCGTGCCGCTGTATATATATATATATATATATATAGCAACAGGTCAATAAATTGACGTTTTCTCAAGACGTTTTCTAGAAAAAGTAATGGGTGTCATGAATTTATATTCGTCAAGGGATGGCTCCCCTTGATGGCTACACTCTCTTTATTACGGTATCCTCCTCTCTCTCAAAACGATGAAAAAAGATTATTCAAATAAGATTTTATATTATAAAAAATGTGATGTCACAAGGGTCGAGATTAAGAGCACAAAGGCTGTAAAATTCGTCAATGTCAATCTCTTCTCGTTACTCGAAAGAATACGAACCTTTTAATGCCAAGTAATTCCGAAACATTTACAAGAATAATGAGAAATTTTTATTTCTTATATACTTTCTCATTTCAAACTTTTAAAGACATTCAAGAAAAGATATTTATCTGTTACTAATTTCTAACTTTTTCGATCGTATGTCACGTAATGTGTAATTCAAAATTGAGGGAGGACACTGAAGATCAAAGAAAGTTTAAAATTATTCAAGAAAGAAAGAAATATCAACTTCATCGATTGATTCAAAGAATTGTGGATTTTTCTCCACTTTGGTCATACTTTCTGCCAGGAAATAGCCAGTGGTATTGTCATGAAAGTGGGTGAAAGTGGTTCAAAAAGCTCGAAGCAGTGACACCACTCACAATTTGCCTACGTCCACCCTTAACTCGAGACCATCGTCATGGTATTGCACGATATTATTTCAAGAAAGTGAATTTTTCCTGCAATATTCCAACGGAATCATCTCTCTACGAGATCCCCCTCCGGCCACCAAATCCTCAAAGATCGAAGATCACTTATGAAACCTTTACCTCTCCCTTTATTACAATTTCCATTGTCCACGTTTCGTTTTACATTTCGTCTCTGAAAATTTCGCCAGATTCTTGACGAATAAAACGGTTGGGGAGAGGGAAAAAAAAAAAAAAGAAAAGAAAGAAAAAAAGGTTAGAAAGAATCTGGTTAAAGCGAGAAATTTTTTTCTCTCTCCTTGGTATTTCACGGGTTGTAGAATTGTTCGAACTTGTGACCAATTCGGATTGGAGGATCGATTTATACGGACGTAGAAACGCCATTGAATCGTTTTTTGCCCCAATCCAAAGGATCAATCAGATAGAGTCGTTCATCGGGTTCTTCTTGTCTTTTCTTTTTGCCTCTGTCTTATCTTCGCCCTTCTTGTCCCCCATGTGTGCGGAAAGGATTTTCTTCCCCCCTCTTTTTTTTTTTTTTTTTTATAGAATCGTCGACAAAATCTTTCTTTCTTTCTGTGCACAGTTGTTCCTCAAACATACGTGTCCACCGTTTCCTCTTCGTGTACAGAGATTTTTCTGCCTATCTTTCCTCTTATATCCCTTTTATTCCGCAGTTCCAGAAACTGAAAAGTACTTGAAAAGAAAAGTACTTGTTTCTTTGAATCCCCAGTTTCGTAGAATCGTCTACTTTTACGATTCTGTAGATCAATTTTCCATTTACCGATTAGTAGTAGACATTTTCTCGCTGCAATTGGCTCTTTAGAAAGAATTGTAAAAAAAAAAAAAAGGTTTGTAATTTGATTTCTTTTAATTTATATTTTGAAGGATGTTTAACTTTGTTTTAATCCATTCTTAAAAAGGATTATATTGTATGAAAATTTATAAAATATTCGAAATCGTGACGTTTGTTATTTATTAAAACGTGTACGAGGTATATGAAGAGACAACATGTTCCTGAACAGATCGCCACCATTATCGAACTTCTTGGACGATCTTTAGAAGAGAAAGCAGACGGTATTGTAACAAAAGGTCAAATCTTTCGGTTGAAAAGAATGAAATAAGAAAATGTCGGCGACTTCTTTTCTCTCTTAACTCACTCTGCTTCTTTCATTGTTCTCGATCCTCCATGTGGTTCTTCAAGTTCGTCCACAAAACATACGTTTCCAAAGAAACTTCATAAAACTTCATCTTGCAATTTACGGGGAGAAAAATTGTAAAAGAAAAGGGATTTAACAAAATTGTAAAGGATAGGTTTCCAGTGGGAAATACATAGTCTTTTAATAGAAAAATCTTCTTTTCCCCCAATTTAATTTTCTCGCGATAAAAAAGAAGAAGAAGAAGAAGAAGAAGAAGTGACGATATCTCTTCTTCGATAATTTGTCTTATTCGCGATAAAGATCTCGTTGAAAAACGAACGTCTCCAATTTTTGTATTTCTCAAGATACTATTTCAAGGAAAATGCTCATTTTCTCTCAAGATTTATCTGAAATTATTCACCACAATCAATGAATTTTCAATTCTTATCTTTCAATTTTTTTTTTTTTAAGATAATCCACGATCCTTGTTGTTTTGCCCACCGAATTTATAAATTCGTATTATCTTTTGTTGCCAAAAAAAAAAAAAAAAAAAGAAAAGTAGAGTAACAAAATCCTCGTGCAAGGAACAAACTATATCTCTCTCTCGTTGCCACACGATACTCTAAATTATTATCTTCTAAACGCATTATATACCCTTGACGCGCAAAACTCAGCAGTATTATATTTATCAAGGCACAAAGCGAGCTGCACGAACTATCAAGTGTCACGAGAGCGACGACGAGCAACGAAGAAACCTAGTATCAAAATCTCTAGAAAGTATCATCCCCCTGGTTCGCGCTAAAGGAGAGGAAACAAACTCCCAAAATCACAAAGAGAAATCGCTTTAACATCGTCCCCTGAACGATCTTCTCCAAAAATAAATAATAAATTCTAGTGAAATCGGCACAGAACTCGCTCGATTCCTCCAATGTTTTTCCGCAACGGGGCGTAAAACGACGAAAGGAGAAGATGAAAATAGGTTTTTCGAGAAAATTTCGCGCGGTGGTCTGAGGGCCTTTTTTCGTTTTCCCGCGAGATTTCGGCCGACCCTTGGAAATTTCCCGCGCAGACCGTCTGCTGCTCCTCTTGGAGGCTCCCAAAGGGCTCGAGTATCGTCGCGCATACCGAAGAAGTTTGCTTTGATGCGTCCTCGAGGGTGCAACGGGCTGCATGCAATCTGCAAATGCGTTGGCCAAGTCGCGTTTCAACGATTCCTTCGTGTTCCGCTTGTAACGACGCTTGCCCCTTATCGAGCCCCCGCTCTTTTTGCGGCCACGTTTTTCCACCCTTGCAGAATGAATTTTTCAAAATCGTTTCAACTCTGCATTTGGAGGGCTAGAAAAAGGAGATCGCGAATATTTATCGCAACTTTGAATTTTTCACCAATATTATTATTATTGCACGACTGGTGCAAGGAGGGAAAGAAAGAAAGTGTCTTGTTACGAAAATTGTAATTCTGGATTTTTTCGTAAAAATTTTACGCTCAAAGCACGAGTCGCAATCATAACAATTTCCAGTAATAGTAATAATAATAATATTCGTGAAAAAACTATTCTAAAAAAAGGGGGAGGGGGAAGAGAGAGAGAGAGAGAGAGAGAGAGAGAGAGAGAGAGAGAGAGAGAGAGAGAGAGAGAGGCAAGAAAAATTTCCATATGCCGCAACTCGTATGTCGAACTTGGAGGTCGATTCGAATAATCGATTTTTGCGCCTACACGTCGTCGCCTCGACGTTTTTTGGCGTTTAAAAAATCGCGTGCACCGCGATATCTGTTTACGTTTTCCCAGGGTTTATACAACCCTTCCCCCATGATTTACGACTCATAAACGTATCCCATCCGATCCCCACAAATATACGGCGGATCGCTGCGTTATTGCGAGGCTCGTCGGGGTTATACGCGCAATCAGCGGATTAAATCGTTACCCAGAAGAGGAATCTAGTTTTTATTCGCGAGATACGAGAAATTGTCGAGTCTTGGAGAGAGAGAGAGAGAGAGAGAGAGAGAGTGATATCGAGGGATGGTTGAGTTACGACACTCGACAATCGGTTTCGTTACGATGCGGGTGTGATTAAAAAACCCTCGTAGAGAGTAATTGATTCGCTCTTACGTGGGATACGAGTGGATTGGTTTGGGACGAGACGAGAAACGTATGGAAAGATTTTCGCGCGATTCGAAGGAAATTGCGGATTGATTTGGTCGATGAAATTTTCATGGAGCACATTTGAGATTTTGGATTTTATCATTTGTCTCGCAGGAAGCGTGAATAATTAATCGTTCCAAAATAATTGTACACGGTGTGGATATAATTCAAATTTATTATATCGAGTAAAAAAAAACTTGTTTATATATATATGTGTGATGAAAAATTTCTTTAAAATCTCAAATTAATTAATTAACTCGATCAGTAATAGAGATACTCTATGCATAGAGCTTTATGAAATAATTTATGAATCGATAAATTTAGCAATGGTACAATTGAAATTTATTTAAGAAAAAAAGGTATCTATAAATATTCCAGGAACGTATTAACCGAGCCAATTCTTCGCAATTATGGGACCGTTCGCAGCGCAATATAGCACTTATCTTAAAAGCTCGAAAGCTTTCGGCGTATCGGTCGGATTCCATCTACGAATGAAAAAGATTACGCGTGAAAATGTATCTGAATAGTCTGAAAAAAAAAAAAAAAAAAAAAAGGATTTGCAGGATATCTACGCGTGAAAGGGTGAGAACATAATTCTTCTGTTCGGGAAAAAAAAAGAGGGGGGATACAAAATGACGAATCGAAAAAAAATGAAAGAAATTTCTATCCAATTTTTATTGAAATCGTTCCGTCTCTCGTCAAACAGCATATTTTACATTTTAATATTTATTATTATTCAATACTCGTTCCATCAGATTTGTTTATTCGAGTCGAAGCATTATGCCCGTAATTTTCCTTATCTTACATTTAAACGTACCTTCCACGCTGAACAAAGGAATAAACGTCTTTGAAATACGAGTCGAGACGCTTTTGTTTAAACCAATGGACAAACTGACCTGTTACCCGGTAATCACACCATTGAAAGACCCGATGAGGAATTTAATAGGAAGCTTCTTATCACTTCCCCCCCCTCCCCCGCCTCTTCCTCTTTCATCCTCATCACTCGTACAAAGAGATCTCGACAAGCTCTCTCGGTGGAAAACTTAATTCTCGCATGCATCGCGATAATTTTCCAAAAGATCTCGATTTCACTTCTTCTTCCATCGTCATCCAACTGTGAAATTGTTCCAAATATCAAAATTTCGAAATAAAATTGTTCAAAATAGTAACAAATACAAAGACACTTAATCTCGCTCTTTCGATTGCTTGGAATATTCTGAAGGGACAGATCCAGTGGCGATCAATCGACCACGAGAACCGAGGAGGCTCGTCGTGTTCTCTTGCGCTGCTCTTAGCTTCTCCTCCCGCAATTTACACGGCGAGAAGTTTGGAAATGGAAGGCCGGGCGGGGAACAAGAAGACCAAGACTCGCTTTAGGACTCGCGCGCAATAACTTTGCCGATTGTCAAATCGTGAGCTGGTTTTGTCTCGGCCCGAGGAAGCCCAACTCGTGCGGATTACTTAGACAGCAGTTCGAATGGCGGGTATTTGGTATTTGGAACAAGCGAACATCTCGCGCGTGAACAATGGATACACGGCCGTGCAGCATTAATATTGGAATTTCCAACACGCGCCCCAAATGACTTTCGACC
This sequence comes from Apis florea, assembly GCF_048593485.1. Classification (NCBI taxonomy): domain Eukaryota; kingdom Metazoa; phylum Arthropoda; class Insecta; order Hymenoptera; family Apidae; genus Apis; species Apis florea. The sequence continues at coordinate 4,072,759 of NW_028256809.1, read as the reverse complement.
CGTGTGAAAGGTTCGCGTCACGCGTTCTACGTTCTCTACTCTTTCTTTTGTTAACTTTGCTTTGTTCGAGACGCACGTTTGATTGATTCGAGCGGTTAGTATAATTTGTCTGGATTGGAGAGGACGAAGGAGTGTTTTAACAAAGGTATTTCGGTGTTGCAAGATAATGTTGAGAGGCTATTTATAGTGAAAAATTATTGGATATCAGATTCTTCTTTTCCTTTCGTTTAATAAGGAAGCAACTTGTGTCGATTGAAAATTATATAAAAGTTATATATTTATTTTATACGGTTTAAAAAAAGTTTAAAGTTGTCACTTATGATTTCTGTATCGCAGAAATCGACGATAGTGTACGTGTCAAAGAACCTTTACTTAAAATGTTTTATTTCTATTCCTTGTATCCATCGTTTCCATTTCCATACGTGCTGGACAAAATTCCGAATCTTTGTAAAATCCTTGCGCAAAAACGCGCCAATATTCGTTGCCGAATTTCGTTACAAATGTAATTATGAATGAGCCGATTTTCCGCCCTTTTAGAGGGATCTTGGCTTCCAAGAGATTGATCGCAGCACAACTGGAACAGTTGCGCTTGACGACAATAATTGTAACAGACTTGTATATTTATAAGAAGTTGTGCCAATGATTAATGATATCTTGAGAGATAATAAAGCTTCGATCTTTTCGCAAATCGTAGCAAGCATTTTCGCGAATTCCTCGCAAGTTTGGGGATAAAGAGAGAGAGAGAGAGAGAAAAATAGATTTATAAAACGAAGGAAACGACGTTTCTCCTAAGAACGAAGTTACCCAAGAAGTTATTCAATTAATAAACAGCCGGTGATCCCCCTCTTTTTTTCCCCTCTTCTTCTCATAAAGTTATTTTACTGTAATTACTTGGGCCATTATACCCATTAAAACTTGCTTTCCAAACTTCCAAGACATAGTTGTTTTCAGTGTATTCCGATAAAACTATTAGGTCAGTGCAAAAGTTGCTCTCCGTTACAGGGTGTTGGGCAAGTGTCTTTTTTTTTTTTTTTTTTTTTTTCGAAAACTGCTTGTCCCACTGTTAATGTTGCACAACTTGAGAAGCGAACGATCAGAGATCGTTAAGGGAACTCTTTCTCAAACTCTTTATTTTTAACGATGCTTTTTAAACGAAGACACGTTGCAAATCGTTCCTCTACGAAACAATTCTCGGGTTAAAAAATTCTTAGATAAAAGCAGCATCCATCGTTCAATTTAACGGATTTAATTCGACGAAATTATTACATTTCGATATTTCCTCTTCCCCCAAGAAAATAACAAGCACAAGCCTTTGGTCCCCTTTGAGATTCGGTGTCCAAAGGCAGGACACACCATCCGGCTAAGTGTTAATATCGTTGATTCTAACTTAATGAGTCACGATGAAATTCGTAGCCGAGCGAGGGGAAACGGGCAATTTCGAAAACGCATTAGCGAAACACGCCGAGGCTTCTTCCTCCTCCTTCTCATCGTCGTCGTCGTCTTTGAAATTAGTAGAAACTCATCCGCCCCTTTGAGGCCCGGTGGCATGAATTTCCGCGAGCCCCATTCGCGCCACACCGAGTGGGAAAATGCGTCCAAGAATTTAATATCAAACTTTATATCTCGCGAAATTCACTGGCGTAACAACTTCAATTCGAACGTAACCGTGGCTGTGATGGTTGCGGCGACGCGAGTGAGAAATAAATAAATAAAAATATTCTATAAACTGTCATGTTTTATATATATAGAATAATTTTACGTGAGATAATATTGTAAAGTTTTTGATTAACTGTTCGAATGAAAAGAGGGTGTTGACCTATGACGAAACAACAGGTTTTGATTTTTTTGGAGGAACGAGAAGGAGAGTGAAAAGTATTGATCTGCGAATACGAAACAATTTTTGGAAAAAAGAATTGCGAGCATTCGTGTTTGATATTGTGATTGAGGAAAAGTTTGAACGGAGAATCGAGGTAATAATTTTGAAATGCGCGCGAATTATTATATACACGTGCATTGATAATAAATCAGATTTGTCAGGATTTGTTTCGTTTTATCGCGTGAAACCTATGCTATATTTTATGACCTTTATAAAGCATACTTTGTCGCTTGTAATTCTGTTCTATAATTGGATAATGGAATACCGCAAAATCTGAGCGCTTGCGTTGCTAATTACGTATATTAAACAAATACCTTGCATGTGTAAAATAAACCTCTCAAAGGACGTGTAATTAAATTACAGATACAACGCGGCGGCAAATTTAATCCGATTGTAAAATTTTAAATCGATTCAAACGAAAGAGAACGAAAAAGGTAGAATGAAAAAAGAATTTTTTGAAAATAAATATCCGCTCGACGTTAAAATCCAATCGTCGATTCCTTGAATAATTTTCTAACTTTCTGAGAAACTTTTATCCACACGTATACGCGTAAATCTTCTTACTTGTTCAAAATATCCAACCTGACTTTCTTTTTTTCGTTTCCTTTCTTCTCGTAATTCCTCACGTTCCAACGTTTAATTTCTAATAAACAGCGTATGATAACGAGTCAAAACTCGCTGAATACAGAAATTAATAAAAATGGCGGCAAAGACATTGGATGAATAATTCGAAAGCTGGTCCGTTATTAAAAAAAAAATTTTCGTTTCAAAGGGATCTGATCTCTGAACGAAATTTATTATTATGCATCGACCTATATGTTCATGCCGCTATGGAGCTCGATAAAACACGCGTTGATCATGCGGGATCGCGCCATCTTTCGCGCCGTTTCCATCATCGATTCCCTTTTAAAAGATAGTTTATTTATCGTCGTAATAAATTTCCTTAGACAAGCGGCGCTCGATTCTCACCGAGTTAAAAACGAATCGGCCGATATATCTCTGTTGGCTTTCTTTCGGATAAACGGCTGTCAAATTTTGCGTGCAATTTGGACATTGTTTACAACGATATCGACGAGCGCTTCATCATCTCCCCGTTGAAATATCCGAATATCCGACGTTCATTTGAAATTGACGAGGATCGATCCCCCTCCGACTATCCTGATCTGTCACCGAGCGCCAGCATTTTGACAAAATTTCCTCCTCCTCTCTCCTGTTTTCTTTTATCCCTTTACGTAAGAAGATTAAATTGGAGTTGGTCGATTCTTTGCACACGCGGATTGTTTTGATACGATTCAGTGGGGAAAATTGAAAGTATACAAAATTACGTATATCCTTTTTTATTAGGTACAACATCCTGTCCAGGAATTTTACAATTTTCGTTTAAGAAAATAGATATATAATTTTAGATTTCTATACGAGGCTTTCTTATTTTAAAGAAAGCTATAGAGATATTGGAATATTTCAATCACAACGAATCGTAGAGAAAGAAGATATTTTAATCAGAATACTCGAATAATCTGTCAGAATTTGTCAAGCTAGAAGCTTAAAATTAATATTAATTTTCTCAAAATAAAAAATCGAGAAACCTACAGATTGAACACTTTCTTAAATAGAAAACGAATTCACGAGAGATAGAGCAAAATGATAAAATAATAAAAAATGGAATAGAATTAAAAAAAAAAAAGTAAAAATCCCTCGATTCGATTCTCCTTCTCGATTATTGTGATCGTATTTCACGATCGATCGAAAATTCCTTCGTTTCAGAATTCGGGAAGTGCGATTATGTTACATACGTGACTAATTAACACTGCGCCAACCGTAGCGATCTAATTACATAAAACATTTCTATTAAACCGGATGTTCAATCTCCCCTTTGATAGGAGCACAGTGTGTGGACATTGCTTTACTAATGCCTAACAGGCATTGCCAATAATCATCCTGGTAAACGTATTAATCGATGCCATACTACGTGTAACTGTGACGTTCACCTCGTGGCTATGGATGAGAGTGAGATACGGAATCAATAACGGATCATCGTTGCTGATATCATCCATAAAATAATATCTTTGTATCGTGCCTTCAAACGTGATCTCTTTATTCCCCTCTCTCTCTCTCTTTCTCGTACGAGAAGACAGCTGTAACTAATAGGCAATATTCGATATTATCTCAAGGGCGACGAATTAGTCGAATTAATTCGATTTCCTAATAAGATTCGATGACTATAATACAGCTAGTGAGAGGTGTATTTATGCGTAAAAAATTTGCTGTACAATGTTTCATCATGCTGCTATCAATATTGCGAAGGGACGTGATTTTTTATTTGGAAATTGGACGGATTCGTTTGATTGAAAAAAAAAGAAACACGTATGAAAATGTAACTAAATCCTTTTTGATAAATTTTCCAATTTCCCAATTGGTTGAATCTTTTAATTAACAATGGACGAATATTTTTGACGCTGTGCAACATTGCTTTTCTTACAAATTTTACTATTTTTTTTTTTTGTACTTGATTTTGTACATTCATTTGATTTATGTTCGACTCTTTGGAAACGGATATAATTTCAATTGAATTTCAAGATGTTAAAGATTCAGATACGCGCCTTAAAATATTCCATACAATATGAACGATATGATCCCTGTTTCCTGTGAGAGAATTCAGCGAACGCGAGAAAATTTCCTCGAAAGTATTCGGTATGAATGAACTTGTTCTCCGTTGGAACAAGTATTCTGCATAAAAGAGACGAAACGACTCTTCGAAACGCACCTCGAGTTTCCATCGAAACCAGACACACGCCTATGAAAAGACGTTACACGTACAACTAGATTTTAATTATAATAAAATTAAACAGCAAGAAAAATCGACAAATAAACGTCCAATACGATTCCAAATTCAATAAACAGACGTGCCTTATATTTCTTACATTTTAACAACATAATCTATTCCTCTTCGGAGGAAGACGTTTCCAATAAAATCCAATTTCATAAAAAATTCCCCAACTCAAGAAATGCTCTCTTGAGAAAGTAACCAAAACGCAAATAAATCCTTCTAAATTTTGTTATCCCTGCCTGCCCCGTTAACAAGATATAACACAGCCGGGAGAAACGGAGAAACTCGACTCGAACGAACTGTTTCAACAAGTTTCTGGAACGAAATCGACGGGGAAACGCCGCATGCTTGATCCTTTTGATAAAGCTTAAACAGCTGCTCGTTCGCTGCGCGTGGAGATCGATGGAGTTCGATTAGAAACAGCGAATTACCTTTGGCTACAGCCAAGAGACGAGAAATCTATTCGAGCGATAATTATTAACCTCGTGACGTCGGTTATTCGCGCCTTTCGGTTACACGTTGTTCCATACGTGTTACACGGCTTCCTGCTGCATTATGCATATTCCGCGGGAAACAAGCCTCACACGGCGCATTAAGCCACCGGCTGACACGCCTCGCCGACGTAGCGATTCAACCATGGATGGAATCGAGCTGTGTCGAATATCGACGAGATGGATCGGTGGATTTGGGGGGGAAGGAAGGGAAGAGTGCTTTAAATATCTCCATACTTTTTTCCTTCTAACTGCGTTCAATTACTTTTCTTCTAATAATAATTGTATTCGTCGATTCTCGAACATAACTTTTATTCCAAATTTTCAACTGTTGCAAAAATATGTATCGTGAAAAAAAAAAAAAAAGGAAAGACTGATCGACTGACTGAAATTCTTGTTCTTAATCAGGCAATTCTAAAACCGGTCGACAAGTTTTAGACTAAGAAGAGAAAAGAAAAATAAAGAAGAGTTTTAATTTCTGCTCGTGAAGGAAACGATTGGACGCTAATGGTAGAAAGTGTGTATCGGTAATCAAGATGGAATCACGTTGTAATAAATTAATTTCTTTGAGGGAGAGAAAACGAAGTGACAATATTTTTTATGATATCGTTGCGAATTCTTTTGCAAACTTGTCGATCGAGGGAGGGAATATTATCGAGAATTACTTAATTACGAGTGTTGTTAAATCGTTTTAATTATTTGCATTATCGTTGTTAATTCCCGCCCTGTGTAATTATCGTGGAAAAACTTCTTGCCGAGGAATCTGTCTGAAATGCTTTTAATTGCATCTCCCGTATCGCGAGAAAGTGTAGTCGCGAAATTAATTATGAAACGATCCTCGGGCCAAGTTGGTGGTTAGACACAGTTTCCTGTGTAGGAAAATTCTGTGACGTGTAATCCGGCGCGGGCAACAATTTATTTTATTAATTGCCCCGCCCAAGTTCGTCAGCGTGGAAAATAAATTCTCGTCGAATATCTTAAAGGGATGTGGGTGGATCTTGGGAATTTTTCTTTTTTTAAATTAAATCTTGTCGAATCGCGTTACCTCGTGCTGGTTGTAACTGAAAGCGGGGGATGATCGATGTGATAAAAGGAAAAAAATTGGTTTCGCGTTTTATTCTATAAAACTTGGGCAACTTTGAATGTAAAGAAAAATATTGTAAAATTTTAATCACGAATTCATAGAAAATTGAACGAGTTAAACGTAATTCCGCATCGATAAAAAGATGTATCGAAGCTGATTAGAATAGGACAATTTAAAGAGAAATTTTCAACTCTTGCCTCTTGCTCAAGAGAAGAGAAAAGAAATATAAGAAGAAACAAAACAGAGAAAGAAAGTGCGGGCCTAGCAATGCATGGTGAATAATTGAAGTGGAATATTCGAAAATTGAATTTATTTTTCCCTCTCCGAAATATCATTTTCCTTATAAACCCGTTCAAGATGAAACATCTTTCGAAAGATCTGCAAGAATCGAAAATAAGAAACGTCCTAAACTTTTGCGACGCATCGAGTAACAAAAATCTAACGTTCTCCTGTTATTTTATTTTCGAATAAAAAAAAGAAGATGGTATCTTTCAGACTAAGTTTTAAACGATGTAATAATATTTCACCGTTCAAAAATGATTTTCTTGAATCAAATCAGCGTTCTCCATTTCCAACCTGTTCCACCCAAATCCGCAACTCGCCCCCCCGAGACTCATCCATCATCGGTCAAGAGCGCGGCAGCAGCTGCAACAGCCCCCAAGATGAAGTATCGCCGGCTTAAACCCGCATCTTCTGTTTATCTCGCAGGTGTCCTGGATGCGCAAAAGGGACATGCACATCCTGAGCGCGGGGATCCTGATGTACACCTCGGATCTAAGGTTCCAAGTGATCCATCCGGACAAGTCCGAGAACTGGACCCTCCAGATCAAGTCGCCCCAGGAACGGGACTCGGGGGTTTACGAGTGCCAGGTCAGCACCGAGCCCAAGATGTCGTTGAACTACAGCCTCAACGTGGTCGGTGAGTGATGTATTGTGAATAATTCAGCTCGGCCTTCTCGTTCAAAATCCTTCCCACCGATTCGATCGGCCAATCGCCGTTGATTCGCCGAGCAAACGTGGCCGAGTAATCGCGGATTACCGCGGTTTACCACGCCTTGAATTTTTAACCCCGATCGATTTGTAAATTGCTATCGACGTTCATCGGCCCCGACTTGGAAAAAGGTTCGATTCGTATTGTTTTTTCCCTCCCCCTCTTTTTCAAAGGGGAAAGATTATCGGGAGAGTTTCCGAGGAGGATTGAAAATTATTATTGTTAAAAGGTTGTGATTTAATTAATTTCGCAATCTTGAATGATCGTGTGAAGCAACTTTCGAATAATGTTTAATTACTCGTCAAATAACATTTGCTCGTAGATATTATATACGCTTTTCGTATATAATCTTTGCTATTCGTATTGTTCTTTCTCCCCTTTTCAAAGGGGAAAGATTATTGGAAAATTTCTGAGGAGGATTGAAAATTATTATTGTTTAAAGGTTGTGATTTAATTCATTTCCAATCTTGACTAGACACTCTTCGAATGATCTTGACTTTCGAATAAAGTTCAACTCGTCAAATAACATTTGCTCGTAGATATTATATTCGCTTTTCGTGTATAATCTTTGGCATTGGGATTCTCATTGTTTCGAACGATAAATTGTCGAAATAACTTTACTCGATTAGTGATGCTCGAGGAAAAGCCTTCGACGCAGAGATGGAGCAAAAGTACGAACGAGGACGATGCTTTTAATTCGCTCGAATAAGATTTTTAAACCGGCCAGGTGTTGCGCTTTAAATCTGTACGGAAGGTTGGGGGGGATAGCGATAACGGGGGCATTCCTTCTTCCCGCGAAATAAAATACCGGGGCCGGGAATAAGTTATCCCGCTATCGGGAGCCGGGGAGTTAAGGCGCGCTATAAACAAGCTAACTCGATCCCCCCCTCCCTCTCTTCCTCGTATTCCGGAAGGCTTTCATATTGGCATAACTGGCGAACTTAATCTTTGCAGTTCGATAACTCCGCAACTCTTGCGCCCTGATTCTCGTAAACTTTCCATTCCTGCGCCGGAATTAAAAGCGCCGCTTGCAACGAATTATGTCCACCCTCGATGTTCGACTATTTCCCCCCAGCAGAATTCTCTGCTCTCGTCAGACAGACACGGAAATGAAAATCGTTATATCGTTGGCCGACGATGTGCAAACGCTTCTGACAAAATTAATTAATTAATTAATCTCTGCTCGAGATTAGATATTCTTGTTGGAAATCTTAATAGCGTGTAATATTTTTTAGGTAAATGTTTTAGGTAGATTGTTTGTTTCGATGAGTCGGAATGATACATTTCCTTTTTACATTTCAGAAAATTCTAATCAGGTACATTCGAACATACTTTGATAGAAAAGGGGTTCTACATCCCTTTAAATATCAGAAAGTCACAAGCTTTTGGTACATCTTTTCAATTCGATTCGCAAACCTCGCCTGTAAAAACATCCCTAACGAACTTCAAACCCTCGAAATCAAACAGGGGGGGAAAAAAAATCCACGACAGCCGCAATTCACGAAAATTCTCGAAACCACCGCCAAAAAAAAACCAAAAAAAAAAAAAAATACAGTGAATTCCAATTTTCCAAGCTTCTCCATCATTCCCAACAACCTCTATTTCGCGAGCCTCCACCGCGTCACGGACGAAAAAGAATTTATCCACCCTGCTCGAAAACAACCCCCGAGATGCAGAAGCGTTGACGTTCGAATCTTTGCGCGACGATAACACGACGTAAACGTGAAACACAGAGGATTGGCCTGAAAGAAAACGAGACACGAGGATTCTTCCCCCGCCCTTGGAAACAATCCTGGACGAGGGGTGGCGCGGCTCGATAAGCGGCTTGATGGAAGCCGCCTCGACCAAACGGCTCCTCTTTCTCCCAGAATCTCGCAGAATCTCGCGCGTGTCTACAAAATCTCTATGATACAAAGTGAGAATGTTCTTCTCCTCGGGGAGGCGGAAAAAGTTAGCGCGAAATAAATCGTCGTTTCTTCCATCCGTTTACCCAGGAAAAACTCGTAAAGCATGGACTCGATGGCGAAATCAATTTTACAAATCCGTCGTGGCAAAAACTGTGTATCCGTCTCGAAACTTTACGCGTGACGTCTCTCTCCCGTGGACGAGAGATTTGTTGCCTAGAGAGGGTGAGAGAGAGAGAGAGAGAAGAGAGAGTTGCTTGGATGTTTTAGTTGGGTTAACAGCCGACTGTTTGTATCGTGGTGATAAGTTATAAGGGATTTGGATCTTTATTCGAATCTGAAAAAAATTCCCTTTATTGGGTTTTTTGTTTTGTTCGATTTTTTTACTTTTCGATGGGTAACGTCTTTTAATTCCATATTATTGTAGGGGGTGAGTTGTGGTGCAATGGATCGAAGCTTTTGTTTGTTTGTAGCTCGATAGTAGTTGCGATTCTTTTCAAACAGAATGGTTTAATTGCGTTTCGAAAATCTAATCAGGTTAAGTTTGATCATATCCATATCGTATAGGTAATCGAGTGATTAGAAATTCAATTTTGTTAATTTTTAAAATCGAACGATTGTTTGAAAAATTTATATTACGAATGAAGGTATAAATTGGAAGTTTGATCGGATAATATACGATAATAAATGTAGTGGGAAGGTGAAATTAGGAGGGTTCGTTTGAAATATAGAACAAGAAACGGTAATTCCTATTATAATTGAACAGAGGATATATCAGAGAAAAGGATACTTTATTGTAATATCACACGGTTTAGTGTCGAATTATATCTCGACATAAATTTAACTATTTTACATATCGGACTATAATAAATAATCGTTCAATTACACTGTTATTTGTAAATCAAAAATCATGTCGTCTGTATGATATCGTTTATCGAAATTAAAGCGATAAATCGACATCGATTTGTGTATAATCATTTTCAAGAGAAAGAGTTCTCGCGTTGAAATATATTCATCTTCTCGTATCTTATATCCTGAATATATTTCTGAATTTCATTCATTTCGTTCATCGAGACAGAATTTTCGATTTCGAAACGACGAGATAATTCATCGTCGTATCATCGATACAAATGATACAAATATATAATTTTTACAGAAGTAAAGAAAAATTTCACCAGCAACATTCTTGGGAAACGAATTAAACATTTCTCCAAATCCGTGACTACGCTTCATCGATTTGTCTCTGCACATTATCCATCGACATCGTTCTTTCTCCTTCGTTTCGCCATTCGTCTTCAGGATCTTTTTCGTTTAATTTACATCCGCTCAATCTTCTGGAAAAAGACTTTAAATGTGAGAGAAATCGTACGACTCTTCGAAGTTCTTCTTTTCTTCGTTTTAACGTTGTTTCGAGAAAAGATTAACCTCTTTCATTCGTAACGAATTCGTCCGCACGCGAATGAATGAACATTTCAATGATTCACCTTTGTTGAAATAAATATATCCTAGGTAGAATAACGCGTTCCATTGTTGCTTAATTCGTGCAGTTTCTTCGGTTGATTCTTAAAGAGAAACTGCTGGTGGCACGGATGGAACGTTCTTTGGCTCGATTATACGGAATATAGTTGGGCGAATATAGGAGATCAAAGAGGTTTAATATTGGATCGGTGGCATTTCGGTAATTAATAACGTGAGAATAAATAGACGATAAAAATTTTTCATTGTAAGAGAACCTAGGAGTTTTAATGGAAGAAGAAGTTGATGTTTTTTTCAATGGTAACGGAACGAAGTAAGTGTGAAAAGAAAGAAGGATCGCATTGGCAACGGGGTAACAAAGAGTGAAGTTTGGAATGAATTTTTGCAACGACTCGAATCACATCTATATATTGATAAAATCGTTCTCGATTCGATTCGTATCGTTTTTTATCCTGTCATTTATTAACGAAATAAAATTTATATACGTGCGAATAATTTCTCAAAAATTTTAATGATGCTGACCACAAAACAGTAGTTCATTTATCTAAATCTAAAGACATCGCACGAAAAACCAAACCTCTCCAAATCGATCGATGTTCGATTTTTCGAATCGCAATTACCTCTTATTATAACTGATAATATATTTGATGTTGTAATTACACGTGTATATTATCCGAGATATAACAAGTGTTGTGAATTGAAGCATGGAATATTGAAGATGTGATATTATAAAATGGTATTTCGCTTTAATTATAAACAAGTCGAAACATTAAAAATAGTAAATATTAATCTTTTCACGAAATAAAATTAGAAAGAAAAATTTCACACTTCCAATATACGAATGACGCAAATACATTGAAATTTATTGATTATCAAAACGTGAAAATTTTTTCCCGTTCTGAATTTTCACCGTTTTACTTTTATTATTAAATCGTCAAAGCGGTTTCTCAAAGCGGCGAAAACGCTTTATTATGATTCCGGAAATTGGGGCAAAGTTAACTTTACATGGTGTACAGCATCGATACAACTCTGACCGAGATTTCAGGTTCTTATTTTCACAGATTCATCCGCTCGTATCATTCACAATCCCGTACGCACAAACTTTATCGCTCGACCGATTTTACAACCAAAGGGACTTTAATGCTAGAATTTATGAATATTGACCGTTTATAGTAAGAAATAATTTCTATTATACCGCTCGAAGAACCATCTCTCCTTTATTTCATTTCGTATAATATTCAGAGGAAATATTCAGAGAGGTTGGAGAAAAACAAACTGCCTTTGCCTCTCGTTTTCTTTATTTACATTCGATGTTTCGTGCAAGAAAATTAAAAAAAAGAAAACAATTATATTTACACTTAATATTTAGATTAGATTACTCAAGAAACTTTTCCTCGAATCTCATCTCCATTTCGATTTCGAAAAAAAAAAAAAAAAGAAAAATATATCTTCATCCCCTAATTTTTCCCCGCTGTTGTGCATTCAACATACACAGCTTCCACGTCCTTGCTTCCACTCTTCAACAACCGGTTCCGGCGTACACGTCCATGATGTTGCACAATGTCGAAAGGATGTCCTCCGAGAAACGAGTCCCCTCCTCGCGTCCTTGTTTCGCTTTTGTCCGGCGATACCGCGTTGTTGGCCGCCAAATCCTTGCAGCAGCAGGGGTTAATTAGCATTTTCGTCGGTGTATCTGTCACCCCAAGCTATATGCACCCCTCTCTCCCTCCCTCCATGAACGATGACACGGCGCAGGCACGGAGACACGCCGGTTCCCGATCGATGATATCGGTCCCCGATCGTGGCAACATCCCCGTGGCAAGATATTTGAGCGACGCGGAAAGGGTGGAGGGAGAGAGGGGTGTTTTGATGTGTCAATTAATAGCGAGGAAATTAGAGAGAATCGCGTTAAACGATGGCGCGGATGGGTTGGGGTTGAAGGCTGAGAGAAGAAGGGTTAAGAGAAGGGAGAAGGAAAAATATTTGTTCTCGAATTTATTTATTTCGAATTCGTGTAAATTTTATTTTCACTTCTTCATTAATTTCTCTGGGGTTGAGGAGAATTTAAGAAATGATTGAAATAATTTTCTTCTATCTTTTCTTTTCTTTTCTTTTATTTTCTTTTTTTTTTTTTCGTTCATTGAACGAAAATATTGAAAACAATCGATTTGTTGTTGCACAATTTTTACAGATCTTTTTTACAATATACACGGATATGAATAATTTTCTCATAAACTTGTCCGAAAATGGTTGATAGAATAAAAGGAAATGAATCTCGTGGAGGGAGAGAAGAAGAAGAGAAATTTATGCCCGGCCATCATGGTTTCCATTAATAATAAATATTACGCTGCTTTCTTATTCGAGCTTTATTCGGAAAATAGGGAATCACGAGTGAAACATATTTTTTCGTACGAGGGAGTAATTTTAAAACGTTCGCTTGACATTCTCCGTTTCATAATGAAAAGCGAATAGCGCAATTGCGTCTGTTTCCTCTTCTCTTATCCTTTTTTTTTTATTTTTTCTTTTTTTCTTCTTTTTTTTTTTCTATATATATTTTTTATTTTGGAACCGAAGCAGAGACCGAAATATATTTCATATGACTTCTGAACATTTTTTTCCTCTGCCGGTATCCAGGTTTGTTTCATTCCCATGAATATTGGATAGAGGGATCTTCTTTTTTTTTTTCTTTTTCCTTTTTTTTTTTTTCCTTTTTTTTCCGTACGTTAATTACGCACGCTTATTAAATTTATACGTACATTTATATCGATCATTTTATTTCGAATAATCCTTCAAATTTTCGTTTAATTATACGATAGAAATTGCATCCGTTTTAACGAATTCAATTTTTCATATTATGATTTTAATAAAGTGCGGTTGAAATTAGAATTTCAGAATTTAGTATTTTTTTTCTTTTCGCGTAAACCGCGCAAGAACGAAATTTATAGAATTTTATCTGTGCGTGAAATACATCTTTCTTTTTTTTTTTTTTTTTTTTTTTTAATTTGAAGAAATTTTTACGTGTACTTTTAAATTAAAATAGGAATTTTTTAATTTATCAGCTAATGTTTCGATTCAAAGTCGAGATAAAAAAGAAGTCATAAGATATATTTTACAACTTAATCGATACAAATGAGTTGAGTTATTTAAAATTATCTCAATAATTTCGATTTTCATTGCGAAGATAATTAAACGTATTCATAAAAAGGAAATTTTTAGCGGATATTAAAGCAAATTTTTTTCTCGTTTTAATCTCGATTGACATGTCGAAATGAAAAATAATATGAAACACTGTAGAAAAATATTTATTATTAGAATCTCGTGTCTTAATTTCATTTCGTTCGATTATTTTAATTTCAAGATGAAATGTTCGTTTTAAAATTAAAAAAAAAAAAAAATAGAAAATAACATCCTCGCGTTTCGATAAAAAGTTACAAAAATTACAATTCATTAATTTTCGATTCCATGTATTTATAAAAATTAATCGATCTTTTTATTACGTATCACAAAATAAAATGGCTTCTTTCTCCATTTTCTTTCTCGCTCCATCTTACCAAACACCGGAATATAAACATCGCAGAAGCAAGCATTAATTTAAATTAACATTGAATTAAATAAAGACATATCACATGACTCGTGTTCAGACGAATAGATAATTCGAATGATCAAAATTTGCATAATCCGTTGTATAATTTCCAAATTATCGTATTCCAAACTCGAAATTTCACAGTCGTATCGCGATCGAAGAATGATCGAAGACAATAAAATCCATAGACATTCATATCGATACATTTTTATCCATCTTTAAAATTCCCACGCGGCCATTAATCGATCGCAAGGGTCAACTAACGACGAGACTGGTAATGTAAAATTTTGTTCGTGTATATACACACACACACACATATATATAAATATATTGGTAATTTATTTACGAGGCAGGGCGTCGAACGAGACAGGCATTACAGCATGATTCCGCTGTAAATGAATATTGGTTAGCCGAGCATAACATCGTGATCAATTATACAATCTGACGAGCCGCTACCGACACGAAATTACCCTCCCCCGTTGCTCGATTCGAGGCGAATTAACAACATGTTTTCCACCCCCACGAATCGTTGAACTTTCAACGATTCATCAGAGAGACTCGTTCCTCGAAACAAGCCTCGCACATCAGACGATGATCCATGATGGATACACGCGTGTGTGAAATTTCCAACATGTGTGTATGTACAATACTTTCCATTGCTTCGGCAGAAAGATAGATCCCTTATAAATTCTTTTCGACAATCGTTAACAATGAAATAACGACTTTTGCAAAATTTTATCATTTCCTTTTCTTTTTTTTTTTTTTTTTTATTAGACTTCGAGGATATACGAATTATACCCGTGCAAGAAGAGCGAGTTGAGAAAAATTCGCAGCATGGTAAATTTCATCCATGACTTTTTAACTTGGGGAAATGATCTATGATTCCAGCTGCAGACTGCTGCTTGGCGATGTAGAATCGAGGTTTCGAAAAGTTCGACACGACGAGAGTAAAGCGTGGAATCGACGATAATTGAACACGTTCGAAACTTGTATTATTTAATTCGTGCGCGAGAGATCGATCCATGGTTTGGCTTCGTTTTCGCACAGCCTGAAGGGACGATCGAACGCGACGAGGGGCGAGGAGGGGGGAGGGCCGAATCGTTGAAACGGTGTTGGATAATTCCTTCGCCTGTTGGAGCCGAGTCCTCGAATAATTCGAGGGGAAATGGGGAGGGAGGGGAGTATCACTAACCGTCTCTAATAACACGGAATATCTTACCAACTGCTGAATCTCCTTATCACGTTCTAGATGTTTTCATCAAGCGAGGGGAAAGATTGGGAAACGTAATTTTCTTTGATTAAATTCATCGATTCTTTTCCACGCGTGTGCAATTTCGTTCGTTGTGGTTGGAACGAATATATTATTGGCGCGTTTCTGTTCTTTGGATCCGTGCAACACCATGCGTTCTCTCTGTTGTTGCGTGATAATAATAAAAGTGAAGAGTAGTTTTTTTTGGATAATTTCGAATGATTTACATTTGGTTAGATGAAGGAGAAATATAAATCCATGCTGTTGTCAAAGTGGAATTGTTATCGAATATATGTGTAAACGAGTGACAGATAAATAAAAGATAAGTTAAAAGATCTTTTTCAAGATTGTTCCAAGCCTTTGAAAATTAAGATGTGAATTGAACGTTTTGAAAAGGAAAATATTTGTTATTAATGCCTAATTTCTTCAGAAGATGAGAAAGAATTTTCATTTTCTCCGATTGTGAACGTATACTTGCACGCAGTAATAAGTAAATCTGTGACAGAGTCAGGTATGAAAATGGAAGTACGGTTGAGATGGTAGATTCTTTTTTTTTTTTTTTTTTTTTTTTTTAATGGCTTTCTCGAGTGCAAGATTCTTACATGGAATAAATTAAATTTCATTCTTCCAACGTGTTTATGTTCAATTTAAAATTAAATATACTGATAATACTAGTCATAATGCCGCTCTTATTTACGATCTCGTTTTTTGTGTTCCACTTTTGATTAGTATTTTTTAATCAAACGATGATTTACAAGCTGATTAAAACTCTAATTGAAATGATTCGATCGAGAAGAAAAATCGGATTGATCAATGTATCGAAATGAAATTTTATATACATTATTTGTTAAGCTTATGAGAGATTACACAAATATTCAAACACTTTAATTTCAAGAAGAAGCTTCTAAATGATTAATATCTTTTATATCAGTAATAATTAATTATAATTCAACAAAATTCTCCAACTTTAGTTTCTTTCTTTGCTCGTTATTCATAACTGTGTCATCATTCGAATTGTTAATTAAAACGATTCAGCAATCCAAAGATTTTTCAGATAAAAATCAAAGTATTCTATCCATGAAAATTTTTCGAATTATTCGCTATTATTAATTTTAAATCAAACAAACTCTTCCTACGTTCATCTTAAAAAAAAAAAAAAAAAGAAAAAAGAAAAACCACCACGACCCAGAAACGAAGCAAGCTATAAACGAGGGAAAAATCTCTCAAAATTCCTCCAAAATACCTTGGAGAATTAGAATTAATCGTTTCATCGTGCCAATAACACAGAGATCGCAATAGAAAGAAAGAAAGAAAGAAAGAAATCGAAGAAAAATTCCCCTGTGAATATTTTTCCATTCTCCCCCTCTTGATGATTGAGACGTGAAAAAAGAAAAAGAAAAATTCGACCGCAAGACAATGACAGGTGATTATTAGGCACGCGCTTGACATTGTTCGTGCAATTAAGTCTCATTGTCACGATTGGCCACACTTGGTTACAATATGGGGGGCCGAATGACACGCGTTAACGCACTGACGGCTTAATTGGTTTCACCCTGGCCCGCCCCCTCCCCCCATTTCTGATCCACGCTCCGCGCAACGGTCACCATTGTTGCAACGCAGCACAGGAGGCTACAAATCAATTGCGAAATTCGCGGTAATCGCGCGAGAATAATGGCATTCGTTCTTCGAGAACGTTCCGGATGATTTAACAGGGAATCGAAACGTCCATCGCGAGAAATCTCTCTGTCTTCTTTTCGATTTTTATTATATACGTGTTCCATGCAAAATTTTACTAAAATTTTTTTTCTTTTTCTTTTCTGAGTAATGCAGATATCGATTCTCTCATTAGATCGAACGAACAGTAGATCTAATTGGAACTAGGGGAATTCGAATAAAGAAATTTTGTGAGTATTTTTTCGAGAGATGAAATTGCAACCTTTTTTTAATTAATTCAAAGACACGTTAAGTTTTCGTCGTGAATTTCAACGCGACACTTTCCCTAAAACTAAGAAGTACCATTAAGTGAATGAATGGTAGAGCGAAACTAGGGGAATTCGAAGTAAAGAAATTTTGTGAGTATTTTTTCACAAGATGATTGTAAACATTTTTTAATTAATTCAAAGACACGTTTTCGTTATTCGTCACGAATTTCAACGCAACACTTTCCCTACTAAAACTAAGAAGTACCATTAATTGAATGAATGGTAGAGGGAAACTAGGGGAATTCGAAGTAAAGAAATTTTGTGAGTATTTTTTCACAAGATGATTGCAAACATTTTTTAATTAATTCAAAGACACGTTTTCGTTATTCGTCACGAATTTCGAAACGCAACACTTTGCGTAGAAAGCCAAGAGGTATCCCAATATTGACAAGTCTGAAACGAAACCGAAGGAATGGAGAGAGCGAGAATTGTCGAGAGATTAGAGATGCATGCATATCTGCATCACACCGAATTCGTTCCCCGTTAAAACGCGTCCCCCTGTTAATCTTTTTCGAATCGGTCGGCCGCGTTATCGGCCGAAAATTCGCGATCCCAAGGATCCTCGTGCCGGCCAAACATCCCCCAACATCCCGCAACAACCGCCCATTGAAACGCGGGCCGCCATTAAGCGTATCAAAATCGTTAAAGCTCGATAACGGGTGGCCGCCGTGCGATTAAACGACTTTGCCCGCGGTGCGAACAGGTTCAAAACCCGTCGCCTTCTCGCCGCGCGAGCAAACATCTGGATTTATTAACGCGGCCCACCCTTATTTTGTCACCGCTCGGTAATCGTGTTTCGCGCGATCGTAAATTTTAATTTCCACCGCGGATGAAAAAGGGTTTCCTCGTTGTGCGTGTATGTGTATGAAGGATGTGAAGAGGAGGCGACTTCCGTGTTTCGAGTTTGGATGATCGTTTTCGGTGCTACTATTACGCTTGAGAGTCTTGAATTCGAGAGATTGTAGGAGAGGTAGAAGAAAGGGGTGGAGGAAGGGTGATAAATTACTGTATTTATTTGAGAATGGAAAAGGAAAGTTAAAAATTGGGATAAAGGTAAAGGGAGATGAATAAGTTTCTTTTTTTAAATTTATTATACGTACGTAAAATATTAATTATTTTATCTTCTTTGTGAATGAAAAGGAAAGAAAAAGCAGTATTGAAAGAATAGCTTTGAGGCTAGGCGTATCGCTGGTTAATGTATCGGATTTTTCTCAATTTTAACATCAAAGAAAATTGATTTCGTTAAAAATCATGTTTGGCCCCTAATAGAATTTGGTTATTTCTCTCGTTTAAATTAACTCGTTTTTAATTCCTTTTTACGTAGCTCGAAAAAAGAATTGATCAAAAAAATTTTCCCGAGTAGAATAAAATAACTCTTTAGCGATGAAATAAAAACGGAAATAAAAGACGTGGTTTGAAAGCACGGTCGATTTGCAGGGACGCTATTTGTGCTCGTGTGGATGGAAAACTGATCTCCATGAACGTAGAATCGAGTCTTTTTCTCGAATAACCAACAGATTCGCTCGCGGGAAGCGTCACGCGATTGAATCGAATAAATTTTCACTTTGGGAAATTTATGAGGAGAAATCGACGATTCTACGAACGCCGAATCAACCGGTGCATTCAGCTCGATACTTCGCGACGAGAATTATACCTCAGGTGATTGAAAGATTTCTCAAATAGCGTATCAATTGTTATTTTCTGTTAATAATGAAATACGCGTAACGTGTAGTTTACTTCAAATCCTTTAAATCCCTGTTAAAAAATTAGGGAAAATTCAAATCGCTGTAACTTTGAAGTTAACGAGTCTTTATCAACGAATGAAACGCCATAAGAAGCGCGGAATCTTCCCCTTTAAAACGCTTTTTGATTTATCTCGATGTGACTCTCGGTTTCCGAGATATCGTCGTGTAAAGCAAAGAATAATTTTTAATCGTTTGCCTTAAACCCCCGATTAGATCCTATTAAAATTAGAAAAACTTTGAACCGCCATAACTCCGAAGATAGTAACTTCCGGTCAACGAACGAACGATCATTGGAAGCGCGGAACCTTGCCCTTTAAAACGCCTTTTCATTTATCTCGATACGACTTCCGGTTCCCGAGATATCGTCGTGTAAAGCAAACGGTAATTTTTTAATCGGTCACTATTTCTCTCCTTATCGCTCATTCGGATCTCTCGCTCGCACCTCCTTTCGCTGACCTATCTCAAATTCCAGACAAACGACAGACGCGATTCCTGGAAAAACGTAGTACGCGCTTCTAAAATATGTAGGTCAATAGATGGCGCCACCATTCATATTTTCTTCAGCCCTGTGTTAAATACTATAGACTTTGAATCTTTATATCTCGGCAATCGATTGAGATATCGGGATAAAACAAAAAGCGACTTCAATGGCATGATTCCCTTCATCTTTCGAGTACACTTTGATGACAAAATTTTCAATTTCTTTTTCACAATTTTCAGATGAAAAATTGAATGTATATTTATAACTTTGCTTGCCATTTGATTATCGAATTTAATTTTGTCTTTGATTTCCAATGGATTCAAATTAAATGAACGATATATTACATCTGTTCTTATTGTTAAGTATAATTTATCACAAAGGAAATTCACGTTCTGGCGAAAAGAAATTGATTCTTCAAATTAATTTATAATAATAAATGGCATAGTTATACGACAGAGAGTAATCGAAAAATTCTCTTACAGTTGATATACTACTCGCACCGGTACACAATCATTTTAACACGCGCTATTATCGCACGAAAGGCAAAAAAGGGATCGATATTATGGATTCGCTCGGTCCGTCCCTTTTTCAAATAAACCGGTCACTTGATAGCGAATAAAATTGTCCGATTCGAACGCAGTGTAATCTCGCGTGTTCACCAGGCGGGAAAACAAAGAAATTATCCTTTCTTCTTCCTTTTTTTTTTTTTTTTTACCGTTTGATGAAGTGCCCTCTCCCTCCTTTCGGTTTTCCGATAATTGGAAGAATTCCTGGAGAGCGAGCCACTTGCATTATTAATCGCTTCTATCGCATATTTTTGTCACGTCTCGACGTCGTTATCGAAAGTAATATCCCTTGGAAAGAATAGCCGGAGCAATTTCGGATTCTGAGCCGAGTGAAATTATTTGTTCCAACGATTACGATGGAGGGTTATATAGACCGCGTCTACTTGTTCAAGTGTAAATAACGTTTAATGGTATACCGATATACCATCACTGATATACTATCAATTTTATTTCTACATTTTACGTTTACATTACATTCGCTTTTATGTATTTCCTTTTAAGATATTTCGAATTATCCTTTAATTTACAATTAATTTTAACTTCTTCGATGAATTGTTTGGTGATTTTCGGAAATATCGAACGTAATTTCTCGATCTTATCGAGAAGACGTTCGAAGATTCGTGATAATAAGAATTCGCGAGGAGAAAATTTTCGAAACGATCGCGTAAACCGTAACATTTGTCCCACTTTCGAAGTTCAACTGTCACCAACAGCAAACACGTATAAAACGGCAGTTGAACACATTCGCCAGGAGGATCGATATTCTCTCTGGGATGAGGGATTCGAAGATTAAAATCAACCGGCCGCCGCGGAATTTCGAGCGTGCATCGATCGATTCCACGACGAGAATAATTCGAATTTTCTTCTTTCTTTTTTTTTTTTTTTTTTCAATATCCTTTTGGCGGCGATTTATAATTTCGAGTTGAATTAAATTAAGTTCGATCGAAATCGCGGATAATTTCGAACGACCTTTCACGATTCTATATCCGGAGACCGACCTGTTTGAATAAATAAATTTCTCTCCTCTTCTCGAGTCGATCGTGGACGAGGTTGGACGAAGTGTTGAAGATAGATATCCTTATGAATTTTTTCCTTTTTTTCTAATTTGATGAATTTAAACTCGAACTTATCCAACGTGGCGAAAGTTCTAGAATTTCTTATTGGAAGAAATTCGAAAGGCATTGACCGATTGAAACGTTGAGACTTTTTTCATAAATGGAAGAAAATTTTGATGACGAAGAGGAATATTACGTCTGACTGTCGATAATTTTGTAATTAGCCCGACTTTTCATGTTCACTGTTTGGAAAAATGACACGAAAAATGGAATAATTTCTGTGGATTAATCGATGGTTCGCGTAATGTGTTTAAGAATATTATTCGTTTATTTTTTGAAGGGATTAAATTGTTTACGACATCCTGTAAAACGTTATTTTCAGTGAGGTAGTAAAGTAGATAGGAGCTCGAGTCGTGTAACTTATTTTATGGATGGAGATGCAACCTTACTGGTAAGTAAATGCCAATAAAGATTTTCTTTTCCCCGACGAAAAAGTTGCACGAGTTTTAAACGAAGTGAAATTTTAACGAGGCTAACGAAACCTAGAATTATATATATATATTCAAAAAACATATTTTTCGAATAACTTGTACTACTAAAAGATTAATAGAGAATACTATTTTTCTCGCTTTTCATTAATTAATTATTTAATACACTCCTTAATTCTCATAAAAACTTTTTTTTTTTTTTGAAAAAAGTAAATCATATTTTTGAAATACGATACCTGACATAACTTAAAACTAAATTTAATTTTTTTCAATTCTACATTATATAGCTAGATTAGATTATATGAAAATACATTATACATTAAATAATAATCATTAAGATTTTATAATAGTGTTAAAGTGAAATTTTTCGAGAAATAATTCCTCTCTAATTTCTATTTTATTCTAAGCAAAACCATCCTGAATTCCACAGGATATTTCTCGAAAAATGGAAAATTTTTAGAATTACGTATCTTATAACGAGTGCAAAAAAAATATTGTTCTCAAGAAGATCCATTTTACGAGCTAATTCTCTTTTACCACGTTTGTTAATACCGTTTTTTTTTTTTTTCTTTCGGCTTAATCCTGCTTCCTTGGCTCGTAAACTCTTATGAATACTAAAGTGATACGCAGGTTACGATCAATATAGAAAATTAATGCTCTCTATTATTATCATCGCGATATATATATCCCATAAGATTTTACTCGCGCTGCATTTCCATATTTCTGTATTCCGTAATCTCCAAAATCTAATCTCTGTTAATCTCAAGTCGCACTATTGATAGATATTTAATTAATTACGATTCATCCGTGAATCATCTTTCAAGGAAAAACCTTTTGAAAATTTCCATCGTCAAAACAGAGCCATCTAGGATTCGAGCGCGAAAACGATTTATGAAACTCAACATTTTCAAAATCTTGTAAATTCGAGAAATTCAAGAAATAATTTCAATCGGTGAGCGCTTTTTTTTCCGTTAATAAACCATTTTATTCGTTACACAGATATATTCGAATTCGTCCTAAAACGATCGTAAAACGGAGGAGCAGTGTATTTATGACGCTGTTTCTCGATTGTGCGGAACAGGTTAACACGAATTTGTACAAAGATGGTGCATCGAAAATCAATCAGCAGGCAAATTTCGCTTCTGGCTCAATAATAGTAATTGTATATACATTGTGAAGATCCTTAAGGAAGAACGTTGTTGAATCTCTTTGTGCTGATATCGAGCGTGTGCTTGCTCGATCGATGAACGAATTACGATTATTTTATTAGGAAAGATATTAGGGGATTGGAGAATCTCTTGGTCAAGAAAAATTTGGTATACATTCGTTTCGAATAGAAATTCTTTCGATACTTTGATATTCGACTTTCTTAGATGGACGGATAACAATTGGAACAAGTTTGTAGACGAGTGTCATCGTGTAACACCGTGACATCTCAGATTCATGGCAGATCGTTACTGCAGATAATTACTTAAAGATATCCATTCCGATCGAACAAAAGATTTTCACGTATAAATTTAACGATGTTACAATTTTCTTTTAATAAATCAAACAGACATTCGAATGTTCGAACACAGACGCATAGAATAAGACGCGTTCCAAGAAATTGATTGATATCGGTTTCTTGCGTCTCGAAGATGCATTCGAACGTCAATCATACTCCGATTCAGTTATGTTTCGGTAAAATGTTGTTACGATCTCTCTAATTAGAAGCATCCTCCGGCACCGGTTGTTCAAGTTACTTAAATTTAATTGAAGTGCCTCGTCGTCGTTTCGAATGCATTCAACGGAGGATCCGTGTCGGCCATTAATTATAAAAATCAGGCGCTCGTGGTTCGTTTCAAGAAAAAGAAAGAAATAAAGAGGAGCATCTTGTTTGGAAAATATCTCGCAACCGTGTATACACGGTTGAAATTATATTTAATCTCAAGCGAAGCGGATCGTCGTGGAAATATATCCAAGAATCTTGGGGTCTGATAAGATATAATTCGAAGAGATGAACAATTTTTGAATTTCGAAACTCGAAAATAAGCCATACTTCTTTTTATATAGTTATAATTAATTCAATTATTTCGTGAAACGTTGGAAACTCTTTCGGGAGAGAAAATCGTAAAATTTTTATCATAAATGAATATGTTTCGAAGTGGCACAGTTTTTCCAGTTTATAAATATAATTAATTCGCGTTTCAATCCTTTGTAGTAATATCGAATAAGCGAGAAGATAAGCCCGCGTTAATATTTCGTGCATTATGGAACAAAAAATATTTGCTCGTGTCCCGGCCAATTTTATAATAGTTGTCGTAATTAACGCGTTGGAAACGACGTTTCCAGCGTTGAGTGTGAAAAGAGAGAGAGAGAGAAAAAAAGTTCTTTTGGAAGTATCGCTTCGTTTCATTTTTCCGAAAATTCATCTCGCACCTGTTCACGGAATAAAATTTAAAACCTTTAAAATTTAAAGCTATTAGCCGTTTGTGCCGACGTGGACTGAACTTGACAAGAGATTTTCGTGAAAAGGCTTTCGTAATCAGCCTTGAAACGAAGTGCATTAAATTAAAAATATTTCCTTTTTCTTTAATTCGATTTCTCTTTCCCTTCCTTTCCTTTTTTTTTTGGAATTTTTTGTAATGTAGCTTGTTATTGAATTGGTGAAACAGAAAATCGAGATTAAACTTTTCATTGATGTCGATGTTCCTGTTTGGACTACGCTATTTGGACCAACAAAAGAATTTCTTAATTTGGAAGGAAGAGAAGAACAATTTTTTATTTATTACATTCTGTTGCACTTCTATAATTTTTCTTTCTTTATAATCGAGTAAGGGACGTAATTCGAAATGAGAATTTTAATATAAATTTATAATATTTCTCCAAATTTATTTACTCTAAAATTGTTTCATACATCAATTGTCATACGTGTCTATATATTTAATAAAATAATCGAAGAAACGGCAAGATTCTCCAATAAAAGGAAAAATATATAACGATGAATAATACAAGAGAATAGAATTAAAATTCACGATTAGACTACAATAAATCTGAAGGCAACGTACTCATCATTACGAGAATCAAAAATCAAATATCCTTATTCATTACATTTCTCTACCTATGATATCCAGATGGAAACACAGATGAATTATTAGCATCTGTTCACACGTCAAACAGTAAAATGTTATAAGATTTATGGATATTCATTCGTTTCGTGAGATGCGCGTCACGTAAGAGGAAATTAAAAGCAAAGTATAAATTGCTGTTAAATGTAAAAGTGTCTCTAATTTCTAACGAGACAACGATCAACTGATTGCATACAAATAGAGAGTCGCGGCAGTTATAGAAATTTGTTGTTTCCCCTTCGAACAAAAGGTCCAGTCTCCTGTTCCACTGCCATTAGTTTTAGCATATGAAAAGAGCCGACAGTGGACGATAATCTGTATGCAAAAAGATATGGACGAGATAGCGTACACTAACCGCGTATAGCCCAGCCTCGAATAATACGTGTAATCTCATACTTGGGCGCGTGTGTATTAACGTGGCGGCGATCGTCGACTCTTAGTCGTGGTCGCGTTAATCCACGCAATCTATTCGCGACATGCTGAAACGCCATATTGATTTACGGATTTGCGGCCACGTGACAACCGGTATTTACAAGATAAATAAATGTAATTTCGGATAGGCGGCCATTCTTTTTCGGACATGATATATTTTGAACGGTATTCTTGATATTCTAATAAATTGAAGACACGTGATCGATCGCATGATGATATGTTTTTTTTAAACGAGATTTGAAAGCCATGATCGGTGCAAATAATTTTTTTTAAACGAGACGAGATAAATTATTTTGAGAACTTTTATTATTGCAAGGATTTTTCAAGCGAAAAAAAGCTGAGAGTTTGAATATTTAATTTTTGCTCGAATTGCGCGTAAAGGAATATTCTTCTCGCATTTCTATATTTTCATTTGGAAATTTTCGAAAATTGTTGTTATTTTAAAGAAGTGTGAAAGGATATAATAAATAAATCGTAAAAATTGGATAAATAACATTTCCAAAAAATGACTCGTTTAATATTAAATTAAATATCTTATATAATTATTCAAATAATACGATAAAATAACGAAACGCAATAATCTCTTCTGAAGAAAAATCGTTTAATTTATTGTTCGAGCATCATTTTAATCAAGACTGCAGATTGATGCGTGATAAATTATAAAATATGTTAATTAACGTAGTTTTTCAGCGGAGCAGTTTAATTTTTTTCCACTTCAAATAAAATTCTTGAATACGCGGATGTTGCAACATGCTCTTCAATTTGCAAAGAAAAAAAAAAAAAAAAAAACCTCCGCCAAAGTTTGATCGGAAAAGTTTCAGGTATCTCGTTATTATAATTAGCCAAATGCAAAACATCGTTGTCACCTTTTCTCATGAATCCAATTTTCCAAATGTGAAAGTGTGCGTAACGAGCCACTGATTTTTCGACTAATAACAAATTTATCTTTCGGATAATTTGCAGTAAACTGTGACGAAATTATTTGGACGAGAAAGCTCTTAATAAAAATATACTTGGAACTTTTTAATAAAATAAAATTTTTCGAGCCATACTTTTTTTTATTTTTTATTTAATTACAACTTCCATGATATCACTCTACTAATTAGCAATGTGTTAACAGAGTTTACGATATACAGTGAAATTTCCCCATGTTAATTATGTAATTATGTATAGTGTGCAAATGTGTGTTATATTATTCTGGCAAATTTGGAAATTGTTATTACCCGGATAAGTAATACTTTCAAACTTTTTAATTAACGGTAATTTTGGGAAAAATTTCACGTTTTTTAATTCACAACTTGGAGAATATATTTGGGATAAAAAAAACTGTTGCACAAGTTGAAGTGTCCAAATTTTTTGAACTTTTTCATAAGATTAATTTATAAATATTATAGTTAAAAATTAATAAACAAAATAAATGTTTGCTAATTCTATATAAGCAAGATCTAGCATAAAGTTGAATGACACAACGATTTTTATCGTTACCTGACAATATAAATAGGTGTAAATAGAATATGATTTTCAAATACTCGTTGGCGGTGAAACGAGATGATTGGTCAGTCGAAAAACTTCCTCCCTCCCTTTTTTTTTTTTTTTTAAATCGTTATGCAGAGACAAGCATAACGAATGGGGAGTAACGTAATAGTCAGTGACGTGCGAAGTAATCCGATTGTCGCAGTCACTGTCCGATTATTCCCAATAATCTGCGACACACGTGTAACGAACCACGTCCTGTTCCACCACTGACAATGAAACAGCCACGTGTCTCTGCATCGAACCAAGAAGAATCACACTTCTTCGAATCCGGAAGTAAGAATTTATTATTATTAAAAAAAATACGTATGTGATGTATTATGCGTGATCGTATTAAACGTTCAAATACGATTTGATTGTGAAGAATAATTCACGCCGAGAAAGGAAAATTGATATCAACAGGAAATTTCCAATTATCTTACAATTACAATTTAATTATTATTTCCATCAACTATCGCAATCATCCTGAATCGTATTTATCGAATTTCCAAGGTTTACCTTTATACCTTGGAAAAAATTAAACGCGTTTAATCGCGTTAATTATTTAATTTTTACTCGTTCAAAATAAGATCAGAATTTCCAAAACTAACATCTTTCCAACATCCCTCGTAATTGATAAATCGTGATTCTCAAACGTTCTCGATGAAAATTTAAAAAAGAAAATTAAATTGTTTAAATCGCCTTAACTATTCTCATTTCCAAAATCTTTCCAACATCCCTCGTAATTGATAAATCGTGATTCTCGATTCGACGAATTAAAAAAGAATCACTTTAATCGCGCAAACCCTATACTCGAAAATTCCAAGCCACAAATCTGATCGAAATCAGCGTTAATTAGCCTCTCGATCCTGGGACCACGGAAAGTTTTGGTCCCTTGTTTAATTTAAAGCGAGAATCGGAACGAATACGTCGCGGCCCTTTATCACCGATGCATTCTTCGTATAATCAGGTCAGGGATGACAACAGTAATAATCGAATCGGTTTCGTTCGATTTAACCGGCCCCTGTTGTCCCCGTTTTTCCTCGTTTTATTCGATCGGGCGAGCGACGTAATCCCATGTGAATAATAGGCGTGCTTTTGAAATTTCTGGGAGGGAGGAAAATCTGCTCGACAAGGGAGCAGATCGGAATTTTTGACGAATTTTGGCGCGATAGATTTCGATTGAATTTTTTTTTTTTTTCACGCGATAAATAAAAAACTCGATCGATCGATTTGAATTGGATATTTATGGATTGATATATTTATATGGAGGCAAGGAAAGTTTTTCTTTTTTTTTTTTTTTTTTTAGGTTTCTAATCTAAAGAATTGTGCATGGGGTAGGTTCTTTTCTTTTTTTCTTTTAAGAAAGAATGGAACAGAATGAATGTATTCTTCTTGCTTGTCGCGATGAAATTTTTGCATTTTTGAAAGAGAATCAAGATGAATGTGTTCGTTTCTTTTTTATTTATTTTTTTTTTATTGAGAAAGAATTTTGTTTGTTCCAGATGTTGTTTGCTTTTAATGATACGTTGGAATAAGATGGATCCGGGTCAGGTTATTGTTCCTACTTTGTATCGAAAGAGAATTTGTTAGTATTTAAATCATGCTCGCGAATTAAACATTAATAACAGTGATGAGGAAATTTTACTCGTGATAACTAAAATTGTAGATTTTTAAGAAATTGGAAAATAGAGATTCTGTTCAACGGTTCTTTTAACGCATCTACAAATTTGATATATGATTCCATTCTTAAAAATTCAAAATTCATAATATCAACTGATAAAGCGCCTTTTACGAAGAAAATTATCCTCTCCAATCAGATTTTATTTCTTCCTATCTAATATTTTTAACGCAATCTTTTAATAGGGGATCCTTTATAAAATAATAACTCTGTTAATTAATTGTAATCTAGCGTAAATAACATTGTAAGATTATAATGCCGAAAAAATATTACTTAGTTAATACTTTTACACTTCCTTGCCACCTCTTTTATCTTCCAATATAACGTGAACGCATTATCTCGGAATTTTCACCAACTATAAACACCGCAGTTTTATTAAATTCACCGTGTCGTATATCCTTCAACGAAAAATGGAAAGTAACCAAGAGGGAAGGTAAAGAAGAAAAGTGTTGGCGTAAAAAGTCAACGAGGATGAGATAGCAATTAATGATAATTGTTGTCTTCTTCGTGTCTCCTTAACGAATGTTTCGTGGTTTAATTATCCTTCGACTCGTACCTTTCTGATCTATCGTTCTGTATTCTAATACGTAGAATACTTTCGCTTTAATAATTTTTCCTGCGAAAATATAGAGAAAGTTTGGGCGTTGAAACGGTCACGTGAGTAGAGTAGAATGGTTCGTTGTTGACAAGTAGAATAGGACGTTTACGCTGGGACAAATGGAACCGAGGCAATCAGAATCGAAGGGTGAACAAGTGGAATAAGAGAAATTATGATCAGATGGGGCAACCTTGTAGATTAAGAAAGCCTGGGAAAATGGAATAAGAACATAAATATAGTCAGAATGATAAATAAGCATAAGAGAGGCGATAGATTATGGACAAGTAGAACAAGTTGAACAGTGTATCGAGACGTTGATAAATCGAAGAAGTGGAATAAAAGTAGAACTTTAAAAATTTATTTGTTTGTTGAAAAAAAATTGATTTTACGTGGGTTCTTTAGAAGATTGTATGTAAAAATATCGATTGTAAAATGTTTTTTATACAACAATTTTTATACACAAGATAATCGAGATAGTTGAACTTCGTGTTTCTCGACAATTTCAAGAATTCAATGAATCGGCAATTTTTTTTTTTTTTTTTTTTCTTCATGGAAATGGAATCGGCGAAACGTTTGAAAATAAAAAGGATGGCATCGTGAAAAATTACCAGGGAAAACTGTGCAATCGTTTCGAAAACTCAGCTGACTCTTGCTCTAAGAAAATATTGTTCGAACGACGTGGAACGATATTTTCGTCGCGTTCTCGCTTTCACGATTCGTGTTTTCTCTCTCTTTTTTCTTTTTTTTTTTTTTAAAGAGAACTTTATTGCATCTTTTTTTTTGAATTGGCAAAGTGTGATAACAGGTTTGTGAAATTGTCAATATGAGGGAAATATTGGCCGTTGAATTCGAACGGATAAAAGGTTGTAAAAAATGGATAAATTTTACGAGATTTTTGTTTTTGTAATTTTTCTTCTTTTTTTTTTTTTTCGTTGGAAAAATTCATTGTTGCGTGAAAAATTGAAGAGATTCGGGGAATGCGCGTTAAAAAGAATATTTTACATGATGAGTAGATAAAATTATCTATTTGTCTCCGTTTTTCAGTTTAAAAATTACAAAGTTGAGTTATGAGTTATTATCAACAGCTAATTAAAATTAAATTTAATTGCTTCTAAAATAGGGGAAGAAGCAATTTTTCTTATATTCAAAAACTATTCTCTCATTATCTCGTCAGACTTAATTTACCCTCTCCACTTTCACTTTCATCAAATTCATTCTCCACACACACGCACACATATATAAATATTAAAAGAAAATCACATCCTCGAGCAAAATATAAATTTACCCATCGAGTTACACCTAAGCATCTCCTCGATACATCGAGTTCCTCCCTGAGATCAATCAGAGAAATTCCACCCTCCATCGATTCCTTTCAAAAAGAGAGAAAGGGAGAGAAGAGGAAAGAGTAAGCACACGTGCAGCACCGATGCAACCAAATTCCCATGAAACTCGCGAGTTTAAAGCGGTAAGCATAAACCCATCCCGTGATGGAAGGTGGAGGAAAGAACGGCTCTTTGCGTGTATCCTTCCGACACAAGAAAAATCACAGGAGAGGACTTTCCTCTCCCTCCCCTCGATTGAAACAGAGAAGTGTCTTTCGATGATCGTAGGATATCAACGTCTCCATCCGCATATAGAAACCGCACGAGTATCGGCTGAAAGCCAGGATCCCTCTCCTCTCTCTCTCTCTCTCTCTCTCTCACCCCTTCGAAAACCAGGATCAATATTATTTTTATACAGCTGACGTTTGAAGCGTGTCGTCGGCGGGTGAAGCGGACTTCTTTCATTTCGGGATTCTTGGAGGGGAAAATATGGGAAAAGGAGGGCCGACCGACCGCGATCGATTCTCCCTCGAATTGAAAAGAAAAGTCGGGGGTTGGGTTGGTGTTTCGCCCGATGGGAATAAAATAACTTCTCTCGCCCTTGAAAGACGAGCGTTCTTCTTTCTTTCTTTTTTTTTTTTTCGCGTGGTCTCGGTGTAATTTTCGAAATTGATGTCTCGCGTGGCAGGGAGGGGAGGATTGTGATGCCGATGGAAGAAAGATACCACCCGGGTGGTTTCCTTTTTTTCCTTCAGTTTTTTCCTAAGCGAAAGAAGAACAGCTTGGATTTTGTGGAGGGATTTGAATATTGTTTCTTCGAGTTTCTTTTTTTTTTTTTTTTTTTTTTTGTATTTTTAGGAGGGAGAAGAATATATCTTGGGTTTGATTTTGAGAGGACGAGATTAGGGATTGGAAAATTTGTTATTATATTCGAAGGAAGAGCGTTTCTATTCGTTTTGAAAATATCAAGTGTCAAGAAATATTCATAATTTTCTTCTGAAATACATAAAAGTGAAGGTTTTTGCACGAATACATTTGCATTTAATGTTCGTTTGAAAAAATATTACAAGGGGGGAAATATAGGGGGGGAGAAACGTTATTTGGACAATTCCAAGGGAACGATTTTCAAGGAAAAGAGGAACTAATAGGCCCAAGAGATTTTATAATATGTATAAAACGCGCTTATCAGTCCTTTTACCATTTTACCGTTTCGAAGATACGATAAAATTAGCGTCAATAACGGGCACAGGAGGCGCATAAATATTCGATTTCGTCCATTTCCTTTTGTTCATCCGTGATTCTTTATCTGTTCACCATCGAAACGAAATTTCACGATCGTCATTAAATCTTTCTGCAAATTTCACGCGAAATATTTATCACGCGAAATATCCACCCGTATTTCGAGGCGATATATAATTATTTTCGATAGTATTAAGAATTTATTATTTCAAATTTGTTATCAAACATTCGAAATAATATCGAGTAAAATAATTATTGAATGCTTTCAAATATTATGTGTATCGATGCAGATTAAACGCCGCCCCGAAATTTGATTAAAGTTATGGCATAAGTTAAAATTAAATTGTAAATTATGTTCGCAATGATATTGCAACTCGAAGAGTATGCGTATTAGTTTAATTTTATAGAATATTGAAACTTTCTCCCTCGTCTACGCATATAAAACACCGTTATTGAAATATCAAATTGGAGACATTTAATTCTTTGAAAAATTATCCCTAGCCTAAAATCGTATAAATAAAATTAGAAAATTTCGTTTATCGTTGATCTGAAAATACCATTTGTTTAATGCAATTGAAGAATCGTCGAGTTAATATTTCTCACATACAAGCATATTGAAAGATTTGCTTCGTTTAATAATAATCTTTTTTTTTTTTTTTTACAAATTCTAAACACAACAAACTTCTAGGGATCGAAAAATAATTTTTAATTATCTCGCTTTACATTGTAAAATGTAATTCTATAATAAATCCTGTTACGAATTAAATAAGCGTAATAATATCGATTTTAAAATTAGCGATCCATCTTTCTTCCGCGATAAATAAGTCTGACTTATTTTTTTTTCCTGGGATGGGGAATTGAAAAATTATTCAGAAGGGCGGTGTGTCACACCGGGGCCGGTCTCAGAAGGTTTTTAAACCACTTCCTTTACGGTTTGGCGACTTCATTTTCTCGGTTCAAGCGTTGCGAATCTCTTACGCCACTTGCGAAAGAGCCGGCCGCGGCGCGGTCGCCGTGAAAATTGCTCTTAGAAAAATCCCTCAGCCACGAGTCGCGCTCGAGGACCCGATTTCCCACGAACGAAACAGCTGTTAACGTTTGCCAACTTTCCTCCACGAGTCACGACACGTCCCGTTACGTGGGAAACGAAAAAAGATATTTGTATACGGTGTTGTTAAAAACTCGGGGAAAAAACGGGAAGTTTTGCAAGTGTTTTGCACCTTTCGTGCAAGTGAGAATATTTTTTGAACCCGTTTTATCAAATTTTCCACGTGAGAAGGGAGGAAAGGGGAAAAACTTTTATTTTTCTTTTAGTAGTGAATTTTTTTTTTTATTACAATTTTCGAGGCAATAGGAAGCTTTTTCAGTGACAGTTCAAACTTTTGACTTGATTTTCATTTTATAAAAGAAAAAGTGTGTTTGGTGAATATTATTGGAAATAATTGGTAGTGAAGTTTATATATATTTGTTGGTAGTGTTGGTTAAGACGATGTTTCTTTAATGCCTCCTTAAAAATTGATTTATGATATTTCATACGAGTGTTATTAAATTTTTAAAATGGTTTATGATTTTGACTTTTTATCGAAATTCAATCGAGAAATTGTTTAGTTATAAGATTTAGAAAAATTCAACGAAAGAAAATGTATGATAAAAATATAATCTAATGATGTTCTGTATTAATAATTTTTAAATCTTGCTTCTTCGTGCATATAAAGAGACTGTTTAAGGATATTTATATATTTCATATTTTTATAAATGAAAGTATAACATTGATAGCGAGTAATGATACAATATTTAACCTTGCTCTTCCACTTGGTTGAAGTGGAATTTCGAGGGATCCACTCGTTTCTGGAGGTTAGTTTCTTGAAATATCCAGCAAGTGCATCTCCAATTTCACGAAATGAACGCCACTGTAGAAATTCTTGTGTTATTCCATTCCAGACACATTTCTTCGTCGAGAAGTTTGCTTGGCGTCTGACAACGTTGAAATTTGATTGATTCCAACGGTTCTGATCAAAATTTTAAGAACGTCGTATTCTATTTAAGCCATATTTATTCATTTATAATAGTTCAACTCGATAGAAATAACAGGTTTGGTATTATAAATATAATATATGATTTTTATTCATTATTCGTTTCAATTACGTCAATTTTCTCAATTTTCTCTCGATAATAAAATACCTCTTATTAATGAAATAATTACAATAAAAGGGAAATATAATCATTCGAGAGATGAAAATTTATAAAAACGATGCGGATGATATTTTATAAAATGGTTATTTCCTTTAAAAATATTTTCGTAAATAATTTTGCAATTTCAATATGTAATAAATTTATGGCGTTAAATGTCTCATAATATCGTATAAATGTGTCGCATAAACAAGAATTACGCGTATAATAATACGAGATATAATATATAAAATTTTATCAATATAATAATTCTCGCTAATTATTTCTTGCAAACAAATCAATCATAAAATAAATCAGTGAAAACAATCATTTAACTGTAAATTAAAATCTATATTATATTCGTATCTCTTTTATCTCATATATATTGTAATTTTTATATTTTTCCATCACTCTGAAAACGAAAACTTTCGTTTAAGATATTTTTTAATTCTCGTTTTCTTCACCAGGGGGACACATTTTTATGATTCTCGCAAGTAATAATATCCCCTTTTTCCACAAATATCAAGTTAATGCATATAAAATATTATTAGAAAATCTATTTTGCTTTCCAATAATTATTATATCGATTTCAAAAAATCGATAATCTAAATTTACAAAAAAAAAAAAAAAAAAAATTAGAATTACACGATAAATTCTGTATAATTCATATCAAATTTCTCTTCTTCCCAAGCAATTAGTATTTAAAACCAGCGCAATAAAATCATAAATATCAATATAACATAAATTTCTACGCGCGTAAACTTCTCAGAATAATTTATATGACGGACTTACATCTCGTACATCCACAACAAAATCGATAAAAAAAAAAGAGAAATTAACAATTTGCAGCCATCCGATTCAGCAAATGTCTCGATACTTTCCAACCCCATCCGCAACAGGAAGAATCGAACTATCTCGAACATAAATCTGATCCACGGAAGCATCCACGGACGTTTCGAATCGGCAAAAGTTTGGCAAATCAATTTCGAACAGCCCCCCTCCGCTCGTCTAAGATTCTCTAATTACTTTTCCCTAGCCAGGCGACACGCTATCCCGCTCGAAACAAACCGATCGAGCAGAGTACAAAGTCTCTTTCCTACCGCAGAAACCTGCTACTTCGATCGAATGAATCCCACGGCTTTGGCAACGAGCAAAAGTTTCTCACGACAGTAGCTGCCCCGTGTCGCGAGAATACTTTTCTGTCTACCTCCCCGTTCTGAATGTGACAGCCTCTGGTTTCCCTCCACCTTTTGCAACCTTCTTCCTGCCGCTACAATAATCGTATCGAGAAGTATTGGTTTCTTGATTATGCGACTTTAGATGTGCCAACTTACAATTTATATCAGAATGGTTAAAATGGTTAAATGGAAACAGTAAGGATTTTTATATCTTGGATATGCACGTGTGTATGTGTATTTTCATATTGAGGGAAGAATTGAGTCAAAGCGCAAGTCTCGTTGTGAAAATGATCGAATTATGTCTGAATAAAAATTTCGTGCAAAAAATGTAACGTGATTAAATGAAACGAAAATCGGTCGATTAATCAATGGTAAAAATGATAATTTTCAAATGATCGAAAATTCGAAGGAAATTATGTTACGGATGATCAATTTTCTGATATTTCGTTCAATTTTTCCGATTTATATTTTCATGGATTATAAAGATCGACATGGATGATAAATTCGACAAATATGAATGAACAAACTTGTTCATCGTTTATGAATAGTAAACGTTTAATGAAACGTTTTTGGTTCGATGTCAGATATGAATTTCACGATCTCAATATACACGTAGAAATTTCGGATCTAAATTTAATGATGCGAACGTGTGGCAAGTCAAAACCTTTGGAAATGAGGAAACGTTTAAGCACTTTGAGTGTGAAACGCTTTATAACTCTTGCTACCGAATATTTCATTTATTTGACCTGGAAATGATATCCACAAAATGATATTCCGCCATTCACGAGTCACGTGAGGTGCTTTTTGAAAATGTAATATTAACGAAATCTAATTTTCGTTGTTGTCGACACGGTAACGTATCTTTCTATACTTTATGAATTTTTTCAAAATCGAGACTTAGAACAGAAATTATTCCATCAAATTGAATCATCGTTTCGAAGCCAAGTACTCGCCTCGACAATTAGAGAAGGCAGAATCTCGTCGTTTCTATTACGACTCGTTCAGACTCATCTTCAACCCTTTCGAGACGAAGCCCGTGGAATCGATTTCAATTTGTAATGAATCTCTCTCTCGATAACCGGCGAGTCACGTCCGCGTTCGCTAATCGCATAAATAAATAAACGAAACAACAGGAGGATAACTAATTCAACTTTAATTCATTCTCGAAGATTGCGCTTTTAAGCGTTCGAAACCCGGATCTCCAGAATCGTAACCTCGACGATAATTAAACAGCCAGCGAAATAATCCTCTCGATTATTTTTCCTTTTTCCCTCTTCGTCTTCTTCTCTTTTTCAACCCTCTCTCGTTTCTTTTTCAACATTAACGAATCGTATTCCGTTCAGTTGTTCAGCGTCGTCGATGCGACCCACGGTGTTTTATTTCTTTTTATCCGACCGTATTGCGACTCCTCATCGCTTGTCGTCGATTGTGTGCTCAACCCCTTCAGACGGTATAATGAATCTGAGTCGTTAAAATTTTCTGCGAGGATAAGGTTTCCGCGTGGAAACTGGTTGCAAGCATTTTTAAGAATCGAAATTGTTTCCCGTTGCATGTACGTGTTTACTGGATGATATTCGTAAGAGAAACAACGTTTTAAATACCCTTCTTTCGGATTCGAATTGATGAGATTGGAAATCAACAATGTTAATATCAGATTCGAAATTATTTTCCAAAATTTAAAACTGTTTATTTCACGAACAAAGTCTTCGAATTAAAATTCTGATTCCCGCAATCGGTTTAAAAATGGATGAATTAATCAAATCCAAAGGGAGATAATACGAATCGATTGGAAATCGATGGAGAACGATGCAACGTCTCGAAGAGTTTCACGAAGTGGAGATTCGATTCGAAGTCTCGGAAAAAGCCTTGTATTCTAAACGGTACATGAAATTTCACGATCAGTCTGATCTTTCTCTGGATACGATTCCATCAAAAGTGGTGCTGCTCCTCCTCCTCTTCCTTCGTTTTCGAAAACGGGATCGCTTTCCTGGGGAAAAATCCACGTGGAGTGAAGGAATTCCACGATCGTTTCCATATATCGGTGGCCAATAAACCGATCCACTCGCACAACCCTCCTCGATCGTCGTCTACTCCTCGAAGGGGTGGGATCCCCTCCCTTCGGACCTGGAGGAATATTATTATTATTATTATTATTATTATTATTATCATCATCATTGCGTTTTGGAAATTTATTCTAATCACGCGTGCCATCATCGGGGATAAAAGTGCAAACGGGTGCATCAACTCTTTAAACGTCCGTTCAGACTGGGAAGCACCGATTATTTCCAATCCGCCCGTGAATTTCAATGGAAGGAAGAGAAAATGATACGAGTCTGTCTTATTGCTCGTTGTTCGAGAACTTTTCAAAATTTTACGCGAGGAAGGTATTTACATTCGCGAACGTATAAAGTGAATTTAGTGAAGAAGTTCATCATCAACAGTTCAGAACGAAAGATTGGACGATTCTTGGAATTGATTAACGCGCCAGTCCACGCCACGGATTTCTCGGGCCAATCGCTCGCCCGATACGTGACACAAATCCTCCCCTCAAGGTTTCTCGTGCGTGGCCGCTCATCCATTATCCTTATCTCGTCAACTCGAGCAGCTACTCGAAAAGTCCAATAGAGTCTCGCCTCGTTCCTTACCTCGACGTCAACGGGGGGGAAGGGGTTGACAATAGCCAGGGAGTATTCATTGTGGGGGCGGAAGGGAATAATTTTCTACGAGAAGCGGAAATCCAAAGTGCGCGGCGCCGCCCTTGTACCTCGCCGCCGCCTTCCTCCTTCCATTAGTCTCGCTCTTGTTTGTTTCGACGCGATTCCTGAACGCGGGTTTAATTGCGCTTCGTACGGATATACGTTGAATATTGTGAAAAAGAGAAAAAGGTATGTAGATTTCGAAGGATTTTTAAAAATTTTTTTTTCCTTTTTTTTTTTTTTTTTTAGCAGAGGATCGTTGCGATTTCTTTGACTTCGATAACGGATAAATGGAAATATGGAATTGGGAATTTTTTCAAGACGAAGCATTAAGAGTTTTTGACGGTTGATAACGAAGATAGTCTGAAGGAGGGGGAAGGGGAAATCATCTTAAAGATGATTCTCGAATCTCTGAAAGTCTTGAGAGTTGTCTCCTCGACAACAACCGGGCTTTCATAATCTCGCTGCTTATTAAAAAAAAAAAAAAAAAAAGAAAAGAGGAAGAAGCGGAGATTTCGTGAGGGAACGATGACTTTTTGAAAAGCGGTTAGCAGTGCCGTGAATTATTTCGCTTGGGGAAACGCCTCGCCTTCATACGTAATACCTTCCCCCTCCCCCCCCCCTCCTCCCCTATATTTCCTTTCTCCGCTTGCGTGTGACAAGCCAAATGGGAGTTTTCCCTCTCCCCCCCCCCCCAACTATAAAATTTTCTTCTCCCACGCCAAAGAAAACCACTTGCTGCTATCAGGCTAGAGCTAACCTCCAGATGATTCCCTCTCTCTCTCTCTCTCTCTCTCTCTCTCTCTCTCTCTCTCTCTCTCTCTCTCTCTCCTATCCTCGTGTATGCGTACGTGCGCGCGCGTGTGTGTGTGTTATCCTCGGCTATTGTGTTTCGTGGATTCGAATCGTTCGTTGGGATTGGTGTGCAGGTTACACCGATTTCGTTTCAGAAGGTTTGCCTGGCGGAATTTATCGGTCGACTCGGGTGAAAAGAATCGGATTTCGTTGCGCCAGGTTTTTTGAAATGAATTGGACATTGTTCGGGTGCGGGATCAAATGAAACGTTCTTTAAGCTATTCGAAGCCACGGTTTTGAAGGGATGTTTCTCTGGTAGATAGTGGTGGTAAAGTTTTGGCGATTTGGCCAAACGTTTCTCGTTTCTTATGGGATTCGTTATGAATTGAAAAAAGAAAAATATTGTGAACAATCTTTATTGATTAGTATGGACGGAAGAAACAGGTGTTGGGAGAAGAAGAAGAAAGAAATATAAGGCGGTAGATTTATAAGGTGA
Source organism: Apis florea (assembly GCF_048593485.1). NCBI lineage: Eukaryota > Metazoa > Arthropoda > Insecta > Hymenoptera > Apidae > Apis > Apis florea. The sequence continues at coordinate 4,033,736 of NW_028256809.1, read as the reverse complement.
TCGAGTTAAAGATAAATTACTTCCGCTCTGTCGCTAATCCAAGAAACCGCAGATTGTGCCAGGCCACAATTTCCAGAGGAAGAATCGCGGAGCAGGCGGCCATAAAATATTCATCGAGCATCTGGTTTCTGAGAAGAGGGTCAAGGAAAGTGTTGCGGTCAATCCTTGCGCGGATCAAAGGCTCCTCGAATTAAAATGGCTTCGTTATCGTGCTCATTTCATCCTCATCGAGTTTTACAGGAATTACTTTTCAAATTGAAATTTGATTCACCGGTTATTCATTTCATTAAATTCCGTGCAAATTTCTGAATAATATTTCTCGTCTCTCAAGTGAAAAGATTGTTTCTTAATTAATATCTTTCGATTGATTCGAAAGTAAAAATTCTAAAAGTTAAAAAATCGAGTGAAAATATTATACTCGACCGATCAAAAAAATTATTAATAAGATCAAGAGTCGAAAGAGGAAAAAGAAGTTTCTTCGAGCTCGTAAATTTTGAGGTCGATCTAGGTCGCTCGACGAAATCTTTATCGGATGGGACGAATACGTGCGTTGCATATTTAAAACTTAATCACGCGTAAGTGAACCACTCCCCATCCCCGCGATAATATTCCATCTCTTATTTGCTGCTAAGAGGGTTAAACGAAGACCGCTCTCCTCGTTATCCTTGTGCCTATCCCCTGTTGACGTTTCTTGCGATTATTTCCAAGATGGTGGGATTCATTAAACAGCGGGTTGTCACGTTTCTCGAGTCTCCCCGACTATTCTCGAGAAATAATGACAAAACAAAGTCCTTTTTCTATACGACCGCGGTATTTCGTGGGAAATATTCGTCGTTTAATTGGTTTCTCCTCGTCGAGATTATAATCGTCGATTGGAAGGAGGGAGTCGTTGCCACGTCACGAATTCTAAGCATCAATGAAAACTGTAGAATTCACTCGCTGGGTGAAAATTTGTCTAATGAGATGCTCGTAGTATTATTTTTTTTCTCACTTTCTATTTTCGATTCTCGAGTTTGTTTTTCGAGATTCTGGGAAATGGGATAAGTGAAGGATAAATTGGTGAAACGAGTAAAAATTTCTGAAGCGATTTTTTTTCTTAAATATATTGGAAATTTTTTCAATGAGTTGAATCGAATTTTCATTTTATTTTAGAGATAATTGATTAAAATATTTATTGATACAATTGCTACGTTCGTGAGGAATTATTTATATAAAAATGTCTTATTAGAATTTATTTATTTGCATATATCAATTAATGATTGTCCTTTAGTTTCCAAAACATTCCTTTCTATGCAACGTCTCCACCACGTCTCCATCCTTAAACCCAAAGAAACGAAATAAGAATTTTACAATCTCCTCCTGAGCATCGCTCTGGAATCCAAATTCTTTCGTCAGTTGCACATCTTCAACCATCCCATGGCAATGAAACAAGAAACGTTGCTTCAAACTACTAGTAGCCGTATAAATATTCCATTGCAACGAATCGATAAGATCCTTTTCATCCAAATGGTGTCGGTGTGCGTGATTCTTTGTTGAGGCAACAACCGAATGTCGATGTTTCTAATTTCATAAAATTGGAAAAATAATTAATGATAACATTGTTTGACGCTTTAACGTTTAATTTATTTACTTGGTTAGTTTCATTTTTCATTCGAGGAGAGGAAAGATGGAAACGCAGCTTGTGCACCAAGGAGAATGAAACCTATAATTGAAGGAGGAGAGAGCCATCCAATTGTACCTAAATTTGATTGATTGCATGCTAATTCTATGAACTATTAATCATGGATTAATATAGCTGATTGAACTTCTCTCTACTTGATCATCTGTGAATTTAACGATAAATACCAAATATTGTTATTAACGTAATTACTATAATTTACTTGGGGAAAGGCAAAATAATAAATATCTTCCGTTTAAATATGGAAGAATTTTTAAAGTAAGGATTCGTGAGGAATCTCTTAAGACTCCGTCTTAATACATTAAAATCCATAAATAATACATGAATCCATTTTAATAGACATTCTTTAAAACACTTGTTTCAAACAGGAGCAATAGAATTCAAGATGAACAACTTGAAATCAAAGGTACTATATCATTACCAAGAAAACAGGGCATGCACGAACAATTATTCCCTCTATTTCTTTCCAACCTGAGATTTTTCTCTCGATAATACTCATCGCAAATCAACTCACCAAGATTGTTCTTTTAAAGATCTTCCATCTACGAAACTCTTAATACCTAATCCACCTTGTATCTTGCAGCTTAATCACGAGCCAACCACCAATTTCTTCATCTTCCTGTAATAAACCATAAACTAAGCTTTTTAAGTTTAATCTAAGCATTTGAAAGCACGTTTGAAACCTGAAATAAGAGGCGCCTGATAAGCGAGCGACTCGTACTACTGAAAACACACTTCACACTCTAGAAGAATACAATTCAATCTCTTCTAACAAACGGGTTATCCTTATCTTCTAATCATGCTTAATGAATTTCAAATAGATAATTCTGTAATGACTGTATTTCGCATTTTGTAAAATATCTTACCAAAAATGGTAATGCCGATTTCTCCACCCCCTCTTCTTTCTCCCATGCTCGATTCAATTGTCGAAAATCCCCGAGAAACGTGAGATTCCAACGACAAAACTGCCCCTCCCTATATCGGTGTTTCTTCCACGGTCGTTTCATAACTCGAGTCGGCTTACACATCTAATCCATTACTCGGCTCGTGATACACAACGTGGGTGTAAGCACAACGTGGATCGGGTCGTAAAGGAGATTGTAGCAAAGGTGGTGGATGCTTAAAGTTCAAAGAACTTGGATCGCCGAAGGGGCAATCGGTGTAATGGCGACACAGCGAGGAAAGAGCGATTCCTCGTTGCTCTTTGGATTCTTCAATCGGTGGAAGAGGCAACGACCTCTACCTTTTCTCGTGATATCGACCCGTTGGACGGTGATTTCGAAAATAAAAGATAACTTGGATTGTGTAATCTCGGGATTAAGATTAATATACTGATGCAAGGTAATCGTGAGTTTTGTGGCTATTACAGAAGTTTTTTAATCGATTTGAAAGTTGATAAATTTACGATCTACACACGAGATTTTATTAATTTTGCACAGAAATTTGAAAATTTGTTTTAATATTTTCAATTTTAGCTTTAATTTTAATATCGTATGAATTGATTAACAGATTCAAAGAGGAGGAAATATTTTAAACGTGATTTCAATTAGCACAAGAATATAAATCGCGTATTAAAATAATTATATATGTATAGAATAACATGGGAAAAATAGCAGAGAGCAGACAATTTGTTGAAAATTAAAATCTACTGTCTGAATTAAAAGAATTTCAAACTCGCAGAATGAAAGTACTTTGTAGAATAGAAATTTCTACAAGTGTACAAAATTAATATTTAAAATAAAGCAGCAATAATACCTTTGTTCCTTAAATATACACAAATATAATTGAAAAAATTTTTATTCGCCGTATATAAATATTTATTCGTATATAATTATTTATTTATTAAACGATATACAACTTTATCAGATTTAACTGGAATATTAACTCGGCAAATCCTCTATTCATATTGTTCTTCATCGTGGAAGCTTTATCGTTGACAAAACGCGTTACCGGAATGAATTTTCGCTTAGCCTCCACTTGAGACACAGTGGTGAGAGTACATTGAAACATAGGAGAGATTATAGTAAGACTTTGGAGAATAGGCAATTGTACGATGTCGCATGTGTCCCGTGTTTGTAAAGTGTACGAAACTTCGCTCTTGCTGTTTTAGAGTTACAACGTGGTGGAATCGCATTGTTGCAAATCGCGTCCCGTTCTAGTTCGTGCTTAGGAGGATTAAATCACGATCGAGGGGATTGACCAGCATCCATTTCCACCTTCATCTCTGCTGTGACGCAGGTGTTTCCGATCCCTGCAATATTTTGTATATATCTCTACTCTACTCTTTCTTTCGAGATATTTGTTGCTCCATCGACCCCAACTTATCTTATAATTATTCACAATTACGAAATCAATCCTCTTCTTTCCTTTCTTCCAAAAAGATGTTACGAATAGAAAATGAATGATATTCTCGAGTTTCCGAGGCTCGAACACGAGGAGTGCGTCCTCGATATTTAATAGCGGAACATTTTCAGAGAAAGCATAAAAATTCTAACTTATTTCAATTCTAAAGAACAGGGAACAGTACTCGCTTCGGTATATACCTCGCGATAACTTTATAGAACAATAACCCGGATGTTATTCCATCCGGAATTGTTGCTTTTGATCGTCCATTTTCTCTCGAGAGAACAGCGGATAGAGAAGACAATTCTCGCTCTTCTACTTCCCCTTATCTCTCTCTCTCTCTCTCTCTCTCTCTCTCTCTTCGAATCGAAATTTCGAAAACGAGAACCGTCGAATTTTATATCCCGTGATTTCGGTATCGACGCGCAATCTCACGTCCCGATACCTGTACGCGGAACGCATTCGAAATTAGTTTACGGTGTAAAAGCTCGCTGCCCCGCTATCTCGACGCGTGTTTCGAAATTACTATTTCGTAATTAGCGGCGGGAAGATCGATGGAAAGTAATGAAGCATAAACGCATATTCCCCTCCCTCGCTCGCTGTTTAATTTTCTAATTAAATTTCACGACTCGGGATTGATATTTCGACGACGACCGATTTGGAATTGAAAGATCGACGGGGAAATTGTGATCAGGTGTATTGAGGAGAATTGGGTATTGTTCTTGCGAAATGCATAAAGGTGAATTAAAATTTACCTGTACGAGAAGGAGAACGTGTCGATCGATCGGGTTCGTCGATGATCGCCAACGAATGCGCGATTCACGGTGATTTATATCCGGAGGAGTTGTTTCGCGCCACTTTTCTTCCATCGTCGCGACGAGATTCGCACGAATACGAGAACGGGGGAACTCGTTATCGGGAGGGGGTGTGGCCGATGGGGGAAGCACATCTCGAAACGCGATACTCGAAGATTCACACGGGAAATATACATATGTATGGAATTCTCTCTCTCTCTCTTTTAGCAGGGAATGCATGGGAGAAGCGCGTCCACTTTTCATTTTTCTGCAAGAAGAAAAGGCAATTTGTATCCCTCCGTCGAAACGGGATTCTTATTATCGGGACGCAGGGGAGGGGAGGGAAGAATTTGCATTTCTCTAAAATTTCTCACCTTCCTCCATCATTTTTCTTATCTATACCTTTTTCAGGATTCTTCTTCTCTTTTTCTTTTTTTTAACGATTCTTTCACTGATCGAGAACAAGTAAAGTTGCAACCTTTTTTTTTGAATTGGGAAAATTATTGGTTTTACATTTTACATTGACTGAAAGTTTTTCTTTTTTTTTTTTTATTAAAATATTTTAGAATATTGTATTTATCATATGTCGATATAATTGTATCAATTTCTTTGCGATAAATTGATAAACTCGTTTAAAGCTGATACGAAATATTCCTCCGAGTTTTCCCGCACAAATTTCGAATGGTTTGAAACGTGTTCCGTTTAAATATTTTAAAACGGTTCCACCGATGTTTCGTGGAAAATTCGATTCGCTGTTGATTTACGAAATGAAACCAGAAGGAGAAAAAGGGAAGGAGAGAACCGAGGAACGAATGTGTTTCGAAAAGATTATTAATCCGTGAGAAAGAAGAAGAGAAATAACGCTTCGAGGGGGAATAAGCCATTCCCACCATTATTCATCGCTCGACTCGAATACGAAAGATGGACAAATGGATGTACAAAAGCTCAGATGGATCGAAGTCACTTCGTGAAAATAAATAAGCAGATCCTCGAAGCATGTGCATACTCGTTTGGAAAATAGATTTTTAACGATCCGAAAACATCTCAGACGAGGAGGAACGAATGAATAATGAAAACTGGTGAGCTTTCGCTCGAAGAAAGAATCGTAACGAATCCAGAGAAAAAGAATTATTCGTACGTAATCGCAATATCTATATATATCTAAATATATCTGTTCGAGAAATTTCGATAAGATCGATTATCTCGACCGGTTTATCGCGTCTATTCCTCGGGCAAAAAACCGGTTGGAATCTCTCGTTATGCACGCTCCTGGTGATAGAACACGCGCGATAAATTTCAAAGATCGTGGGAAAGATCACGAGATTCGTGATCGACCGACTTCCACGGATCGGCAATGCGTCATTTCTCCTGCCGGAATCTATTGCTCGGGATTTGTTTCCCGATTTTCGCCGATGATTCGATTCGGGCAATCGGGGAAAATACGTACGTTCTTTCATCGTGAATGGATGGATGGATGGATACTATGGAACCGTGAAATTTGTCGGATTGAATTAATTTTCTTTTTCTTTGGCTGGAATGGGAAGGATTTGTTTTTGTAATTGGAATTCCTATAAAATTTGTGACTTGTGTGAGATTGTAAATTAGAAGCAAATCAGAGAAGAGAATCATCTTTGTTTCAATAATTAATACTGTCACTAAGAATTTGTATATATAGATAGTTTTAGATTTTGAATGAATTATAGATGCGTTTCCTGATTACAATTAGTTACTGTAAATCTATTTTATATAATTTACAATCGTACAAGTATTTTTTTTTATTCACCAAATCTGCAATAACCAATTCTACCAAAAATTCGCATAAACACTCCTAGATTCTAATTTAACGTGATATATTCTTTCTGCAATAAGTGACAATCGCTTTCTCTTTATTATTCACCAATTACAAATCTATCCTAATCAATAAAATCACCTCCACTTCAATAATAACCAACTACTTACCATCAATTTCCATAAACATCTCTTGATTCTGACCTAATTGAAGCTCCTTTTTAGGAATTTCTCGAAAGAAATCGTTCATTAAATTACGCTACAAATCTATCTTGATCAACTTCCTGTAAACAAATTTTCATAAGCATCCCTCGACCAAATTCAAAGTTTCAATACTTTCTTAAGAATTTCTTCTCTCTCTCAAGTCGTTTCACCTGGTCCAAAGAATTTTTCATTAACACCTGGCCACGCAACCGTCTCGTTACTTTTCGCTATTCTATTTACCTTTCATCCCTTTGAACTCTTCCGGTCGTCGTTTAAGCGCCAATCGATTTCAGGCCAGAAATCTTGATCCGCTCGTAAACTTGCGTTCTTGGTGTTTTACATTCGAAGGAGGATCGTAAGATACTCCTCCTGAAGGGAAGAGAAAAACGTAAAGGTACGATGATTGATACTTGAGGAAACGGTTCGTTCACCTATTCTTCGTCACTCAAGACGAAGAATTCCTGAATATTTTACTATTTGTCGAATCTTTTTCTCTCTTTCCCCTCGATATGGAAGGATTTTTCTTCGACACGTCTTTCTCTGGATGGTTCTCTGTTGTTTTTATATTGAAATAAAAAAGTAAACAGTATAATAAAATTTTAGAATGTTCAAATAACGATTTAATAATAACTGTGTAAATTTTTGATAAAGAAACGAAATTCAGTATGAGATCTGTTTCTCATCTGTTCAAACTTTGAACATTTTTTTTATTTCTCCTTTTAATCTCTTTCAAAGTAATTAAATTGGGGAAAACAGGATTGGTATTAATTAATTGATTTGATACACTTATTCTTGCATCGATTGATTAACGACTAATTAGAACAGTGACTAAATTTTATCAAGAGCTTTTTTTCTTCTTTCATCACTTCTTCTGTGTACTGAAAATTATTTCCAACCATTTCTATTCCTGCTAGAAAATCCGATCTCGATGGACTCATCTTTATTATCTGTCGATAGCTAAAAGAAATTTATGAATAAGAAATGACAGAGTAAATGTTATTTTTATTAATCCCTCTCTTTCTCTCTTTTATCTTAAAAAAAAAAAAATCACCTAATCTTCTCTAGAGAAAACTTGCTTCCACAACTTTCGTGACTAAAAAAAAAAAAGAAAATTTTCTCTTAAAATAAAAACTCCTCTAATAAATAGAAAGACATCGAAAATCAATATCGATCCGGTCTATATACCCTCGAATAATACCTTGTACGAATTAAATACATAAGAGAGGGTAAATGGTGACGTATTAGCATTGAAACAAGTTCTGAAGGGGTCGAGCTGAATGCAAATGCGCGATTCGAATGATTCAGCCGATAATTGGAAAAGCTCCAAGAGTTGAGAGGGATTGGGAAAGTTATTCGTACCGCCGTTCGTCGAGGGGAGAGAGAGAGAGAGAAACGCAAAAAGAAAAAAAAAAAGGAAAGAAAGAAAATGTGAGAAACTGCGCGACAACGACAAATTTCGTGGGTAAGCAATAATGGATAATGGATGTGGATTTTATGGTGGAGGACGTCACTTATGGTGAGGAGAAGGGGTATAAAATCGAGCTTGAAACGGATAGTGATTCGTATAATTTCGTACGTTTTCTTGAAAATCGAAAAACTTGAGGATCGAAAAAAAAAGTTTATACTTGCGCGAACATTTGAATCTTTCATTAATCAAGTGTATCAAGTATATTGTGGATTATAGATGACTATAACTCTTTGAAATTAATAAGGCCAGTTTATCTTAAGTTGAATTGACATTTTGTGCGAAATATATACACGAGGATGCAATAAATATTTGTTAATCCTCAATTAGCATTGCTCGATTATAACGATTTTAAATCAAATTTAAGCCAGGTTAGATTAAGTTGGATTAGGAACGATTTATGATTTTTTGTTTGTGCGGATACACATTGTGAGAATGCTTCTTAAATCTCACTCACAACACGATTATACACAACAACCAAAGAATCGTTGTTCTTTCAGAAAATTGAAGATTCTTTTACTTATTTTATCTAAAGAAAAGAATATTCCAGACATCGATAAATTAAAGATCCACCAAGCACGTTCTCTTATTTTTTAGTTTGTAAAAAAAAAAAAAAAAAAAGAAACTCGAAATTGCATCGAGGCGTGCGAGAGGAGGCGATTAATTTCCTTATCCAAACTTCACGGTCCTTTTGGTCGATGGAATATCTATCTGGACGCAGTAACCGACGGTTGATAAGGCAGTAGAGAGACACCTGACAGGTAAAAGAGGCGAATAAGAAGAAAAAAGAGTATCGATTCGACGAAAAAAAAAAAACTCGGTTTCGACGAAACGTCATTTTAAAGCCTGTGTAAAGGAAAGCTAATAATCGACGAGATACACTCTTTAACACACTCCTCCGCGCGAGGAAAGCTCTCGTGCGTGAAACGAATTACGCTGATCAAAGAACAAAAATTATTCTCGTTCAGCAACCGAGGAGTGAACTCTCTTAGAAACCTTTCGCCTTCTCACTTGACGCCTAGCCACGACGTTTAAAGAATATTCGTGTCGATCAGTCTTCTTTGATGTCTTCTCTCTCTGTTTCGATGAAAAACGTTGCTTCGAGAATTGTTGGCTGGGTTAATCGAAGAAAAAAGTGCGATTCTGAGAATTTATTCTTGTCAAGATGATTAAATGACTGATAGAAGATTAGATTTTTGTATAACAAGAAATATATAATAATGTGAGTTTGTTGTTTGTGATTATTATAAATTATTTGAAAGAAATATGGGATAAATGTATAATTTAAATTTTATGATAATATTTAACAATTGATAATTCCTTCTAACATTCTGAAATGTGTATAAAATCTGTTTGCAACGATCTTTTTTTTTTTTTTTTTTTTTCAAGAAAAGATGAATTAAATTTCTTCTTATATTTGTATTATCCAATATCCCTTATTAAATAAAAGAATATGTTATCGATATATAAAACAATATATATTAAAAAACTGTAATCAGAAAGACAAATAGACAGCATAACGAGGCAAGAAGATTCGGTTCGTACGTGGTCAGACTTGATTCCTAATCAAAATATTAAGCAAAAGTGTATTTTCTTGGAAGAGAGCAAATAATATCGTAATTTCAAAGAATTTTCGATGAATCGTAAATCTTAAAATTCAATACAATTTATTTCTGATAAGAAAGGAAAAGAGACGATATCGTAACGAAAATTAACAATTTTTAAACATCCGCATCATTTATTAACCAATTTCCATATAATTTTTTGCTTATGCGAAGAGTGTATTAACAAATGGCGTGCATTGAAAAGTTATCGCGTATTAATTAATTGTATTTCCATTGTATCGTATTAATATACATCGCAATAGTACTTCACGGGGCATACCTTTACCAAACCAGTAATCCCAAATAAATTTTCATCAAAGCTATTATTTCCCTTAGTTATTACGAACAATTCCAACCTCTGTTATCGTATTTCGATTACAGATTGATAACTATATCGAGAATTGTTCTTCGTTATTGACGTTACAATTATATATATTATATATATAATAATACTTTTATGAATTTCCCCACATGGTTAAACCATACGTTGCTTCGCGCAAGTTTAATTTAAAGTAACGAATAAAAAGTAAATAATAAAATAATAAAAAAAAAAATAAAAAATAAAGTAATACTTCTTGTATATCGATGTAAATATTCAATTATTATATTTCAAGTTACGTTTTAAACGCATGAAAAAAAAAAAAAAAGTCCATCCAATTATCGAATATCTCGAATTGCTGAAATAATATTCGAGCATTTCCATTTGTATCTCGCTCGAGTAACATGGCTGAATGAATGCGTATTGGGAAATGACTGCGCGAACTGTACAACAGGAGGGGAATATCTTGCACGTTCCATACAACTGACGTCGACTTACGTCGGCACACGCGCAGCCAACTTCACCTGTTTGCGCCCTGCAACACACTGCATTTTCGAGAAAGCCAACGAACCCTTTACCTTGGATTAAACATTCAAAGACATATTCCGTACACCACCTCGATTCGCCTTTCGTTTCGAAAGTTCTGCAACTAAGGAGGTGCAACTTAAAGTTTGCTTTCGAATTGTTTCGGATGGTATTAATAATTGTTCACCATTTTGTCTTCTCCCTTAATTAGAAGTACGTAGATTAGGAATTTGAATATCTATTTAAATTTACTCGTTGAAATGTAATAATAATCGATAAAGAATGTCGACAAATTACGACAAGGAATAATCGAGGAATGTCGTATTAAGTTTGGCAAATTTTATAATTCGAATCAATTGTTTCGGCGAATTTCTGAAATTTCGGATTGATATGAAACTGTACGAACAACAAGGTATTGATTCGATAGGAATCCAATCGGCGATTGTGTAAACGCAATCAGTGAATTCCTGTCCTTTCGGCGTGCATTTTCGCGTTGAGCGACGATGGAAACGTGTCCAGAACAGAATGACCCTCGTTTCCGCTTCCGTTTATGGCTGGATGCTGTCTTAGATAGATGGTATTTGGTGGAGTTTCTGATACCAAGTAGTTGTCAAATGGTTATGATAGAGACGTAATCTTTCCGTTTCTATTTTTAAAATTTGTATTCGATTTTATATTCGTTGTTTTCGATATTGTTTTTAACAACGCATCACGGATCATAATTTAATTAATAAAAATCTGAAATATCATGTTCGATAATCCCTTTTTTTCTTTGTTTTCTGAAAATTTTCACATAACACAGTGAAATATATACGTGAAAATAGCTACGTTTATTATTAAGTTAGTTAAAGTACTGCGCGGTGTTAAACAGGTGAAACGGGTTCGAATATTTTTCGTGGGAAATGAGAAAAATAAATAGAGCGATAAATATAATTTATTTGAAACTAAAAATACATTTGCAAAATATCATCGACCGTGGAAAAATTATTTTTGAATCCGATCCTCAAAAATAAATATACACGATTATTTTAAATAAATATTTTATCAAAATATCTTTTTCTTCTAAACAAATTGAATATTAAAATACCATTTTATTATTAATGAAAAGTATATCACGTTTATCATTCTATACGATGCACGATTAAACGATTGCATCTCTCTCTTCCTCTCTCCTTCATTTATTAAACAAACATCGATTCTCGTGAAAATCTCACTGCACAAGTGAAAAAAATAAACCGACCGTTTTCCGACTACCACCACTACGTGCGAGGAAAAATCACGGGGAGAAAAGAAACGAGAAACGACGATGAATAAAAGAGGTGGCGGGATAAAATGCGTGTGTTTCAATATGTACAATTTATTATCCCTCATACGTATTTCCGTGCAAATATAGAACAATATTGCGCCGTGCACACTTCTTTCTCTCTCTCTCTCTCTCTCTCTCTCTTTCTTTCCGTGAAAATCGTTCCCTACCGGAAGTAGCGAAGGGATGAACACGGCCCGTGCAAACACCGAGACTCCCACTATCAAGCACCATGTAATATTTGTCTTTAATTATAAATATTGCCGTATCACGTCGAGATGAAACGACGTATCCGGCCGATAAAGTCGTAGATACGAAACCAACGTTGAAACGACGATATTAGGAAAAAATATTTGACAAACGAGTAAGGGATAATTTCAAGCAAAGTATCGTCACGTTTATACCAGAAATCAACTCCAAAATTCTTTCTAGAATTCCTTGGAATTTCGAGAGAAGATTTTTCTTCAAAGACGTATATTTGCCGACGGAGGTCAGGATTTATAGGGGCGCATAATTTGGGGAGAGGTGGGCGGCGTTGTTCGGACGAATGCACGCATGGACGGGCGAATATTTATCGCGTGGTGACGGGTGGGGTAGTATTGAATTTTTATTTCGAATAATAATCGTTCCGCGTGGCCGGTCGCACGTGAAAATCGGGATGGCGTGGAAATATTTGTTTTCGATGGATTCGAAGGGGGAGGATTTTGGCGAAAGGGTGGACGTCCGCGGGAGGAGGTAAGAGGCGTGCTTTCTGTTCGCCCGTGTTTGTGCTGCATAATCGACGGGGATAAGGTTAATATTTGAAATGGACTTCCACTGGATCGTTCGACTTTATCGACGTGGTTTCATTGCCGCCTGAAATTTCACGCGATTTGGCGGAAATTTCGGAGGAGGGGGGTGGGGGGGGGGGTATTTTAGGACGGGACTTTATGGGACTTTGATGGAACGTGAAAGAAGGGGAAATTTGTAAACGAGAAGATCGATGGAAACATTGTAAATCGTGAAGCTTAAAAATCGTACAATTAAAATATTGCAAGGAAGAAATTGAAATATAAATATAATATATAATGGATAAATTATAAATCATACGTTGTTGATTATACGAGAGAATTATTAATTTCGTATTATTCCGTTCATTTTAATTTCTTTCTTTTTTTCTTTTATCTTGTACGAGACGATGAATCGATAAATCAATTTCAATTATTAATTTATTCGGAGGATCACGCCATATATAGCAAACATTAAATTTATAATTGCGTAATAAAATACCTCACCATTTGTTGTACCGATAATATATCTTGTAATTTATCATGGAAAATTTTTAAAATGAAATTTAAGGGAAAAATACAATCGAAACCTAGACGATTCTTTCCTTACAAAGATAAAGACAAACTTGTGCTTCGTAAGTTCGTCTCTCTCTCTCTCTCTCGTTAATTAATTCGAGTTTTCGAGACATCGTTGTCTCTAACGCCCCGGATAAAAGGCGAATGCCTCGCGGAGAACGCGGTTTCAAGCGATCGTTTAACACGAACGAGACTTTAAAATCGTCTAATAGAACACTGTTAACGAGGGGAAACGTGAAACGATGCGAAACACGAGAGAACGGAAAGAAGCACCCCCACTCCGTCCCTCGTTGAAATGACTTCGTTTGAGTAATTAAAATGCAGTCGTGGCCTCGCGAAAAATTCTGGTTTCGAAAAAAGTGGCGAGACACGCGATTTTCAAAGGTTTCGTCGCTGTCTGATGGGAACGGTTTAAGTTGGCCGCCGATAGAAGCCTCTCTCCTCTCCTTGATAAAAAAAAAAGTGAAGTACGATTTGAAGTGTGAATCGCACGAAGTGGTTGTAGATTCCTTTGAAACGTGTTACGATTCGAATACGAGTTAAAAACCTTGTTTTATTAAATAATAATTTGGAAATATAATTCAATGAAACAATATAGAAGAAAAGGTGATCAATAAAAACTTCAAAATTCTTCAATTTCAATTCACAATAGAATATCCACAATACAATAATCGATATATATATATAAATATAAAACGTACATGCGCCATACACGATTCGTTTATCGCACGAAACACGTCCTTATTCAATTACCGCGCGATGTAATCGAATAAAGCGTTGGGCCGCCATTAATTTCAAAGCAAGCTCCCCGGTGTACAAAGATGGGGGAGGGTAGGAGGATGGCTCGAAATTTTCACCGTGAGTTTTCAATGGGGAGGGCAACCGCGATCAAGGACAAAGCTGGACCAACAACGCTCGCAATCCTTTTTCCACACCCTTCTTCCCCCATTTCCTCCCTTTATTTCCCCTCAAAGTTCGTTGCAACCCCACCTACATCCTTCCTCTCCCCACCGACCTTCCACGCATCGCCTTCCCCATGCCTTTTCCCGCATTTCCGACTGCTTCCGACTGCGGGGAGGAAGCGTCATCGTCAGCCACCATCAGGTTTGTCCCGGCCTTTTCACCCTTCCTCCTCCCTCATCCACCTCCCCTCCAAAGCTCGAGCAAAAGCCCTTGGAAGAGGTAGCCGGTTTTTAGAGCACGGTTGTTGTGTGCTCGCGGTGTTTAAGTGAACGAGGATGGTGGAGGAGGGGGAGGGGGAGGAGATAGGTTTTTTTGGACGCTTTGGATCGGTGGTTGGGACGATGATCGTCGTCGTGGCTCGAGTAATAACGAGGTTTCTTGCTCCAGGTTTTGGGTGTTTATATTGAATTTGGGGCTGGATCTTTGGAAATGGTGCTCGAGATTTCGTGTTTTTGTTTTTGTATTTAGAAAGTGGTTTGGGAGGTTTTGTGTTGCTTGGATTCGACGGTAATCTTTTACGATTGGTTGTTTAAATGATTAAACGATATTGGGTGTATTGGGTAATATGAATTGTAAGTTGTGCAACTTGAGAAATTTCAATGAGTTATATTTTATTTATAAAAGTAGTGATGAGAATTAGAAATAGGAAATTATCGCTTATTTTGGAAGAAAAATTTTAAAGGATTATGAACGTTTTATGGATTAATTATACAAGTTCTGGAGTTCTTTTCTGGAAGATTCCAAAGAGGAATTATTTAATTAATAAAGTGATAAGGTTTATTTGATGTTTTAAATTTTGTGTAAGATGATTAAACGATAATGATAACGTTAAGCTTTTTTATTCTTAAGATCTGATATTAGTAAAAATGATGATCCTTTGATAATGAAGATGTTTCTTTTTGGGTTTGATAGAGGATAATTAAGGTGATGATATTAGATGTGGATTTAATCCTTGAAGTAATTTACCGGATTTTTCATTCGGCAACGAATAGAATTCTTCTTTCTGATGAGTATAAAAAAGAAGCAATTAAGGTAATAACATTGAAAAAAAAGTGATAATGTTTGTTTGATAATGAAGAAGATCGGATAAAAACTGGTTGAGATAATGACGTTAACTTTGGCTTTAATACTAATTCAGTGTTTAATTTTTCATTTATTCAGAATAAAATGCTTTTTTTTTCAATTCAAAGTGTAAGAAAAAGATGCCCAAAGTAGTGATGATGAGTTTGTGTTTAATTTTTTAAATTGGTAGAGTTTTTTTTTTTTCCAAAAAATTTGGAAGAAGTGATAACGTTGAATAAAAAATATATACAATTTAACAAGTAATTTTTCAAAACAAACAGTTTTAAAATTTTTAATTATCTCTGTTTGTGTTCAAACACACAAGTAAATTTCGGTCGATAACGTTTTCAGTTGCGTGCATAAAAAGCAAATAGCTAAAAAAATTGTGAAATAAAAACTCTTATATGTCGAAATTTGAATAAATTGATTAATACAAATACAATATTTAAAATTATTTTACAATTCTTCCTTCAATTAATATTACTTATGAATAAAGTATCAAGCATTTTGACCCTAATTTTGACAATATTATCTAATCCCATTAATTTCTGTCCATTCCTCAATAGGATTTGCATACGTTGTTTCGATAAAGCGGGGAACAATCCTCTTAAAACGAAGTTAGGGACACTTTAGCAAAACTTGGAACTAATTTCACTTTCATGGAGAGTTCATGTTTAAAAGACCGTAAGCCTACGTTCTATATCATTTAACATGAAATTTCAGGTCGGTTGAATCTCGAGCTCAAAGTTCATCGATTTAAAAAATCTTCTCGGGTTTCTTTTCTATCGCCTAAAGTGTGCTATCAACGTCGCCCCGTTAATATCGATTACTTATACCCCGGTTGCTTTTATTTTAAACAGCTTACTTTGCGATGAAAATTAAAAAATTTTTTCCTGGAAAATGCACGTTCTATAGAAATTTTTATTACATTATTCCTTTTGCAATATGCGTTCCATTCTCAATCTCAAAATATTTTACGTAATTTTAATCGCCAGATTAACATTATTAATTAATCTTTTTCAAATTATCATCGTTCGATCGTTACTCTTATTGGAATGATAAAAAAGGAATGATTTCACGAACAAAAAGTTACCAACAAATAACAATTATTCTTCGACCTGTGTTATTATTTACTCTACGAATTTTTCCTTTCGTTGTTTCCCCTTTCCTATGCGCACGCAACACAACGAAAAGCCAAAGCTCGAAAGAAAAAAAAAAAATCGGAAAAAAAATCGTATCTATCATAATATCTCGTGCACATATATCCAGTTCCAGTTCGTGATTCAATTGAAAAGTTTGGGTGGAGTCGGCTCGGCTCGAAGTGGTGCGAGACGATAAATGGTCAGGCATTATACGTAACAACGCGGAGCGTGTAGTTTACCTTCCTCCCTTTATTTCATCCTCACGGTTGCACCGCGCTATTTTGCGTCCGTTTCCACGCACGATTTCACAGGTTCGCCAACATTACGCTCCACCTTTTTGCCGGCGACACGTAACCCGCTACTTCCTCTCAGGAAGCTTCATTGTCGACGAAACCTCGTCGTTCCTCCCCCTTCTCTGTTTCGTGCAACCATTTCTCGGCCTTTATTTACGGTAACGAGGTTAATTTATCGACACCGTATCGTTATATCGAGCCTGGTGTTATTCGAATACGTTTTAAAATATCGATTTTCGGATTTGTTTAATTTAATTTAAGACTACTGTATAACTGTATCCATTCTATTTGTCTGTGCGCGAATACGTGATTCCACGCGATTGCTTCAATCTATTTATCTGACCATGGCTACGATATTCCATTCTTGCCTTATTACGATTGACTCAAGTTAGTTACGAGCGGTTTACATTACCGCTGTCTGCCTATAACTGTCTACTTGTTTGACCACAGCATCCTTATTCTATCCACGAATGCTGTGTTCCAGACTAGACTGAGCATGACTGTTTCAATCTACTTGTTCGACCGTAACTCGATTATTCTACTTGTCTTGCCATGCCTGACTTCTTGCGTAGAACGAGTGATCTATACACAAGTGTATACACTACTTGTCCAAACAAGAGGCGTTTAAACACGAAATATAATTAACCCTTGTTATTATTTACACGTTTTTACTTATCAATCAACCCATTTTTAATCTTTCGTGAAAAGCAGAGAGAAATGAATCTCTTCCAAGGAGGAAAACTCTTCGCAAAACGATCGTACATCTCTTTAATTCCCGAGTCGTAAAAACTTTAAACCTCGTTGACTTTAAAAAAATTCGATTGAAGAAAAAAATCTGACGATCATTAATTAGCCGTTGTTTCATCTCGTTGGAAGGAACGACGAAAAATGGTGTGGAAGTAGGGCAACGCTCGAGAAACAGCCCCCTCCCCGTGGATCACATTTCCTCGAGAGTCGATTTCTAAATTCGAAGAGGGAGGGGGGTACCCGACAAGAGACGTATTCTCCATCGATAGGGGTGTCGCCGTGGAAAGCTCGGCTTAAAGTTTAATGCGAGGGGCTTAGGCTGCGCCAGATCCGTATTACAGTAAGGCGATCGTTAACTTTGACGTGGTACGGACAGCCGTGCATGCCTGCTCGATCGGCAGAGATTAACCGAGGAAGCCTCGTCAAGAACTTGTTTCTTATCCCCCATGAAATATTCGACGACCGCTTTTTGCTATATCTGGTGGAACTGGAACGTGTCTTATCCTTTCCCGCTGTTAAATGGGATGAAACTGTTGTACCTGTGATTGTGCTTGTTTCGTTCCAAGATGATCACACACGCGAAACAACTATTACAGGATGTTGCGAAGAATTTTTACAAACGTATTGGAATTGCAGGAGATCGATTTTAATTTTTTAAGCGAAATAATTTTTGATGGAAGAGCTTGAGCTTGAGCTTGAGCTTCAATGTCAAAAAGTCATTAGAAGGTAGCGTGATGAGTTGAGTTTAGTTTGTTGCAAAACTTGTTTCGAAAGATGAAGAATAAGAGTGGAAGAAAAATATTGTATTTGTAGATTTCTTTTTCTAATTTTTTTTTTTCTCTTATAAATTCTACGTGAAAGAATAATTTTTATTTAATATCATAGAAAAATTTGTTAAAATGCAATTTCTAATAAAGGGATGGTTTAAATCATCCGATTTTATTTTGTTCTTTATTTTAAAAAGAAAAAAAAGAAAATAAAGAGTTTTATTAGATTTCTTATTGATACAATTTGTTTTTAAAGAAAATATGTATATATACATTTTACAAATGATTTGGTATATTCGTGCGAAAAATTTTCCCTAAAGAAATATTTATTTTTATACCGTTGAAATTTTCCTCTTATTTCTTTCTATTTTCGTTTGTTTCTACATGCAACAGAGAAGAGAGTTCTTCTACTATATTCTTCTTCTATCTAAATATATTGTTATATTTGTAAAAATGGTTTCGTCATAGAACAATAGATCTCTTCGAACGAAAGTTTTTCTCTAAAATATTTTTCTAGTGCAGTTCACTAAAAAAAAAGAAAGAAAGAAAAAAAAAAAAGAACAAAGTGCTATTACACGTTACACTTGGAAAGAAAGTTTGAAGTGGATAAAGTTATTCAACTTTTTCCTCTGACATTTTATTTTCGTCAATAATACACGATTTCTAATATTACATTTTAAAGGAATATTTTAAATATCTTTTTTTATATATATATATATATACAAAATATTTGTAAAAATCGTTTCAATTTCAATTCGACGATGAGAAAGATATAAATATTTTTCTCTTTTATAATATATCACACATTCACTGTGTGTGTGTGTGTATGTGTGATCAATTTGATCAGAAAGTTTGATGGAGTTATTTGCTTTTTTAAATATTTTTTTTTTTTATCTTTTTTTCTTTGATATTTATTCCTGTTCCATCAACTGCAGTGACGAAGTAATTAGCAGTAGTTACTATGGAGGCGAGTAAATGTTTATCTATTGAAGCTTGTGAAGTTTTTTTTTTCTTTTTTTTTTTTTTTTTTTTTAAACTTTAATACCGAAACGATTTATGACACTTTAAATTTCCTTCCTGAAATGTTTGACAGGAATTTCCATTCCCACGCGTACACAGATTCACGATCAATCGGTTTTTAATTTGAAATCTGTCGATCACCCATTAGAATTTTCACTACCGTTAATGGACCATTAATGGCAATTGAAAATAGCTTATTAATTACTGAACGGTTTTCAATTAATAATTTATCATCTTTATTGTCGACAAGGCTATCTGTGGCTGATAAATTGATATCTATATCGAACTTGAACAGACTGGATTTTGTGTTAATTAATTTAAATCTCGATTTATATCCTTGGCTCATTAGTAACGATAATAGTTTACTCGTTAAATTGTTTAATCTTACTTTACATTTTATTAGTCTGTTCATCGTGCGAAATGTGGAATAAATTGAAATTAAGATCGAAATCAAATAATTATATAATTGAGTAATTATAATTTATCGTATGATCGATTTACGATCACGATTTATTATATTCTTCGTGTTTTCCATTTTTCATAGATAATTTGCTCTTATGATATTTTTTATTATATACGTGTATGATATATATATATATATATATATATAGGTCAATATTTTAATTACCAATTAAGTACTGAAAATATTAAAGGAATTTCGCATAAGGATTATTCCAGCCAGTTTATGAAGCCAGGATTCAATCGCTCAGTTTAATAAAGCTGCACTGAATGCTGCATCATTAAACGCGTAATATCATTAAAATATTATAATAGATAAAATAAAATAGAATAAAATAATTAAAATATCTTGCATTCAACGCACACATTATTTTTCGAATTAAATTATTAATATCGTTGTACGTATATTTAAATTTAAAAATAGAGGAAATAATATTTAAAAAATTCTATTCTATCTTAATTAAAAAATTTTAATGAACTCCACATAAAGTGTAATTTTTTTTCCTTTTTTTATTTTTAATTCCAACATTGTGTAAATATTTCATAATTTAATTTCATAATTAATTGTTATAAACGCGATATGGTTCTGTCAATCGATTCGAGCCATTGTTCAAATATAAAAACTTATTAACTTTAAAAAAGAAACGTTTATTTCAACGCTAGAGAAATATAACCTTTTTTCTCCTATGAAATTGAGTGAAATAAAATCACGAATTGAAATAAAAACAGAGAAGGGAGGATAATTAATATCACGGTATGGATCAGCAAGATCTATCCTGAAAATGCTATAGAGCGTTAAGAAAGTAGTTCTCAGCTTACTGGGAACGTAATCTCGCAACTTGGCTGCTCAATCCTTATTAGCTGTTAACAGGTTTCTCGCTGGAAAGCTTCGACACCTTTTCTTCGATTCTAGTTTCTCGAGTTGCTAATGTCGTCAATGAAAGGCCCCCTTGTTTCCTATTCGACTCGTATTTCGTTCGTTATCTCAGTGATAATGATCGCTATTTCAATCCACCATCTTCTCTCACGGGCTATTTCCAATTTATCGGGGAATTGTCCGATTGGAAATTGGATTACGTAACAAAGGTGAATGTCGCATGGTGGAAAAATTTTCCCACTTAATCTTCCAGATTTTTTTATTTCTAAAATTAAATTTTTTCTATCCTCGTTATTTTCGAATCCTTCGAAATTTCCTTAAAAAACGTAGAATTAAAAAATTTGCCAAACCAAATACGAAGAAATCGCGAGCAACGATAAAAAGTGTTTTATTCCACCCTGATGCACACACCTCGTAACTTTCGAATCCACGTTGTGGAATTTTCGCACCCCCTTGCTCGATACACGAAAAATCATCGTGTCTGTTCCACAAAAAAGAAGAAGAGAAAACGAATCGTGATATTCGAAAGGTTGTTAATCACACGGCTACGTTGAACTATCGTTGCCACGGCTTTCAGAGTATTCCAGCCACGTAATTAGCCTAGGGTGGAGAATAGGGTTTGCGGGTGTCCTCTTTTCCCCCAAAAAACGGTCGGAAAGGTTTCGAAAACCGCAAAGAGAGAGAGCTGCTCGTCGAAAGACACATTGCGAATTGAGAGATTTTCTTTTTTGCTGGAAGGAAATCCTTCCTTCGTGAAAAAGAGAAGGAAGCTTCTAATTTATCCGCTGGATACTGGTGTACGCAGTTTTACGCTATGTTTCAGAGGAATTTTATAAATTAAAATTAAAATTGATGTTCAAGTTTGAATATTGAATTTAATTCGTCTTGTAGAAATTGGATTTTGTTTGAGAAAAATTGTACGATAATTGGGGATGAAATAAATATATTATAAATTGTGTAATTTTTGCTAAGATCGAGCGAAATTCTAGAAATTTTCTTTTCTCTTCTTACTTACTCTTTTAAAATCGTTTTAATTTTATATTCAGGAAGCGCATTTATATTTTCCCGCACTTGCGACTTGATCCACGCCACAGTTTTCAGCCAATCGAGATAACGAGAAGATATTCGAATAGTTTTCACCAATTTATGGAAAATCGCTGTGTCCCCGGCTGGTATTATTGCCAGCTGTTTTTACACCGGTTTCCTTATACTTGCACGAGGAGGGTTTATTTTTTGCCGCATTGCAGCCTGCAATTTCGATTCGGGTTCGCGAATAGAACATTCGTGATGAATTCTCCAGGCTTTTGGCCGAAACTGCTTCTTCTTCCGCTCCGCGGAAAAGTAGTGGTTACGCGCAATGTATCCGGCGATTCTTGTTTCCAAAATCGGTGCAAACGATGGATTTGGGATTCGTGAAGAGGATTAAAATTCGTATGTGGATAATGTGGAATTATTTACCAAATTATTCCGCGCAATGATTTAAATCTCCTATTGTGTTTGGATCTGTACGATTAAATTGCATTTTTTTTTTTTTTGGAAATTAATGAAAACTTTTCGTTTATTGAAATTCATTTTGGAAATCGAATTTGTTGATCTTTCGATCTATTTATTCATTTATTTATTTATTTCTTGTCGAGATAAGATGTATAATTGTTATAACAAAATTGAATGTAATTGGAGGGGAAAAAAATTAATTTGAGGGTACGAAAAAAAAAAGGCGAATTACTTGTCACGTTTTTTCTTTCTCTTTTGTAAAAGATTCGTAAAAACAAATTGCAATTGAAAATTTTTATAAAATATTTCACGTTCGTTATTATTCGGTAAGAAAATTTGTAGAAAATGTTTTCGTTGCGAAAAAAAGGAAAATTGATCGTGAGCTATCATATTCAGCATGAAAAAGAGATATTTATTTGGAAAAACAGGGATCGAACTCAACGTTTGACAAACGTCAGAGGGAATGGAAGATTTTTATTTTACACGGTGTCAGCAATTTTCCAGCCGCAAAAATGTAACCAATAAATATTCGTTTTAATATAGTACGGACAGTTCAATTGCTGGCGATGAACATTTGCGTGTGAAAATTAACTTTATATTATACATTTTCATGCTTCGATTCTCTTGAAAATTATGTTTCGTATTTTTCTCATATCGAAATCCCCCTTTTTTTTTTCTTTTTTTTCGCTGAACCGGTCGATGAAAATTATCAATACCATCATCTGCAAAAGGGATATTAATCGTTTACCATTAACAATTTATCAAAATATTTAAAGTTATTGAAAGTTATTATCAAACTATTTGAAAATTTAAAAAACAATTTGAACTGTGATAAATTATTTTCGTTATAATCGAATAATAAATCCAATGATTTATAAAAAAAAATATATTATAAATAAATCCTTATTTACAATTAATATTGAAAAATGATACAATTATTTTATTATTTTTCTTCTCAAAATTTCTTCACAATTATTACTAATTTTTATTTCCAAATTAAATTTCCAAAAGGTTACAACGCGCGCGTTACGCGTTATTATACGATATATATACAAAGTACACATTGGCTTAAATAAGAATAACAAATTATTACCGCGACATTGAGGTGTTATAAATTGAATGGAACAATTTATTCCGCGGCATAAGTTCGAGTGTCGTCGAAGCGAGAGGACGTCGATTGATAAATCGTCGTTTCATCAAGCGGTCAGTTAAATACGATATTCTGGACACGTGCACGTGATCTTTGTGCCGCTCATAGACGGGAAAAACACGATAAATGATGATTCAATCAATAGTCGCGTTTCCTTCGTTCTCGATAACGATCCTCGTCGTCGACGTGATAGAAATATTTGATTAAATCATTGGAAACGTAACTTTGGAATCGAAGATAGGAAAGATATTTAATTATCATCGAGATGAAATCCTTGAATTTGAACGATCGGTGTGCGATTAAATAAACGAATGGATAATAAATGAGAGGATTTTTTACACGCAATTTATATCGAATGTTCAACGAAATCGTAAATGTTGAAACGCAATCTATAAGGCATTAAATACGGAATATCTAGGACATGGTTTGTTAAATCGGAATTTGATTTTAATTTGAGAGATCGTCGAGGAGGTATGAAAATTGATGTGAGTCTGCATAAAAATTCTTATTAAAATTTAAATTAATTTTTTCTCCTTCCTTTATTCCCTTTAATTCGTTGTTGTTCCTGCAGGATTATTAAAAGTACCGAAGTTGAAAAAAATAGGGGGGAACGATTTTACAAATTTATTTTGCAAAAATTATGTCCATCTAATTAAAAGAAACTTCCGTATATCTGCAAGATAAACTGTGGAATAAAAGTTGAGTGAATTTATTTCATGAAAGCCATAAAGTATCAATTTGCATTAATTTTTTTCACAAAAATTCACTTCTAACATTATCATTCGTACAAATTGGCTTTACTTTTAACAAATTTCTCGATAAATTGAAATTAAAATTCTCGCTCTTCCTTCCACAAAATATTTCCAATCTTATCAATCTTATTCGCTCTCCAAATATAAATATAACAAAATATACTTTATTTCCAAAAAAATGTTCGAATCTTTTACTATATTTTGTTTCGAATCCCGAGCAACTATGCGCGGCCGAAATATCTTTGCGGAAGAGTGTCGAGGAACAACAATACCCGATTAATTATTACGTGTAAAACGGTGGAATCGGCGGCGATAAAAACAATGGCGTTAAGCCGCGGAAGACGGAGAAGAGAGCGGATAGGATGGAGTCTGTGCACCTGTGTTATATATACGTTGACCGTATAAATATTGAAAATGGGTGAATATCTGTTCATTATCGAACTCGTTAATTAGAAACTCGTTTATTATAGGAGAAAGATCGATTCAAAGCTAACAAGATCCACGTGTTCCACTTCGAATCGGTCGATATCGAAGATAGTTGCTTTATCGTGTTTGACAGAAACGTTTGTGCTCCTCGATGAAGAATTTGTAATTATTTGTTAATAAATGTGATGAATCGACTGTGTTCACGAAGTATAGTATAATATGGATTTTAATGGGAGAGGTCAGTATTTTTTACTAGATAGAAAATGTTAGAAAAAATCAAAAATCAATTAGTATTTTCTTTTTTCTTTTTAACGTTTTTAGAAAATTATATAAGGAAATTTGTGAAGTGGTGCAGGTTAGTAAAATTTGATCCGAATCGTACAATTTCTAATTTTAAACATTTTTTGACAATAATTGAATTGTTATGCCGTTGTATATAAAATTTTTAATAGACCAGAGGATTGAACTGCACTTATAAATTGTCAATCGTTAAATTGTTCGATATTTTATACACGTGCGGACAAACATTTAAATTTCGAGAGATTGAGCAAATATTTTTCAATCGCGCGAAAATCAATAAAAGGATTATCACGGATTGACTCGTTTTATTCATTAATCGAACAATTTAAAATACTAGTGTTAATGGAACGATTCTGCTCGTTTTTCGTTTAGAAGTCGCGTAGGAATTTGCCGATAAAGTGAATTGTTCAAGTGAATCCAGTCTGCAATTTCAGTATGTGCAACAACTTCGAGGTATGTTGGTAAATCGATATAGCGGTTTGAAACTTGGTCAGCTCTCTGCCCCGAAGTTCACGTTACACTGTTTCCGATTCCTCGTCTAATTTCGTTATTTTCACCCGCCCCTTTTTTTTAACTCTCCATTCATTCTTCTTCTAATCAAATTCTCACCTAATTAATTTGAACAAGGCAATTTTTATTCGTTTTTATCCTTCAACAGCCCCGAATCGGTATGAAAATATTCAGGTGATATCGATTTACGATCCGAGAATGGAATCAATGCGAAGTTATTTCGATTTTTTGAATTGGGAATCGATCTCGTTCCAATATTTAAAAAATTACAAATACCGTCGTTTCAATTGATCGAATTTTCACTATATATAGATTTATTTCGAAATCGATTGGTCAATTTGATTCCACATTTCTATTAAATTGAACATTAATCGCATTCCGTTTTTCATTTTATTACGATCCTCTTCGCTATATTTTCACAACTTACAGAAAAAAGCAAAAGGAAGCAGAGGGTCCATGGAAAACTTGATCCAACTAAATGCGAAATTTATTATTGCACAAGCAAAATTCAAATCCTCGAAACAGAATGGAACGAGCGAAATCGATGAATCGGAAGAATGCGCGCAATTTATTCCTTCCCAAACAAAATCCACTTTATAACTCGAAGAATCGCGGAAACATTCGTTCATTAAGCCGAGGTGCAAGCGTGTTTCAAAAAACGTGGTTACATTCCAAACCGAATTCAAGCCTGGTCGGTGTGGATCCCATCGAAACATCATTTCCGATACGCTCGAATCTAGTATTTGCAATTAAAAGACCGCGAAAAGGTTGGAATTAGAGCGCGAAATAAATTTCACGTTGCACATCCGGGAACGGATGCGAATTTGCCTTGTCCCTCTCTCTCTCTCTCTCTCTTTGAAATTTCACCCTCTGATCGAGAGAGTGAAACGCGCGTGAACGAAAATGACATGGCATAAAAAAAACAATTGGAACGATTTTCGAAAATGCGAGAAGGCTATAAATGTTTTTTTTTTTTTTTTTTAATTGGATTAATCACGATGAATTTATAATATTTCTTTCAATCGTTAAAAGATCGTCAAAAATCGTGAAAGGATGTGGAAATATGTGAATCTGGACAAAATTTCGCGTGTAAATTTCAAGAGTTAAATTTTAATTTTAATTTTTAATATTAATTTTCGATATATCGTTTCTTCGTTTCGTCGATTTCAATTCTTAATAATTATCGCATTGAAAGGATATTTTATACGTGAGTATGAAAATAGGAATCTGGATGAAATGAAATTTTGCTCGTAATTATTTTAGATATTAATTTCGAGATATGTATCATTTTCTTTTAATTAATCATGTTTTTGCTTGAATTTTCCCTATTTTTTGACTCCTTGTTTTACGTATACTTGGATATTTTTGTGATTCCTTTTTATTTCAATATTTTGTTTGAGCTTGTTTTTTTTTTTTTTTTTTGAATTCTTTCTCTCAGTTCATTTTCTTTTAGACTTTTTCTGTTTGCTTTTTTATTCCATTATCCCTTTTTATACGCTCTTCTTCACGTTTTCTTTCCATAATTTTCTTCGTACTCTTTTATTCCACCTCAACTTCTCCACTTACACTTTTTTGCACTTTTTTTCTTTCTTCTTTAATTTCTGCTTTCTCTTTTCTATACACTTACTCATTATTTTTCTTCTTGCATCAGGATTCTCTTCTATTTTCCATATTCGAATATTGATTGGGTTGACATTAGAATTAATTAAAGTTAAAAAATAATTGATTTGATGGATCATTAGATATGTTTATGTTAAATCAAACTTTTCAGATTTCGTTGAAAACATCATTTAAAAGTGTTAATTATAGAATAGAAATGAAATAACATCAGTTACAGAAATCATTAAAACGCAGGAAAACTCGTAACAAACAAAAGTAATTTATCTCACGTCAAGAAGCATCGAACAGATTAACCTCTTGACCTCTTTCAACGTGTCCCGCCATTTTCTCGCCCCCTCTCGCACAGTGTCTCTCTGTTTTCACTCACATTTTCACTCAGTCCTTTCCCCTCTTCATCTTCCTTTCACTTTGCTCAACCACTTTGACCTGCAGTTTCTCACGCTATATGTATTGTACCATTTAATAACAAAGAACGAATCGACTAATTAATAGTCAAAAGTATAAAAAAAAAAAAAAGGATTATCATTATTCTTTGTGATATTAAAAGAAATATAATATAAAACGTATTGAAATATTAACGATATATCATCAGAGAAAAATAAGAGAAAGAAAAATTCGATTTCTCTTTGCAAGACAAAATAGAATTTTTAAAATCCTCCCTTCACGTTTATAAAAAAACGGTCGCGAAAAATTATTCCATAAAAAATTCTAACAATGAATGGAACATCCACAGAGTGTTCGAAAAAAAAAAAAAAAGTATATTCTCCAAGCAAAGCATTGGATATTTCGACGTAATACCGAGTTCCAGAGCACTTGGCTAATTTTCATACAAAGAAAACATGGTTTCGATATTTTTTATTTATTTATTTTTTTCTTCTCCAAAAACTTCTCATCGTGAAGAATCGGCTTGACAATTTTTCTGTCTTTTCATTTTCTTTTTTCCTCGTACGTCGGAAGCGAATAAAAATTTCGGGACACTTGATGGTACGCGAGAATAAAAAAAAAAAAAGAAAAAAAAGCTAAGCCCTTTGAATAATGACAGTATGATGAGAAAAGAAAAGTGTCGGTGTCAAGAGGATTTCCATCGCACGATCCTAGGCAATTGAAAACATTTTTACAAAAATCTGAGAAGTTTACAGAAGCTTTTTATAATTAGCGAAACGATCAAAAGAGATAATGAAGTTCGCGGAATCACTTCGTTTTGAAATTAAATTAAATACGAAATTTAATCCTTTTCCATTATTCACAAGATTTTATGATATAATCTTGAAGAACGAACGTTCGAAATGCTGCGTTATATTTATCTCTTGACTAATAAAAGCAGAAAATTCCCTACCTTCTGTAAGATTTTAAATTATTCGTACACTTTTTAAAAATAACGAGTAATCATTTCCATCCTGAAAATTCTGACTCGTTTAAAAATATTTATAAGATCTCACGTATATTAATTCATATCCGAACATAGAAACATAGCAACAAAGAAAGAAAGAAAAGTTGAAACGCTCGATATTTTACAAAACTCGAAATTTAAAATTCCATCGTTCTATTTTCTCTTTAAAAGTGATTACACATACTACCCTTCTCCTCCGTTCAAACAACAACATCATTATTTCATCTCCTCCAGACCACACCTACTTTCTTCACTCCATCGCGCAACTTCATCCCCCTTTCACTCTCCACTTATCATTCCACCCTATCATTTTCCCTCCATCACCCTTTCTCCCTCTTCCTCCCTCTTTCTTCTCCCAGCTAAGCAAGCGGGGGAATGGAAATTAGCGAGTCGACGGGGATGCGGTTGTAATTAGAAAGCCCCTGTCCCCCGTCGTGCTTCACCCCCTCGAACCCTCCGCGAAGGCATTCTAATACACGATAAGCGGGCCACCGCCGCAGCGGGGATCGAATGCACTTAGGGAAAATTAACAATGAGTTCTTGCGAATTTTTCCTCGTCCTCCGTGGAGAAGGGTGGTCATCTGGAAATTGAAAGGGTTTGCCGAGGGCGTCGCGACGTTTTCGAGTATTTGGAACCGGTTTTTCGAGGTTTTCCACCCGGATCTTTCCAAATTTTCAAGTTTTAATGGGATTTAATTAATGTCGGTGGACTTTCCTTTTTTTTTATCAAGTTTTAATAATTGTGGACGATGGAAGGTAAATGGTGACGTTTTTGATCGTTTAGAAGCGACTTTTTTTCTTTCTGAAGTTTGAGTTTAGTTTAAACGAGAGTTGAAGCGTTTGAGATCTACTTAACCATGTATATATATATATAATTTAAGGTAAATTTAAATTGTTTTGATATAATAATCTTGTTTCGTATAATATTCTTGTTATCTATTGGAATAATCGACGTGTTTCACGATATTCGAACACAACACGACAAATATATATATATATATGTTTGCATAAAAATTCAATAAAGGTCTAACGATACTCTTTTCGCGAATTTTGCATCGAACAATGAGAGAAGAAGGCGAAGAATCACAATACAACACATGCACGATCATCCTCCGCTTACTGTTACACGAACACGTTGCTATTCGCAGTAAGAACAATGGCTCGTAACGAAATTCGATATTATTTTGTCAAGGATAAAATTTTTAATATTGGGATCGTTTCGGATCGGCGATAAATTTCTCTCGTTTCTCTCGAAAAATTCCGTAAATTTTCTTTTCTTCGGCGCGAAGAAAATAAAACATCGCGCCGTTTATTGGCAGTGAAGCTCGGAGAACGAGGGCTCGGCTCGATTAAAGTTTTATCAGAGATTTAGTTTGCCTTCTCCCGTTCCATAACGATTTGGATTTTATTTGTCTGTCGAATAGTGTAGCATCGCAGATTATTTTGTTGTAAACAATACGTATTAACTTTATAATTTTAAAAAGGAATTATAAACAATTATATTCGCTCATTTTCTATTATTCATCCAATAATAGAAAAATTCTCGATCGATCTTGCCGAATAATCTTGCTAAGAATTTTTCTATAAACGTTCGAGAAGTTTTAAGATGGACGATACAAATTCTACGATTTTTCCTCGCGATTAATTACCGATCGAAGAATGATTAATCGAAATTCACGAGATGGGGGTGGATGAATGGTCGAAGAAATAGGTGGGAGAAATTGCAACGAAGCACAAGTGGCGCATTGAACGTTTTTATGAAACGTTCATTAAACCATTGCGAGTTTGTATCGGATGGAATGTATATTCCTTCGCGATTTAATCGTTTATAAATATACGTGGAATTGTTGGTCATTGGAAGGAGTAAAAAAAAAAAAGGAAAGGAAAAAAATGGGTCAGTATAAAACGAGTTTACTTCATCGGGGAAGAATTCTGCTTTCGCATTCATATTTCAGAGGCGGGAATTTAATTCTCTTAATGCACTATGCAAGTGCTATCACGCGGATTAAATGGAAGCACAGTTTCCATTAAATTATTAATTGTCCACCACTTACGATACAACGGCCCTCCCCTCCTCAGTTACGTCTAAATCCATTGAAGTTTCTATAATTAACCGATGATGATCGTTGATTATTAACCGATGAAAATCGTCGTTTTAACTTATATAACGTGACAACGCGTTCGAGGAAATGGTACTTGGATGGTATCGAATTGGTTTCAAGGAATTGTGAAATTAAATTTATAATTCGGACGATCATTCGAAAATATATGTTGAGAAATAATAGAAAATTAAACTCTAATTAAAATTATATAGTCTTAAGTTAAAGATTTGATTTTTCCACATCTATAATTCAATCGATTATTATTTAAAAAAAAAAAAAAATTCTTTGAAACGCACAGCTCAGAATAATAGGAATATCAGCTACGAATTCATAGCAGATATCGACCTGAAGGAATTAATTTCCGAGTTGTAGGAGCACGTACAAACTGTGAACGTGATCCACTTTCATTTAAGAAATACGTACGACCGATGATAAGAAACGCTGATTCATCTGATCTATCATTAATCGCTCTCGTTAATAATAAGACATCTCTAAAATGTGAGTGAAAGAAAGTATACAATAAAAAGCGAATATATCGTGAACGTTTAAGTATTTCTAACGAGTATTGTAACATTTATCTTTCAATGGATGAAAATATTAATAGAAAATATTAATTTACTATTATCAATTTCATTCCTCGGACTGGAATATTAATATTCTGTTGATACACTGGCGTTACGTGCACGATTACGAACCGGTACACCTATTCAAAAAGTAGCTTGTGCATTTCCTTTCCGCTCGGCCTAGAAAACAAATCTTGTAATTTATTACTTTGATTAAACCGCGAGCTCTTCTACGTAACATTCTTTCGACGAAAGGCGCCGATATAAACATACTTGCCGCGCAATTAAATTTCTCTACACCGGTCTATCATTACGGTATATCAGAACCACTTATTCTCCCACTTAAATATTGCGAAATCGATATAAGATTATTTGTTAATGGTTGAACAATTTTCGTCACGCGAAACAAGTCGGTCATAGAAGAGGGAAAAGAAAAGAGAGAACAAAGTTCGAAACGAAAGCAACGAGTTTCGAATTTGTTCCCTTGTTACTCTATTTCAGTCTGACGAAGATTAGAAAAATTTATTCCTTTTGTTTTTCTTTTTTTTTTCTTTTTTTTTTTTTTTACGCAATAGATTCGACGAGAAATTTGGCGATGAGAATGCATACCATGGGGAAAATATTTTTTGCAAAACGGTCTACGTAAATATCGGCACGATTTTTCACGTGTAAACGCGGATATGATAGATGCAGAAATATTTTTTTTTGCCTGAAGAACCATCGTTAAAGTTTGAATGTAACTGATGAATGTCGTTATCTTCGCTTTCGGTTGTTTCTGTAACGTATGTGATACGCAGTTTACGTATAAATATGTGAATAAAGGGTAGAAATTTTATCATGAAAAGAAAAAGCGAAATTGATGTTCTCGAGATATTTTGATACAAAAAAAAAAAAAATCGATCGCAACGTTATTTTTGAAAAATTACTTTTGCTCGTCGTGTTTTCTAATTTAGAAAATTGTTCAGAAAAATTGTATCATCCGAAACAAGACACGAAACTTTCTATATCTTATCGAAATTAAAACAAATAAAGTGTAATTTGTAGATATATAAGTAGGAGAGGATAATCTTTCGATCAATTTATTTATTTTCAAATATTTTCAAATCTATCATTTGGAAAGAAAATATGTAATGAAAATACAGATGCATGTATATTTTCTGTTGGAGAGATATGTACGTGTATATCGAATAATTTCAATATATATTCAATCGTGAGAAAAAGTTAGGTTAGTTGACAGAGGGGTTGGGTTTAAAACTTGGGACGTTGAATAATATTTTTCAAGAATTATTTTTCCTGAAACTATTTCATAATACTACGATAGATTCTATTCGTGCAGCGTAGGTAACAAAAAAATATGTATTTTCGCCACGTTTTGTTATTGTTCCTATTTGATTATTTCTTCTTTTTTTCTTCTTCTTTCGAATTACGAATTAAAATTGACATTTGTACCTTCGAAAATTAATTCGAACTTTACATTCGAGGATTTGATTCAATTATGCATAGATTTAAAATTTATTTTCTTATTGATAAAACTCTTTACTAAAATATATATCATAGAGAAAAGAAAATGAACGCCATTTCACGAAGAAATGGAATAAAATTGCATACTCTGTGCAATTTTTCTCGTGTCAATACGAGTTGAAGATCGCAATGCATCATGCAGTGAATGGCGAATCCCGTTTGAATTGATTGCGTGCGAATATCAAAGAAAAGAATGGAGAATGAACAAATAAAAAAAAAAGAGATCCTTCCCAATTAACGTATCAAAATTCTTTACTCTTTATTTCCTTCGATTCTTACCACTTAAAACGAAGAAGCGTAATTAAACGAGACCAATTTCATTTGTCCAAATTGCAAAACTATCGTTTTTCTTACCAAAAATAAAATTTATTCGAATATTTAATATAAAAAATCGAATTTTCACGAAAGTTTCAAAAGAAAACTACTACTACATGTCGAATCAAGATCTCTAATTCATAGAATTACACGGTTCACTATAATTCTAAATAATCAAGATATTATTATTCTACGAATTTACGAAAATTATCGAAGCACCGAATAATTTTGGAATTAAAGGATTAAGAGATTCGAGATTTGAAACACGGCAAATACGTTAAACACGTCAATCCTGTTTGGTCGTTAAACGTTGATTTCACGAATGTTTGGCCGCGTTGAAAACGAGATGGCGGGCGGATATCGTCGCGATATCGCCGTCCATTAATATTATTATTCCCGATCGTTGGCAAAATAATCGAGAACAAACCGGTGCGCCAGGTGCTCGGGCCCGACTGACGCCTGATACGTTAATGAACATTCAATTGTTCGATAGAAAAGAAAAAAAAAAGCCGCCGCCATTATTTCCTCGGCGAGGGGTAAATGCCAATTTAAATCGAATCGAATGTTGCGCCGTTTTGCAAGGCCACGTTTCCCTGGATAT
The DNA here is from genome assembly GCF_048593485.1 of Apis florea. NCBI lineage: Eukaryota > Metazoa > Arthropoda > Insecta > Hymenoptera > Apidae > Apis > Apis florea. The sequence goes on along the minus strand of NW_028256809.1, from coordinate 4,000,296 downwards.
TTCTCTCTCGTCTTTTTCCCTTCCTACTCGCTTCTCTTTCCTTCTTTCCTCCTCCCCCTCCCCGCTTTTTACGGCGTCCATTTATCACGCGGCGCATTTTACCCGAGGAATAAGTAATTCTGACGATTTCGATAATTTCGAGCCGATTGGTAATGATGGATGTGGAACGAGAAGAGAGAAAGGTATTACTTGGAATGATTTCATTCGATTCTAAGATTTGAACGTTTCCAACGTTCAAATGAATTTATGTATTAAAATGTGTTTTTATCGTTGAATAATGAATCATCAGTAACGTTGATGATTCATATTTTACATCGATACTCTATATTATTATCTTTCGTCTAACGTCATTTGATGCACTGTTTAAGAGTTTAAATTTCTATATTAATATATCTTGCAACGAGAAAAACTAAAATTTTCGTTGGATCGATTTATATGTAAATATAATATAATAATCGATAAGAATATTACAACAACACAATTAAGGTATCCCCTGCGTTGTGTATAGTATAGAAGAGAGGTCTATTCCGTGTCGAAGTGGAGACAAAGAGGCGTGACTCCGTTTTAATATTAATCATCACCGCTGTAATTAATAGACCGTTCGTTAATACAATTTATAACCGAACGAACTCTTTGTCGGCGTTCTTCCTTTTTTATTGTCCAAAGATGGACATTTTTCACGATGATCGAACGATCGAAACCAGTTTTTAATCGTTCCCTCGCGCCTAATAAATTGGTGGACAACAGCGAGCCGTGGATAAATTCAACCTCGTTTGCTATCTATCTTTGCGAAAAACGTTTTAATTAAACTAAGAAGTTGTATTCGTTGTTTCGTATTCAGGCACGGTTTTAACCTGCGTTTTAATATCGTTAAAACTTCTGTGTGAAATTTTATTAGTGTTCCTTGTGCAGAGATTTTGTACGGTATCTCTTTTAAAAATAATTATTCTTTGTGGAAAAAATGTATCGTGCAACGAAATATTTTATCGATGTTGCATAGGTGGAGAGAGTTCAAAAGATTAATTTTTGACAAAGGGATTGCTTTTTTGTAGATAAAAAAAATTAGATGAAATTTTTCTCATTTAACGTTATTTTAAAAAAAAAAGAAAAATGGCTCGTTCTTATTTAGTTGTATTCGTAGACACTTGTCTGGCTACAAGTGTTCTATTCTACTTGTCGAACAATGACTCTTCTTGTTTATCCGTCTGACTACAATGGATCAATACTACTTGTCTAACTACACGTCTACACTACTAGAACTGCTTTACTCCTCCCGTTTCATTGTAACAATCTTTGCTTCTAACCATTGTTGGCATATTCTTATTTATTCTTCATTTATTCAAAAAAAAAAAAAAAATACACAAAGCTCACTTGTGTACATCAAACGAGATATATTTTTATATAAACTTTTCATCACTTTAAGATACTGAATCAATTTTTGAAATAGTTATAGATTAGGCAATTACGAATTATACTTTAAAATATATAGCAACTAATTTTATGCTTCAGGCAATCTATTCTACACAATGATTTTCAGCATTATAACACATGTTGCATCGACACAAATGGAACAGTAGTTTACCGAATGGAAGACATCGTTAAATAAATTGAACAAACGAAAATTATATGAACATTTTAAACAGGATATTGAAATAAAGATAAAAATCAGTCGAGTTTCCAAGAAAGATTATTTCAAAATAAAGATTTTATGGTGTTCAATAGAAACGACACAACGACTGGTTTGATGACGGTCATGAAACTGCACAGAGTGCGGAGCGTTTTTTTAAAAACCTTTGGCTCAGAGTTGCTTTAAATGAGGGTACGATAAATTTTAAAGGCCGTTTAAAGCCCCCTGGAAAATCGACCACGTACGAGTACTCGATATTGTGTTTCTTACGACGTCTAACGACTTAAATGCTTTATGGCTGATCCATATTCCTGATAAATATAACCAATGCAGCTCTATTGCATCGGATAAATACTAGTATATACTAGATTATCGTAAATTTTATATCTGTATAACTTCTTATTGTTATTTTATGCAATTAATTTAATTCCAAATACAATGAAAATGTATGTAGTTATCATTCTTTTGCATTTGTTACTTTTTATATCTATTTGTCAATTGATTGACATCTTTATGAAATTTGATGATCTAGATATTTGGTATCAGTTATCAATACATCTATATCGATTCAATCTATTTTAAGGTCTGCCATAAATTAATATCGAGCTTTCTGTTGCAATTTCATACCCTAATTTAAGATAATTTTATATCCTCCACATGCATATAATTATTTTAATTAGTTAACTTCAATAACTTATCAAGCGTTAAAATAATACATAATTATGATTGTAAATCAAAATTTTCATTCTCAGGTATCCCACAAATAATTTCATTTTTTTGAAGAAATATTTGTCAAGATTTCAGTTTTCTGGATAAAATTTTATTATTCATTAATTCCGAAATACCTCTTAAAAAAAGACAGAGAGAGAGAGAGAGAACGAATCAAGATTTCAGAAAATCAGGTTACCTGTACTCATGCTAGAATAACGAGGAAATTTGCTATTTGAATAATAGAACATTTGCACAACAAATATTCTACTTTTCATTCGGAAAAATCAACTCCACGTGCAAACTGGACAAAAGTTCGTCATGCCTAATACCTCGAGGATCAAAAAAAAAAAAGAAAGAAAGAAAAAAGAAAAAAAACGGAATACTCTCTTTCCCTGACAGTTTACTCTCAAAATTCCGCCATTCCTTTCTCAAAATAACACACGCTCGCAAAACGTGGACGAGGAAGAGAGAGAGAGAGAGAGAGAGAGAGGGAAAAAGAGGAAAATCCGACGCACCCGTTCAATTCAACGTTGATTCATCGGACAAACACACCGTCGATTCGAACGAATGATCAACGCGAGTATACCTAACACGCTTGGAAAATGAAAAACAAGCGGAGACGATGACGAGTTGGATTGACGAGGCGAAGCGAGGCATTTATTGACAAGGGACAATGTGTGCGTAAAAATGTAACGAGATGTAGCGAGAAGATCGCTATTGGACTCTTTAATTGCATTGTCATGTTTGTAATTATTATTACTCGAAGGTAATATAATTCAAGTAAATATTTAATTATGTTGAATCAAATATATATACCACTTATTATCATTCCTTTATTTTTCAGCTATTCTCATTCGTATTGTTTCTGCATTATTCGATGATATCGGACGAACGTCACCGAAACCATATACTCGTACTACTTGATATTTCGTTCTTCAATTATTATCACCATTTCTGATATTGCATTGCATTCTAACGAAACATTTATATTACTTGGTATCTTGTTTCCTCAATTACTTTGCACAATTGTCGTTATTTATTTTATATCAATACCTGTAAATACTACTCGATTGTCTTATGATTATTATACAATAATTAATCTTTCGTTAAAGAAAAAAAAAACAGAAGAAACTTTATTTCGTGACACGAACAAAAAGAAAGGAATCATAAGGGATCCGTGATAAAATTTATTATATCGATTCTCAAGTATTATTTCTTAACAATATATAACGCGATAAAAAAAGGAGGCTGGATAATAACGTCAATTTTATTCCACAACAACAAATGAAAAGGAGAAAAAAAGGAAAAGATTCATAAGGAGGAAGCGCCACATCGTATATACTACCAACAACGCTGAAAAAAAAAAGAAAGAAAGAAGGTATAGTAAAACCAGAAAATTTCATAAAACGACTCCAAACAACTCGCGTTTTATCTCGTAAGCGGATATTAATTTGGTCGTATTATTTCTCGGTCGGGTGGAGAAAGAGGAGGAGGAGGAGGAGGAGGGGAGTTCCATTTACGATACCGGAAGTTGCACGGAATCTTCAGGAAAATTAACTACCAGCCTTCTTCTTCTTCTTCTTCTTCTTCTTCTTCTGCTTCTTCTTTTTCCTCCTCCTCCTCTTCTTCCTCTTTTTCCTCCTCTTCGAGTATATAGCTGCGATTTATACGGTTCTTTGACATTTATGTGAAAACGCGCGGAAAGAAATTATTACCGCCCTCGAAATCCTCGACCCTCCTCGCGAATTCCACCCCCTTAAGTTCCCTGTTGTCTTGGGAATTCATTTTTATCGTTGGCCAACTGCACGCGTGCACCTCTTAGCACGATGTTTGAGCTGTTGAATTTTTTACGTTTAATGTCTTGGAATGCCAACGCCCCCTCCGTGGTAAATTATAAGATCTTGGAGAGTGGAAGACGCGTGAAAAGAGAATAAATATTCGCGGCTAAATATTTCTCCCCTTTCGGTCGAAATGGCCGTGACACTGTGAAATATGTAGTACTGGATGCAGAATGTTTTGAGAATAGAATTATTTGATGAACATAACACATTCAATAATAAGATTTTTGAAGAGATAGAAACGAATATTTTATACGTGCAAGTAAAATTTTTGATTAAAGTAGGAAGGTAATTAGAGTGTGTGATAATTATTATTTAATAACTTCATTCTTTATAGTAAGAATAATATATATACATATAGTAATTAATTATTTAAAAATAAACTTGGATATCTATGGAATATTTCAAATAAATAATCTTTATTTACTCTACTTAGAAATATCTCCTTAATTTTATTTAGGATTATTAGAATTTCAATGTAATTTATCTTTCCAGAAACCTTTCTGAATTTAAAATTATAATTTAGAAGCAGAAAACAAATCTTTGGAGAAATAAATTGAAGATTTCTCAAGATTCGCTATAATAAAAACTCAATTCTGTATCCCAAGCTATGAACAGCAATCGTTGCAAAAATTGTAAACATGTTTGTGAAAATATGAGTCCAAAACCTTGCTTGTCAAAACAGGATGCTTAATCTTTCGAAAGATTCGATGAAAATAGTTTTATATCGTTTCATTTATTTAAAGATCCATTTAATTCACAGGTAGTTTTCAGTAAACAATGATGTAAATATCATCCGCGCTTTTGAGTTTCAAAGAGTTATGAAATCAATCTCGGGAGAAGTTGTCTTGCTCGAATTCCTTTAAATGTTTCTCCTGAGTTAAGATAACGAAAGGCTACGCTGTGATAAATAAAAATACAGATTTTCTTCTAATATTATATTTCTAGTTTTGAATATTTCTAGTATCCATATTCTACTTTTCAAATTTACTTCTCCCATATTCTATATCCAAATTTGAAATGAAATCTACATTTCTTGCATGCAAGAAGAAGTCCTTCTTGTATTATTATCATTGTTATTATTACTTACACAATCAAACATCTGACAACCGTATAAACCGAATATAATACGAAATTCGAAGAAAATTAAAAAAAAAAAATTGATTTGCTTTCAAGTATTAACCTTACTCTAAACAAATTTACTTTCCATTCTGTCTCGACTATCCATTCTTTTCGCTCCCCCTCAAACGAAAACCATTCGATCGAGATCCGAAATCGACTCGAATAAACGAAAATCGGAAGACCGAAAAAAAAAAAAAAAAGACCGTATGCCACTCCACTAAATTACGAAACAATCGTAGAAATCTCGATCCCTCTTACAACGCTCTCAGGGGAATTTTGCAGGGGAGGAAACGGATTTTCCTCGACTCGAAAATTGCGAGCTCCTCGGGGAGAGATATCTGTTTCTCTAAGCAGGGGGTTCCCCTCCGGTAATGCCTCGTTCGAAACAACTTTTGCCAACCGAGTTGGCCAACTTTTTTCCACGAGAAACTCGTGGCTCGAAGTCAACCTCTCTCGCGAATACCTATTAATTTAGGCTGGTTCCCTTCGACTAGGCTCGTTCCTCCCCCTCGTCGACACTTCCGCCGTGGAAGATTGGTCAAAGCGCTCTATCGAACCGGATCGAACGAGGAAAAATCGAAGAGAGGAAAAAAGAAAAAATCCACGAAAAATCCTCTCCTTTCGTGGATCGCCCATTCGCGCCTTTGTAGGCGGAACTTTGATTGCTGTGTAATTAAGGTCAACGACTGTTTTAATTCGTTTTCGTCCTCTCTCTCTCTCTCTTTCTCTCTACTTTTATTATTATTTTCTTTGTCTCTTTTATCATTGTTCCGTGAAGAGTTCTTTTTTGCGGTTCGAAGAGTTGTTTCTTTTTGGATGAGCTCCGTTTGAAAGTGAGGAATTTTTGCGAGTTTAATGGGGACTCTTCTCGTCGGGAAATAGGTGCAACATATTTATAAACGGAACAAAAAATAACTTGATTACTTTGAATATTTTAGTTAGCTTCGTGGTGATAGGATGTTGTAGAGATAAGAATTGAATAATAGAAAAAGGGGATATATGAATCTATTGCGATTCTATTGATATCTCGTGGAACTTTTTTATCGACCTTTGTATTCTTTAGTTATTTTTTCATTTTCCAAGTAAAGTTAAATAAAAATAGAACATATTATTAAAAAAATAAAAAAGATAGTATATTTCAAGAACATTTCAATTAAAGAATAACGTAGAACTATATCAATAAGAAAAAAAATCATCTAAAATCCTCCAACCTTCTTTGAAATCCTCCAATCTTCTAAGAACTTCAAAGAGCAGAACCTTCGTTTCTCTCTCAACTTGTCAAGAAGAAGAAAGAATTCGAAGAAAAAAGAAAAAAAATAAAACTCTGGAAAACATCTACCTAATTCAGTTTAAACTTTCTTAATAATTTAATTCTCCCCGTTGGGAGAAAAAAAAAAGACGAGAAATGAAACGTCAGAATTTTTAATTTGTCGCCTATCTGAACCAACTTTCACCGGTCGAAGGAAAAAGTAACGGGTATCCTCAGATTTGTAACGAGCAATAGACTGGGTCTCTTCCATTAGTCGTGATTGGTCAGTTTATTCACTCGAGGCGGCCATTCTGCTTGCGGTAATTTGTCCTGAGGCGAGAAAAATCTTTTCTCCCTTCACGGAAGGAGGCTGTGTCTAATAGAAAGAAAGAACGTAAAACGACTGGTGAATCGAAGAGCAATTGGTGTCCACTTGGACATCGCGATTGATATAAAAAAAAAATGAGGAGCACAGCTTTCGAAATCGTTTTTCTTATTATTTCTTCGTTGTAGAAATGGTATCGATCGTCTTATGACAATCCATCCACGTCTCTGTGGATCAGTGAAAGCAAAGAAATTGACGTCTCGTGTTTCAAAGTATTAGGATATTTGTTACAGTCTTGTGAAAAGCAGTTAATATATTTCAAAGTTAAAATAAGACGAAGACTTGATCAATTCTTTCGCGTCATTGATCTACCCCCAAATTCCAGACTCGATAAGTTTTAACTTCTAATAAAACATTTGATAAAAAATAAATAAAAATTTCATTTATAATTTTGCAACACTATCACTATATTAAGAATCCAATAAAGTAGGAAACGTCGGACGAACAAATAACACTAATACACACATTTCTTCCATATTTCTCACCAACTTCGATGGATCAATCTCATGTACCTAATAATCTTCCTTATTATTTCCTGAGAGATATATATATATATATCTCAAATCCCCAAACAACCCCCAAGAACACTCTATAATCCATAATACCCATATCTCACGCACACAATCCCGCAAGCCCCTGTGTCGACGATCCATCGAAAGGGATTCGAACACGCGACATCGAGGCCGCACAAAGCCGCACCCCCATGGATCACAAGGGTCTTAAGCGGTCCAGATGTAAAGTCATCGAGCATGATTCCTCGAGTAGCGTGGTGGCGGGCATTCCGGGCATTATTCGACGAGCCTTGGACGACATTCCTCGGTATCATCCAGCTCGACGCGAGCCTGAAGGAACTTGGCTCTAATTCGGCCGAAGAATTCTGCTGATCGTTGCAAACGCGCCCCAAGGAGGAGCCAGTCTTCCGCTCGCTCCTCCATCTTCCTCTCTTCGTCCCTCTCGAACTCTTTCACCTTCCAACTTCGGTCAACCAGCAACCAGCAACCATTGTTTCGCGGGACAAAAGGGCCACCCCCAAAAGGAATTCCATCGAATCTTGATTACGAATCGAATTGTAACAGATTCTTTGATTAATCCAAGCTGAATCTTTCAGCGGCAACGCCTGGAAATGGCCGGCATTGTGTCGAACGACCTTGTTGAATCGAGTCTTTTTAGTTGGATGGTGAAAGAAAAATTGGAAGAGATCGATCGAAGGATTTAGAAATTTGAAAATTACGTTTTATGGAAGTCATTGATGTGGTGTGATTCGAGGTATAATCGTGAACAGATGAGAATTAGGTGTGGTAAATTTGGAAATTTTTCTTGTAAATCTCTTATATCATATAATATGGATATATTTTCAAAGGGAAGTTATTAATTTCCCTCGATATTATTCATATTTATATATACATATATTTATAATCATATTCATTTGTTTACTTATTTAATGTTAATTTAATTATCTCATTTCACGTGGAATGATATTTGTTATTTAATTTAATGGTGATTTAACTTTATATTATTTGTGGAATCATATTTACATTGATTTACTAATTTAACGTGATTTAATTGTCTGAATGTTATGTTATAATTATTGAAGATGTTGTTTAATTTTTCTCTGAATTAAATAATAGTTCGTTTAACACGAAACTATATGATACGAAAAGTATCAGAAGAAAGAGTAATTTTAAAAAATTAAAAGCTCAAAAGCTTCTAGTGATATTCTATTAATGAGTCTCTAAAATAACCTATGCAATACCATTTCCTCTCGAGTAAAATACGAATATAAATATTAACAAACCGGATCCTCTTTATTTATTTTCATCATAAAAAATTTAATATCATATTTAATTTCATCATAAAAAAAATGATTAAAAGAGAAGTTAATTTAAAGTAATTCACGAATTTAATTTTGTAAATTACCATAAATACCAGTATTCCTGTAGAGTGAATTTTCCACGTAATCTCGTATTCACCATTAAAAGTATATTATTCTGTAGAGTGGCAAATTGGTCGGTCGTTTCTATTATGTCGTGTGAATATGTACTTTGCCACAATGTGTCGCAACTTCATCGTCTGCGATAAACACACTATTACGATAGTCTAGCCTATAGCGCGCATAAATTATCCAAAGATGCAATGAACGTACATATACGTTCCAAAAGCTCTATTCTAAAACGTGTTATTAAAAGAAAATCAAATATTTATTTAGAATAATTACATAACAAATGTTTTGATAGTCATTTCTCATTCCTGGTAATAAGAACTGTTACTTCGAATATTTGTTTTAGACAATAATTGATATCGTGAAAAATATATTTCATATTATATACTGTTTAACGAAGTTCTTATTAACAACGAATATTTGTATTCAGACTTATACATTTATATTTAAACAATATATTTTTCATACAAATATTTCAAGAAGTCATGAATTATATATTTTTTAAATAACATAAAATCTCATTCTTGACTCTAGAAATATTATTCTTGAACTTTTATCAACACCTATCTCTGATTATTTCAGCAGACCGTGAGAAAACAAGAAACAGCCATAAACAAACAATCAAACAGCATCACTCGCCAAACTTTCCAACTATTCTCGAACTTGATCTTAACTTGATCGTTGGACAGACGATCGCGTCTTTTATCCTCGATCCTTCAACCTGGTTCTTATCCAATTAATCCAAAGAGGTCAAGCATAAGGCCGTATCGTCTCATCCCGCAATCGAGGGTTAAACCAGCCCCAGGAGAGAGCATCGCAAACAGGATAAACGATCTGTTATATAATGGCCTAATGGAGTCTTCTTCCAAACTCGTATGCATTTGAAGGATATACATGAATCGTTGGCCGAAGAGAAAAGAAAGCGCAATATCGTTGGACATTTCTCTCCCAGGAGGAAGAAGTCTCGAACTACTTATTTCCTCCGTGATAGAAGATCGGAAAGTCATATTGTGCTGATCGTCGAGACATTTGCGGATCCACCGCGTGTTCATCCTTATCTTCCTTTTTTCTTTTTGTTTGGATTGCCTCTTTTTGGCCCGGTCTTTGCCATTTTCCTTCTCTTCTCTTTTTCCACTGTGAGAAATCGTCCTGGGCGGAACCAGACGACGGAGAGAGCGTTCCCTCGGCGCGGTAATTTTGTTTACTCGAAGCTGGGCCAGCTTGTTGATAGAGGATTCAACGTTGGTGATTTTTGCGAGATTTGAAAGGAGATGGAAGAAGGTGTGTGCGCGCTCGGTTGATTGTGCTTTGTGATTCCGTTTGGGGGACGATTGTGGTGCAGTTGATGATCGAACTTTGTAACGATTGGATGGAAAAGTTGCATACTCGAAATAATCGATATGCTTTTCAATTTGTTATTTATCTGAAAGTTGAACTTTGTCTGTGCGCATCACAAGTACTACTAAAGTCTGTCTCTCGAAAATTTTTAATTATATCCTTTTTGTGAAAGACATATTATTAACAAATTCTTCCAAAACACAGGTGAATGGAATGAAACACGAATAAAAATGAAAATAAGATAATCACGTGATACGATTTCCAAGCTGATTTTAATAATCGATGATTTGCAGATTCAAAGAAAATCTTCAAAGAGATAGAATTATTCGTGTCGAAGACAGATACGTCTGACCATATACGTGCTTTTACCACTTACTTCATTCATCGCAAAAATATTAGGTAACTAGATATTTATAAATCTTGACTATATACGTTATTTTAAAACTCTCTTTCAATTTTAAAAATTAAGATCAAAAATAAAAGGAAATTGGATAAAAATTTTTATTTTTATTTGTTCTTATAATTGTTAATTGCAATATTATTTTCCAAACGTATGTAGTACAATGGAGAACAATTCACTATAAAAAAAAAAAATATCCAATTACCTTCCAAACGTTGCAAATTTTCAGATTCATACAAACGAAACACGATCTCGATTACACTTTCTACAGTTATTTATTCCTCTCGATCTCTAATTTGGAATCAATTGTACAACGCGATCAGTTGGAACGAGAAAAAGGGGTAGGCCAGGAATTGTGCGATTGGATAAATGTCGAAAACAAATAGGACGATACCATTCAGAAAAGAGGCGAGTTGGAAAAAAACGTGAAAGGCGAGGTGGGGGTGGGGGAGGGGAGGTGTGTGTGGACGGGGTGAGAACACTTCTCAACGCGGAGCATTGTTCAACATGCGTTCATTTTAATTGAAAGGATACATGGCGCGCGCGAAACCTAACAAACGGCACGTGTCATCGCGCCAGCTTCAATATTTGCGCTCTAGCACATGGCCACTGAGATTGAAATGAATTGGATGTACGCAGGGTGGAGGGTAAAAACAACAAGATAACTGTGCAAATATATAGAAATATACGAGAAATATAACCGCCTACACTTGTGCCCAACCGTTGACAGTTGTAAACAACCGTGGTGAGTAATAACAGCGTACGACGAGAGATATGGTTTTCGAGCGTTTTTCGATTACAACATACCAAGGATGTCCCACTTCATTCATATTTTATCCGTACGTCGTCATGTTTGATGATATATTTTTTGCTACAACGTATGTATAAATAATAGAGGTATAGGTTATATAGGTATAAAGTTTCATGGATATTTGAAAAACTGTGAAGAGTTATCATTCACATAATCATTTGTATTCAATGTGTTATATTTCATATCGTTCAATACTCATATGAAATGTCACATGATTGGGAAAATTTAAAATATAGAACCTAATAAAAAAAAAAAAGATCGCTTATAATATATTCAATTATTTTACCAATTATTATAACTATTATTTAATCTTCATCTGTACTTTTGTGTGTAACATTTAATATTTACCAATGAATCCGTCGTTAAAATCCAATTTTGTCTTCTCCAGATCCAGATCTTTCCACGCGAAATTCCTCACGCGTTCAGAAGATTGCAAGTACGTCGTAAAAAACGTGAAAGAAACGGAGGTGTCAAGCGACGAAAAATTCTTCCCTTCCAATGCAACACAGCTAAATATTTGCTCGAGTCGCAATTGTCGTTAAGGAGTAGAGGAGAGAGAGAGAGAGAGAGAAAAGGAAAGAGCGGGAGAGGAATACACGTATTCTCTTGGATGGGTTGGCTGTTTTAATTGAAACGGCGCGAAAAGAAGCGTGGTCGTGGTGCAGGAACACGGCACGCGGCAATATTTGCAGCGAAGTGTAGAAATTGGAACGGTTCGCCCTGAAGAATGGCGTCATTTTGTTTGCCAGGCTTTGTTCAAGCCGTTTACCTGTTCCCCGACGTTCGCCCAAGCATCCGGTCGATCGATTTTCGTCGAACGCGGATAAATCCGATTCCGTCGTCCGGTCATCCGATGCTAAATACTTGGACCATTGTCCTCCCGTTGTTTAGTTACCTGTGCAGAGTGCGAGAGATTTTATTCTTTTTTTCTTTTTTTTTTTTTTTTGCAAGATTGGATTGGCTTCTAAGAAATAATTTTTAATCGTTTCCTTGTTAGATTTGTTTCTTGGCTTGGATTAATTGGTTAATTCATTGAAATGAAGGAGATATGAAGAGGAAAATCAAAAATGGTATTCAATTATTTTTTTTTCTTAATATTTTCAAGAATATCGAAGACAATTTAATAATAATTTCTATAAATTTAGGACTTAAATTAATTAAGAAGAAAAAGGAATTAATCATTGGTGATACAAAATTTTCTTTTTTCATGTGTATATATGAATTGATTTAGTGTGAAGAAATTAGATTTTTGAAATTTATTTCGCTACAGTTTCTTTTTTTTTTTTTTTTCTGTATTCCTGTTTCATAGGTTTTTATTGAAAATTTCGTACATCTGTGTATATGCAATAATAAAGTTGTGAAAATTGAATTTCTATCCATGCCTGAATTTATATCAGCAATCTTTTTGCCTTGCCATCTGAAATATTATACATTTTTCATATCGTGAAATGAATATTCTTCAAAAAAGATATTACGAATTGATTTGTGAATATTTCTGCTAATAATTGGAAAGTTAGAAGATAGATTAATGATATAGAATAACTAATCTACCAATGATTAATTCACAACTAATGAAAATTAGCCTAATTTTTCTATATTTTAACAAATTTTCAATTTTGTAGAATCACTTGATATTACTGTAATTTTCGACTCTCACCTGGAATCCACCCATCCAATTCTTGAATCCAAATTATCGGAAAACACGCTTCAAAGAAGATGGCATCAATTAGAGAATCAATAAGAAGTGGTCTGAAATTTGAAAAATATGAAAGGGATTAAAGCAAAGTCAAATTGCATAGACATTACCCTCAAACAAAAAAATCACTGCAAACTATATAAAATTATTAAACACCAATAAAACGAAATCATTTCCTTTTTAGAACAAATGTGCAACATGTCAAACCAATATTAAAGACGATCGTTGAATCGAAATTTCTGGCAAGAGGATGGCATCAACTGTGGAACATTGGAAACTCGAAAACGATGAAACGATGAAGGAAGGGCAAAGTCAAACCACACGGACATAGCGACGTGGCCAGGGCGCCATTTGCCCTCCAACAGATTCTAAGATCCGTGGTGCGGCAAACTAAGTTGTTGAAACTCGGTGGCAGTCGTCAAAGCTGGCAACATCGAGGCAAGTGACATGGTGGCGCAATGTGGAGGGATTAGGGCAGGTTCTCATGGCAGTTCCGTGACCGACTGGCTCCGGCCACCGCAGGATCTAATTCTGCGCCCTGTATTTCCCTATGTATGTACACAGGTTTGCACGTTTGTGGTACACATGCACGCGTGCATAGCGTATCGTGTAATCCACGGAATGATTTGTATTCAAAGCTCGCGAAGGAGATAACGTCGCGATATCCTGGTATTCTAATTGACTGGTTCCATGCCGACCAGGTACCAGTCGGGTTTTGCCATTTTGATTCCCTTCATCCGATTAATTTTCACCTTCTCGTGATTCTAATACGACGTGTTCTTTCTCTTTTTTTAAAGTGTCTTTGAAGAAATTGGAGGATTCGAAACGGAGAAGGAATTAATTTTGCGAAGACACGTTGGAATGGTTGATATTGCATTTCGTGCGTGAATGCGATAGTACGTGGAAGTGGAAGATAGAATAGGAAATTGTGTAGTGATTTATTTTGGAGGAATAATTGATTTTCAATGTAGATGGAATATAGACACTTTTGAAAAGTGTCTTTGAGGATTTGAAATAAAGGCTGGAAGAGGATTAAATTCGTGAAAAACGTTGGTATGGTATTGGATTATTCGTGTGTGAATGATGGTGCGTATAGAGATGAAAAATAGGATAGGAAATTGTGGCGATTTATTTTATGGTGATAGGAATATCTGTTCTATCTTTAATTCGAAGCAATTGGACAGCGGAAAAAATTTAAAATAGAAATGGGATAACACGAAAAGTGCATTATTGAATAGATTTCGAAAACAAGTGGAAGTTGATGCAGTGTATAAAAATTAATTTACAATACGTCAAAATGAAATTTTGAAAGAATTCATCTCGGAAAAAATGAAATCTATATCACGTAAACAATGTCCACGCTTTTTAATACTGTGCTAAAACATTGTTGGAGAATAAATTTAAAATATTTCCTCCATTAAACGGCAAATATTGGAAAGCTAACGAGCAAATTGTATTTTCAAAAGTTCGATTAAGTATTTCGATTCGTTATTGATGAAACCTTCCCGCCCCCCATTTTAAAACAATTAAAATTATTCCGTTAAACCGAAATCTATTCTATCCAATGCTAAACAGATTTGTTTTTTATTTATTTATTCTTGAAGAACATTATTCTCAAATTGCATAATCTTAAAATATGAATGTCAAAAAGAGACAAAGATTAAGAAAAGTTTAATTCGCGTTTTCAATTTACTTTTATACGAGTAAAAAGAGGAATACAATCAAGTTGTGCGCTTTTATAATTATTTTCCTTTCATATCACGAATCATATAGGAATTTCAATTATCAAGAGAACCCTGAGTCTCGGTTAACCAATAGATTTCCGCATGACGAAACAAATATTTTCCAATTCTTTTTTCTCTCCTATTTTTTTTCTTTTTTTTTTTTTTTGTTTTGGCAGTTTTCGAGATGGAAACGAAAAAAAACAGATCTGATCTGAAAATGTTTGAAAATTGACATTTTTTTTTTTTCGTTGACGAATTCGATCGAATCAACCGCAACGTGAATAGGTGGTAAAAAGTATTTTCTAATATGTCAATGAGGCTTGTAGAGAAAAAACTTTTAGTTTATAAATTTAAAGACACGGAGTAAATATTATAGAAGAAATTAATATTAATCGCATTGTCGATGCACATACATCAATTTACATAGATGTTAAAGTAAGAAATTATATGAATTGTGTTTATTAATGTTGGACAGCGCTTGTTAATATTATGCATTTACAAATAATATTATTGTAAATTATTCATCGGTCATGAGTATGCTCATGTTTTATACATATATCAATTTATGCAATTAAAAATCGTGTGAATTATTATTATTATATTGTTTATTGCATTACGTATTCAATTCATATATTTGTTCAATTAATTGCATTCAAATATATTTTTTGTATTAATATGGAAATAATGATATATGTTATGTATACATCAGTTACTGATGTTATAATGTAATCATATAATATTATTTTCAATACAATTAATACAATTAAATTTATGGAAACAATACAAAATTGTATTTCGAGTTGTAAATAAAATTAATAATGCAAAAAAGAAAATTGAATTTTAATTAAATTTTAAATAATCATAATTTTAACATAATTCCATAAAATGCAAAAAAAAGTTAAATTACTTTAAAAATAAAAAATATATATATTAAAAAGAAATTACTTTTTTATATATTTAATATTTTCAGAAATATAACAAAAATTGATTATCTCTCTCATAAATTTAATAAGGAAGTGATCTATTTTCTATATAAATTTGTCAAATTTCTAAAAAAAAAATGAACTGTAAATTTTTTTATATTATTAAGAAAGAGATATATATGATATATATATATATATATATATATAATATAAATATGTCGCTCAATAAACATCATAAGTTAAAATCATAATGTTATCATTATCCAAAAATATAAATGAATATTTGTTTCTATTTCTTTTCAAATATCAAAAAATCTTTTCATTCTTACCATTATCTAAATAAAATATCATGAATAGTTAAATTAATCAGAAGTTTGACATGGGCTACTCGAAACATCCGGGAGATTAACACAGTTCTGTAATTGGTTTCGTAGCTGCCTGGTACAGCTGTGAGTTGCAATTGCGTTCGATCGGTATGTATATGTGTGTATAAAGCCCTCTCGAGAGGACATCGAGTCGACAAATTACGTTTACTTTCACATCCAAACGAGCTGCGACCGCGCTTAAATTCATCTGCACTTGACTTGCAACCACTTGATCTTCCCGTTCACTAGATCAACTGGAAACTTTTAGAACACATTATGTATGTATGATCATTGGTTAGAAACTTATTGATCTTCATTCTCTTCTCTTCTTTCTTTGACCTTCTTTTACAAGTGAACTAATATTATTAATGGCATATTAAAAGTCACTTTCAAGAATGGTGACAGCAAACTTTTAAAATAAGTATTATTTAACTTCAAGAATGAAGTCTAAAGGATAAATAAATAATTACATAAATATTATAAGAATTTCTTTCTTTTAGTCGTTAAATATTGCAATGTATACATTGAATATTTTTCATAAAGGTATTAATATTTTATTATATGAAATAATAAAACATTGGTTTATTAGTATTTTTAATGCAATTGATTGTAAAAATATTTTTTTCCTGTGTTTTTGTTCATATTTTTACCAATAACAATTATATTGTAATAATCAATAAACCAATATATTAATTTAAAATAGTTATACATGTTAATTGAATCAGAGAAATAATAAAAATTTCTTATATCAATATATATGTATAAGAGAGTAGTCCACTTAAAACATTTTAGTTAAATTTTAGTTAATTTTATTTAAATTTAATTCAAAATAGAACGACATATTATTCTAATATTTTCTAATCAAAATATTTATTATTCTTTTAATTATTATGATTTTTTTAAACAAATCGATTTGAAATGGAAATGGTAGTTATAGGTTATAGATAGTCAAGTTATAGGTTATAGTACATTAGGAAACGTATTAATTAATAAAATGTACTCGATAACACGAACTTTATTGAGTCAATATATAAAAATCGAGTATCGTATCTCTGAATCTCATGGGGCAGACATTGTCAAGTTAAATTTATCCTCCATAACGTTGATGCACATTCAGCGTCACCATAAAAACCGGTCACGTTCGTGAATGCACTTTAACACCATAAAACAACCGTAAACATAGACATGTCGTGTTCAATGAAGCCTTTCTATCCTCGGCTTTCGTACAGTTAAACAAATTGCAAAACTCACCCATACGTATTGTGGGATATACGCCCTTTCTCGCTTCCCGATCGTTGAAATGAGAACGCTTTCGAAAATAAAGTTCAATCGTCCATTCGCAGATTAAATCCGTGATTTTCGTCCGTTTCAGTGTGAAAATCCCATATTGATAATGGCATTTTCTATAAAATTCAATTTGTTCGTTGTTTACCGTAACACGCGAACGATCGTTTCATGATTTAGCGGAACAACTTTAATTTTCGCAAAAAAGAATTGTTGTGCAATCATGTATGTATCTTATGGATTGTATTTTCTGAAAAAAATATTTTTAAAAATTCGTACATTATAGGAACATTATAGGAATATTATATTTTTGTAAGATAGTTTGATACAAATAATTGAAAATCGAATGTTTGAGGTTAGGATGTGATTAAAAGTGATTGTACGAATAATCAAGGTTTTGGATAACATACAAAAAATAAAAGAATGTATCAATAACAGAATATATTATTTTTTTCTTTTTTTTTTTTTTGGTGAAATTATTTTTTCTAAAATGCAAAATATCCATTAATATAGAAAATTGAATGTTCTGTTATTTGAAAATTTCCCCATTTTATTTAGATATAATAATTCTACAAAATACGCATGTGTGAATTCTACATAAATATAACATGTATATAAACGTAATATTTCAGAATATATAAATACGTATTTTGAATTTACCTCTGTGCTTCTTAAATAATTTCTATACGTATGTATATACATGTGTATATATATGTATATATATATATATATAAACGTACAATTGGAGACAAATTCAGTCGTAATGTGGAAACACATTTGTGCGATACTATTACTATTCAAAATCGCTTCTCAGAGCATAAATACACGTCTCTCTTCCGTACCTGAATCTGATTATCTTAGAGTATTCAAAATTTAATTAGCGAATGTCAGCTAGCACGTTCCGCTTGCGAAGTTAGTTAATATATAGATCAAGGTTCAAAGAGTACCAAGAGCAAAGCTCATCTTTCGGTTGCTATTTATGTTCTAACATGTAATTGCGGTTTATTTAAATGAAGGATATAATCGAGAACTTGCATTGAAGCATTATATGTAGAAGTCACTTTTGTCACTAGAAATTGTTCTCTCATATTGATTAAAATTTTGATACAATTTGTGAAATTTAAATTAGAATATAAAATATGGTTTTATTTAACTGAATAATATAATATATTTATTAATTTAATATTAAAGAAATTAAATATATAATATTTATTATGTCGAAGTTGGTAATAAGAACCATGTAATAGTTTAGATTGTTTAGGTTGGCAACACTTTCAAGTTCAGTAGCTAACTGCGTCATCATGTGTAACGATTGTGCGTTTCTTGTGTGATAAATCTTTTGTGAATAAAATTAAGTTAAATTAAAGTATAATACGTGTCAATATATCAAAAAAGTAAGATTTTTAATTAATTAAAGTGATATTTTATTATATATATATTATTTTAGCTTTTAAAACTTGAATAGAAATTAGAACGTCACAAAGAATTTCGTTGCGTATTCTAATTGAAATTGCGTCTCATTTAATCAAAAGTTTTATAATAAAATTTCTTTAAGAAATATAAAATATATATCAATAATTAATCAAAATAATATTTCTCGCGAATTTTGTTAAACTCATTCAATTACATTTCATGCAGGAAGGTGATATTATTCCCGTATTTCAGATCTAAATACCATCTTCAATCTTCTTTTGAGTGCTGTCTCGAACTAGTTTTGATAACGCTAAACGACTTTCGAGAGAGAATGTCTATGTTCTTCAGTAATATTCTCATTGACAACTTGGTGCATTGTTTCGACGAGAGCTCTCGATTCGACAATATGAAATGCTTCAACTCTTGATGAGGTAAGAATATCATTTCTGTTTTATTAATGATTTCAAAGATTTATTTGAAGATTATTATAAAATGAAAAAAAGTTAGAAAGAAATTCTTTCTATTCTATGAAAATTGCTAAAGAAAATATTTTTATAGAAAATTGTACAATAATTATTCAATTGTAGAATTCAATATTATAAAAGTTATATTCTATGCAAGAAATTGATAAATAATTATAAAGTTATGAAATGATATGATAATGATAAAGCTAAGGAATTTAATGTAAAATTATTAATTTAATTTTAAATTAAATAGGAATTTAATTGTATAGAAACCAAATTAGAGATTGAAAAAGAAAAAGAAAGACAAACAGATTTCAAGAATTGAAATCATATTTTCTATTTGAATAAAGAAGTAGATTTTTCAAATTTACCTTAATTATTATTAATTAATTGTCTATATCATTTCATATCATTTCTTTGTCATAAATGTACTTATAAAGATAAGTCATTTATTTTTTATGAAATTAAACATTAGATATAACCTTAAGTATTATTACTGATAAAATAATGTGAAATTGATCACTTTGGTTTTTGAGAATCAATAATAATTATACATTATTGAAATATAATTATTATATAATTCTAATTATTTAGGAAAGTATATAAAATATAGAAATATTTAATTTTTTTTTTCATTCTTTTCATAATAATGCAACATTATGAAGAAAATACATATTTTTCAAAAATAAAATCGAAATAATACAAAATCCTTGCGAAAATTCGATGTTTTGTTTTTTCTCACGTAGACCAATCATGCTTTCAAAGTCGTTTTTATAATACCTATATAAAGTCAATCTCGAATAAGCCTTAGTTCGGCAGCTTTATCGTGAAAGAAAGATTTTACATTATATGCAAAGCAGCCGAAAGTCGATCCATTCCGGATCAGCATAAAAATTGCAACAAAGTTACCACGAATCTTGGCCATGACTGATAGCATCCTTTGTCCGTGATTCTCATTTATCACTTTAGATACATCTTGATTGATATTATCACTTTGAATACACCTTTTGACTAGATATATCTTTTTTTCTTAACAATATGCTTAATTACTTTATAGATATATTATATATATAAAAATCAAATTGATTAATTTCATCAAGAGTATTTTTTAAAAATTAAATAATTAGAAATTTAAGAATTTTATTAAAAATAAAGTTAATCTTAATTTAGTTATTAATTATTATTACTATGAATATTTATGCAAATTTGCATACATTTTTACAAGTAAAATCTATATAAGAATTCAATTTTCTAAATATTATAACAACCTTGAATATTTTATATATTCTTGTGTGCCAACCAATTTTATGAATTTTTGCACATTTATATTTTTCATAAATATATAAATATTCACAATTTAATTATCATATTTTAGAACTATATTTATATGTTTGAAGTTACTGGAGAAGAAGCATTTAATATTAAGTAGAATTCATATAATTGGAATTTACCAATTAGCTCAATATCTATAATTTCTCGTTCAAATAATAGGAGTTCATGTTTGGATAAGTGGATTCAGTCTACTGGATTTAGTTAATTGGATATTGACTAAAATTTTGTTCCAATAAATGGAATTCTACTTCGAGGAAAGGAAAGGTTTAGGTATATATGTAGATTGGTAATTAACCAATTAATTTACGTTTGAATATCAGCAATCCATTTCATATTAGGTATTTTGATATTTCATTAAAATACCATGAACTTGATTTTAATTTTTCTTTTAGTATTTCCTATTAAATGAACTTTTTCTATAACATTTAAAACTTTTCTACAACACTTTAGTATTTCGTATTTTAACATTTTATATATTTTTTTTAAAACTTGGTTTTATAATTAGTATTTTATGCTATCTGTTCTAATATCTTCCCTTTTATCATTTTCAATTATGTTTTATATTTTATATTTTTCATCTATTATCCCATTTCCATCCATTTGTAAAAATTTTCATAATTATTCCATCCAATACTTCTTGATACTATATTATTTTCTAAAATGATTTCATAACACAGTATATCTGTCATTCATGCAAAAAATGGCAACTCTCTACAACTCTCTCTCTATATAACAAAATTGTATATATTCAACTTTATGTATTCTCTGAATCAAAATCCAATACTGTTCATCCTCTACAGTTTTCCATTCAAGCGTATTATCCCCTCTCCCCAAGATCCGGCACAGGATCAAAGATCTTTTTCAACACATTGGCCAAGAAAGGAGAGAAATTTCTTTCCGGAATCGATTCGAGTCGTTCGTTTTTCACCACCGACGAGGTCTCCAACCTTTTATCCCGAATAATTATCAACCGGATTTCGAAAGGAGAAAGTCCCCTCGGATAGTTCCGTCCGCGCGAGCCGGATCGGAGGGCGGAAATTTAAGAACTTGGTTGGAAATCCCCTTTCATTTCGAAAACGGACGGCGCTTTTATTGTTAGCGCCCCTGGAACTCGTTTCCCACCGGTTCGGCCATTCATTCTTGCGGCGTACATAACTGCCTTCACTGAAAATCTCATCTCCTGACAAATTTTGTTACGTGCCCGCAGCAATTTCCGCGCATAGCTCCGCGTTCCTCGCTTTCCATTGTCGTTTCTGTTTCGCTTCCCCCTCGTAACACTTTTATTCTCTTACGTTTCGAATAAAACTGATCTGCATATCCCTTCCTTTCAACGTTCCTCCACCGAAAATCGAAAATCATATCAGATAATAGATTTGATATTTTTCGCCTGATTCGAGGATTTCAAAGAAGACGACAGTTTACGGTTCGTCACCATAGAGCAACAGATCGTTTTATCATCGAAATCCTTGAAATATCCTTAAGCACGTAGGTGCAAGAGCAGTCGCGCGTTGAATATGCGCTCATCAGTGGAATGTATTCTGTTCACGGCTGTTTCCTTTCTCTCTCTCTCTCTCTCTCTCTCACACACACACACACACACACATCTGGAAAATCGAAGCAGAGAATGGCGAGGAAACACGCGAGACGTGTAAGCTCGCGTTGCGATTCAAGTCAAACGGTCGCATAATACGCGTGAACCGCAGAAAATAGCCGCGCGAGCTGAAACCGAGCACGGAGAGAATTACGAGCTCCTTCGTCTTCCCTTTGCTGGCCAAAGCAGCAAGGCTCAAAGGACAAACCGTCTCTCGTGGAAATTCACAATCGTCTGTGCAAACGTGTTCTGTGTGCGCGCCTCGTTCACACCTTTATGTGTTTCCTCGATGTGTATTTGTACGTGTACATACCTGTGTGTGAACGTCTCTCTCTTCGCGAGTACTTCTCTTTCGTTTACCACGTACACTCCAGTTCAAAAGTTTCTAGACATATTTTGTATTATAAATAGCAAGCAAGTTGAATTGTGCTAATGTTTGTTGAAATGGATAAATATTTCTCTTCCCATGGAATGATTCTAAAGTTTTCAACTTTAACATTATTATTATTATTTTTGTACTTTTCAATGTCTAAGAAATAAGAAAAGGATAAGGGGAGAAATAGTTAAATATAATAAGTATTCTTAAAATATTTGAATAGTAGGAGTGTAGGTTTTTTTTCTCTCTCTCTCTCTCTTTGTAAGTGCGCGTAAGTGAATGAGCTTTTAAGCCGATCCAAGAGAATTACCAGAGCTTCGCTCTTTTCTCTTTCTGGGGAATGTGTCGTGTAAAGGACAAACGGTGAGAGTATAAGATTAATTAGAAAGGTATCCGATACGTGGATTTAATCGAGTACACATTCGCGAGTCATTCATCGACGACACAGAAAGACCCTCTTCTATTCCGCTCTTTTGTCTCTTTCGTTTTTGTCCCTGCTCTTTTCTACCTTCGTTTGAAACGACACGAAACCCTTGACGAGCGACCCTTGAGTAGATTTCCAGATTGCGGAGAACCTTGGTGATTGGATCGATCGATTGAACGATCTTGTTCCCATGAAGTTTCGAACGATCTGATGGACAATGATTTTTATTCTTCGATTTCAACGAGTTGCCGATTATAATTGGAATAATTATTCAGAATTATTTCGTTCCAAAAACTAATCCTCTTATCCTTTTATATTATTCGTGTAATATATTACAGGTTTTTGTGTTTCACGATCTTTTAACCATTTCTTAATAATACATATCTAAAATCAAGTGTTTATAAAACACAAATATAAAAATAGAGTTTTGTTTTAATTAAAGATCGATTCAATATATATATATATATCTGCGCTTTCCTTTTTCCGCTTCAAAAACATGATGTACACGTGTACGATATACCACTCGAATCATTTAGACTTACAAATGCACGAACACCCTCGGTTTACTTATCAAACGTGCGTTCAAAGGGGGATCTCAAATACCCGGTTAACACCCCATACATCACATTTCTCGATACAAGTGCTTCCTCATCGGCACACAGAGAGGCCCTGAATAGAAACATTCCGCCGCGGGTTGAGTTGGGCAACAGCCAACACAGGCGCAATTAGTCTGCAGCGATAATTCTCTAGAATACTAACCATTAGCCCAGTTCTTACCCCGAGAAAGCGTGCATAATCGAGAGACGTGCTTTCCCTTTTTCCTCCCCTTTCGCCCGACAATCTGTTCTCCTTATCTCTCTTTCTCTCTCGGCACGATCCGTCTTTTATCCACGCCCCTGAATCCTCTTCGAATCGAAAGAAATGATATCGAAAGATTCGATCAATTATGAAATAAAAAAATAAGAATTGTCGATAATTGACAAGAATGATCGCGATGAAGAATTTTTAAACGTTGGAGAGAGGGCGGTAGTGTTGGAGGAGGGAGAAGAGGAAAAACAGACAGACACTCGAGAGAATGGAAAAAGAATCGTGGAAAAGTGAAGTACTAGCAACGGTCAACTAGGCCTAAGTGAAACTTTGTAAAGAAACGTGGAAAATGGAGAATGAGGGCGAAATTGAAAGAGATGGGGAATAGAGAGCGAGCAACTATATGGAAATAGAAATAAAAATAGAGAAGATAGAAGACTCGTGTAAAGACTCTGGCTTTCGAAAGAAACTTTTAAACAAAGTCGGAACTAAGAGTTATAGAATAAAAAAATAAAGAATAGGAATTTGAAATGCAATGCGAAGTTAGTTCTCGAAAAAATGACGTGGTTAAAGTTTCATCTGATTAGTTGATAAAAATTGCTTGGCACTTGAAGGGAAGTTGAAGAACTTAAGAGATGCAGGATTAGACATATTGTGCGTGAGAGATCTCTGGGGAGGGAGGTATCTTTTCTTGATTAAAGAGATCCTTGTTTCGACGGGGATGAGTATAGATTGTCGAGGGAATTTAAGGAAGATATTCATTTTTCTCTGGAGGAATTAAGTTCTTTTATTCCATTCGTTGAGCACAGCGTTGAATTATTTATTTAAAAACATTTTGCGAAATTTCTCTGTTAACTTTTTTAAGAATTAAAATCCTAAGAAATTTTGGTTTCTAGAATTCTTCAAATTCAAGATTTCTTTAAATTATAAATGAATGAATTTCTATACTATTTTAATTTTAATTTATTACATTTCATATTTAATAAATCTATAATATAATTTCATTCGTGAAAATGAAAATATAGATGATAAAAAAGAAATACATTTCGTTAGAAGATATTTCATTTGTGTTGTAGCTACACATATGTTTTATCGGTACATTGTATGCATTTTTGTGGAGAGAATGTATGTAAACAAATTAGCCGGATAACAGATGCCAAATTAATCTCAGGTTTCAATAGCATAACACACGATGATAACACACGTAAACGTGTCAAAATTAGATCTTCATTACATGAGTTCGCTTAAGTTAGCGACAAGATGCGTTTAATACGATCCAATCCAGACTTTGTTAAGTGCAACACATTAATAATCCTTCACGGTTATTATCCGTTTCCATTACATTCTCGTGATTTTCAGTGATAATTGTTGCCGCGTTTACGCTTCCAATACTCGTGCTTGTTTCAATCGTGTTTCACGTGTGAACGTCCATCGATTCCCATGATTCTCGATTTGCATTTTAGAATATCCGTTCCCGATCAAACGTCGCATTTCTTCGAACTAATATCTCTCCATTTGAAATCGTTAAATTTTCAAATCTGTTTGAATTGTTATTATTTGTTTTATCGAATAAGCGGTGAAAACTTGTTCGATCGAGATTAGGAAGTTTTAGAGAGAGAAAAAAAATTCGGTCTATCGGTGAGTTAACGCGTTTTAAGGGAAGACGTATCGAAAGATTGACCGAGGTCAGCTTTGAAGCATGGAGATCGATACTTGAACGATTTGAAAAATACGTAAATATTTCTAGCTCGTGAATTATGGAACAACGTATTTCAAGGGGGTAGTAATCATCTTGAAACAATTTGAATAATGGTTAATTTATATTTGAATAATATGTTTGTGAAACGCGTGGAAACTCCATGAATCGTTCGTTTAATCTCGGTTATAAATTTTCGGAAAACTTGGAACCGTTTTAACAATTACAATTTGAATTCGTTTCCAAATTGATTTAAATTGGAATTCACTATTTCAATTCCGCGTGGCAATAAAATTTTAAATATTATATCGCTCGAATAGTTTTTGTCTGTAAAATTGTATGTACTTTTCACATTTACTCAAAATCGTAAATACAATAATTGAAATTTATCGCGAATTTGTATTTACACTTTAATCGTCGAGATACAAGCTATAAAAGAGCGAGAGGGGATTGAAACAATTTGGAAGTAATTAAGCAACAAGTAATTAATTGAAGAAATTTAAAAAGAAAAAAATGATGGAATAGTCGTTTTTTTTCTTATGAAATTTTTCGTAAGATAAAAAAAAACAATTAATCTAAAATTAACGTTTCATCGTTTAAATCGAATATTCCAAATTTTTTCGAAAAGGAGTAGTGGGATGGAATCGTAAGAGAATCTTGATTGGAAAAATTAAACTTGTATTCTTCTGTGCACTCGTGCCAAGATTTATCAGAGAAAGACAATCTGGGAACAAGTAATGGTTTCCATTCAGGTGGAAGAAGGAAAACGTGTAATGACCAGAGGGAGTTCGCGTTAACTTGAATATTCAGACGCAAGTAGATAAGTAGTTATCTAGTCAGACACTCTTGCCAACTTGCAATCGCGTTCTTAGCTTCAACTTTTTTCTTGTCTCCGACAATTTTACCGAAACGAGTTCGGAAACGGAAGCATTGCATATTACTTCTCTCGTATAATAATACATCTTTTGCATTGTACAAAAATATTCTTTTGAAACGAATCCATTTTTCTTTTTTTTATCGATTTGGATTTACATATTTTTAAATTATTACGAATTAAATTATTTTATTGTGTTTTTCTAATTCTTGTAGAAATGATTGAACTGTGCTCGATGTGTGCATCGGAAAATTAATTTGACAATTTCTGATAAATTTTCCATTGTTTTCAAATGGTTATTCTTTTTTCTTTTTTATCCATTTTGGAGCTTGAAAAGTTGTATAATCACTTTCGTATCTTTAAAGATGAAATCCTCCAATTAATTAAAAAATCACGTGCGTCATGTATGAAATACAATTTCTCATCGCTTTTTCTTATAATTCTGAAATCTGATTACACGCAGGCACAGTGAAATTTAATTAATTTCTAAGAAGTCTATACCAGATGTTGCGAACACGATTGTTCGCAACAAGAAAGGGAAAAAGTAGGTAATAAAGGCAGAAGAAAAAAAAAAGTACGGTCGCGATTTCTACTGCAAACGAAACGAGAACGCGGAGTCTCACGTCGCTGAACAACAGTCAGTTATTGATTTATTTCTCTAAAATTTCTAGGAAATTGCTTTTTCAAAATTGAAGTGTCGCGATTCGCTCTGATCAGATCGAATGCGGAAGAATCTATACAAAAAGTAACGCGCTTTACCGAGCACGAGAATTCAATCGATTTATAAAAATGACGAAACGGGTGAAACGTACGTATTTTACATTCATTTACTTCCTGATTCTTGGTCTGGATTTATGGACCACG
This sequence comes from Apis florea, assembly GCF_048593485.1. Lineage (NCBI taxonomy): Eukaryota > Metazoa > Arthropoda > Insecta > Hymenoptera > Apidae > Apis > Apis florea. The sequence goes on along the minus strand of NW_028256809.1, from coordinate 3,973,043 downwards.
TCAAAATAACGCGAATACACGTGCGTATAGTAGAAAATATTTTATTTTATCGATTTAATTGTACGAACAAAATTATATTCAACATCAAATGTACAATGCAAATTCATAGATGAGTCTCCATTATCTTGATTCTTGTCATGTTAGCTCGTATAAAAGTATGTATTGTAACAACATTTGTAATAATGACAGAATAGTTTATTATAGGTTTTTTGAATACAATTATAATTTCTGACAGAAAATTATTCGATTAAAATCTATAGATTTTTCCTTTTTTGTTTGTCACTTTTGAAATACTTTTAACATATATATAATTGTCATAAATCTATTAAATTATAGGTTCAGATAAAAAAGTTATAAAAATCGCAATGTGCAAAACTTCTTTTACACATCATCCAGTAAATTAATTCTTCTAATTTGTCAAAAATTATTCAAGTGTTTGTTCATCTTTAATTTTGAAAAAAAGTTACTTTAGTTTATCGAATAGTTTTTAATAATGTAATAGTTCAAACAGGATATCATAAAAATTGTGTTTCACTTTGTAACACTCTCGATTGCAGCAAGAATATAACAATAAAAGTCTAAGCTGAATCGTTGCTCGCTTTCCATGCGATTCGATTAATTCGAAATATTCCACGATTGTTTTATTTCCAAAATCGACGATCCGAACCGATCATCCGCTTTGCTTTCTTGTTATGCGAATGATTAAAGGGATTGGATTTTCCTGGCAGAATTTACTAGATTCTCCTATTTCCGCCAGATTTCTTACGAATAATCTTTGATTCGCGTGAAATACTAGCTTTTTCTCTTTACAAGGATAGTTGGAATTTAGATGATTGCAGATTTTTTGGAGAAAATTTTATGAAGACTTTGAATATATAATCTTTATTAGAAAAGTATGAGATGTTGAGTTTAATTAATCGAACTTCAGGATTCTTCTAATTACAAGATATAAGGTACAAAGTTTGAATATCTTTTAAAAATTACGAATTAAAGAAAAAGCATAATAAAATCATTATCATCAAGTATTGGTAGGTCATATCGTCAAATCTGAATTCCTACAGATAACAAATTAGAAATAGCTAGATCGATGGATTTCTAATTTTGTTCACTTGTACAGTAATTAAACAAGTGTTTCTGGCAAAATCGGTATTAATTTATATCCATAGATAGAAACGTATTCAATTATTTTTACAATAATAGCCGTTGAAAAATCTATCGTTCTTTCGTCTATTTCAAAAAATTCGTCTCACGCGCGTTCCAAAAAGTAAAAGAAAAAGTTCCTCGACTCGAGCAAACCCACCTACGCCTTAACCAATTCGAGCGGAGGAACGATCGATGCGCCCGGATCGAAAGAAAAATTGCGGCGGCGTGTAAACAAATACTTTTCGAATAACTCGACTCGATACGAAGAGAAAGGTGCAATTTTATTTTTCCTCTCTTTCTCCCTCCCCATTCCTTTTTATTTCTCGTTTTTTTACCCCAACTCGTGTCGGTGGAGGACGCGTCCATAGCATGCCCAATTTGTATCTGGCGCCATTTTCGATAGCCGAGAAAAATATCGCGACTGTAGTTGGCCAAAATAACGTCGTTCAGAGCGAAACTCGGAAATTGGTGCTTTTCGACGACGACAACTCGAAACGATTTGAAATTCACGCGGTAACGAGGTGTCGCGATCAATCGAGGGGGATGATCGTAAAAATGACGAAGATTGCGACAAAGTGGAGGGGAAGGAAAACGCTGTATTTAACGCTGTGTTCCGTCTTTCTTATAGCCATTCGATAATTTTAAACATTTTTTTCGCGATATTCATTTAAACGAATATTCGTAACTATGTGAAATTATTTAACTGTTTTTAGATAATAACCGTTGGATAATTTTCCATCTCAGAAATGTAAGATATGATTTTTTCTTTTTTTTTTTTTTTGAAATTGAAGAAATGCACTTTCTTCGCATGAAAAATTGCATTGCAGATAATAGCCAAGCGAGAAATTAGGTTTCATTTCGTAATAAAAATAGAAAAAAGAAGAAGAAAAGATTTAAAATAACAAGACGATATGAAAAGTACGACGCGGTTATATTTACAGACTTCGTCGTTAGATGCATTTTCTGCATGCGACTTTTTCTTAATGGCATCTCTGTGGTCGATTTTACGTGACCGGAAACGTGATTTGCCGCAAAGACGGCGAAAATATGGGATAGATAGTTGCTTCCTCCAGAGACTTTAATGGGAAGATCGACAGAGCGTAGAAAATAAATACGAGATCTTACGTATAAAAATTTTTTAATATTAATTAATAAGGCGAATTTTACTCGATGATTGGTATAAAAGAAGAGGAGAATGAAACGTGGCGTGTCATGATAATTGATATATTACGAAAATACATCAACAATAATTTCTCTTACAATTAATTTTTTCATTCTCGCTTTGTTTGTCACACACAGTTGCCTTGTTTAAAAATAATTCAACGAGTCTTCGATAGTTTTGCTCTCCACAACAGGCTCGATAAAACACCAATAATCGATTCAATTACTGATACTCCAGAACCATTAAAAGCACGGTTCGAGAACAAAAATTCGTTTCAAGTAATAATAATTCGAGCGGCCTCAAATTAGTAATCCCGATGAGATTTCTAAAACGTCATCGATAGTCGATACTCGGCTTTTGTTTCCTCTTTTTTTTTTCTATTTTTTTTTTTCCCCTCTTTTCCTTTCTTGATTTTTGTTCAACCGTGCCACTCGACGATTGGACAAATAATTCGTGGCTCGTTCCAAGTGGCTCGTTAATTCTTCGGTGTTGCGATTCCCCACCCGGCATCGAAAGTCGATTTCAGACCTTCTCTTTTTCTCTCTGCACGAGAGAGAAAACTCAGTCCTCACCGCGTGACAGTTTCCTCCCTTTTGAACACGGCCAAAACACCAACTTCCCTCCCTCGAGCCAGCCAATAAAAATTCACTTTGCGAACTTTACGCCACCCCCGATTTTTCGCCGGTTTGCTCCCACGTCGCTCGAAAATTCTCCACCCAAGTTCGCGACACGTGCGTTGCCCTCGAAATAAGATTTTCAGACGTATCGTCGACCAGTTTTTGCCGGTTGTTTGATAGTTATTCGTTTCTGCGATACGGATTGCGAACGTGTCTTTTTTTTAATTGGAATTTTTGTTTATTCAGTGTAAGAACAGAGGTTACGATTGAATTTTGGATCTTTTCTCGAATTGATTAGCGAGAAATTAAATTGTAGAAGATGGGTAAATTTTACCAATGAAAATCGCATGTTGATAGTTTAGATATTTTAAGGGTTTTTAAGGAGGAAATTTTTGATACATTTATTAATAAATTTAAGAGAAGATTCAAATTATTACAATCGTAAAAATTTTACGTATATATATATATATATGATTGAGTATTTGGGAGAAAAATAAGTTGCTCATTTTACGAGCAGGAAAAATATTTTATGTTTGACGTCATAAGTTATCTACGAGTCATATACCCAGTGACACGTTTACACTTGGCTAACCGCTGAAGTTGCGCTTGATCGAGCATATCGTAACACGAAACTTTATAACTTTCTTACCGCATGAACTACCGAAATAAAATTTAAACGGTTAAAAGAGCTTTAGTGATCCACGCCGAATATTTATAGTTCGAACGATACGATACGAACGTTCGATTAAATTTCTCCCATCTTTCATTTATTAATCTCTCGTAATAACGAATATTTCTCGGGCGCTATTTAAAGAAAATTTTTCAAAAAAAAAAAAAAGTGGCGTCTCACCTGCTATAATTTTTTCCAACGAAATCCAATCGAAATTGTAAATCGATTCCAAAAAATGGGAACAAAAGTTGGGAATACTTTGCAAGCGACTTCTCGCCGCCAATTCTCGAATCCGAAAATCCCTGTTTACACGGTTTACACGGTATACGAGATCCCGATACGACGACACCTTGAGGGAGGGGTGTGAAAGTGGGGCGAAAGGCGTTCGAACTTGGCCTGTCGTTTCGTTGCGCTTGTTTGCGCAGTTGATTGCCTTTGCAGACGGCCGGCGGAAGTTAAGCGATCAATTAAAAATGTAAACCAAGACTAATTGGCACGTTAAACGGCATATCGCTTTGAGAACGTATCGGTGACCTGATTGCACGCCGGCGTCTTCCCTCTTATGATTCGCTAATGAAGGCGAAAAATGATGAATTCTCGAGGGGTGTCGCGTTGATTGGATGATACGAGGGAAGCGATCCAGTTTTGTGATGTCGAGCAAGAGTTCAATTTGTTCGGTGTTGGCACTTTTCCGTGCCCTTTTGGTGGAATGGATAATTCGATAGTGTTGTAGGTTCTTTGAATTTTTTTTAAATCGCGTAGTTTTATTACGCCTGTGAGGATTGTATCGAGGATGCGTTTAATTCAATTAAATAAATATGCTTGTAACTAGAACTGTACTGACAATGGAGAATGAATATAAAAGAGAAATTGGATAATATTTCAGAGACATTGAGAAGATGGATTCTGAAACGATTATATGATCGGCAAAAGATGAAGACAAAATTTATATTTGATTTATGAGGAATTAAATGATCTTGAATCAAATTGAATAATATTGGTCAGATGGATAATCAGCCCATTCGTCTGCTCTTCTCTTTCCCGCCGCGGAATTTCCCTCTTAATCGGTAAACAGGAAGTTGGCGCGGCTACCATTTACCGGAAGATTAAAGAAAAGCGTTCATAACCGAGAGCCGCATAATATGCCGCAACGTAAATTCATAAAACGTTCATTGAAACGTTTCCTCCAATTTTCTCGTTGGCGGTCGTAATCACGGCACGCAGACAGAGCTTTTTAATTGCCAGCTTTTCAACCTTGCGTATCCAATTTTCCTGAATTTTTATCGCTTGTGTATATAGATAATAATACGTGTTTATTTTAAACGTGAAAACCTTTCCTTCTATTAATTTTTCCCATTAATTTGGTGCAATTTTCGTGTCGTAATGAAAGCGGAGAGCGAATTAATTATTAAGTTATTGCGATGAGTATAATAAATCGAGTCCATAGGATAATTATTAAACGCATAGTGAAAATTGATAAACGATGTGGAGCTATTGTTTAAGGGTCACGATGTTCTTGGAATATTAATTAGGGTAGTACCCAATGGACTATGGTCAGATTAAACACTCTAAAATTATCGAGTTGTTCGCGCTGGACCAGCTTACAGTCTGCACAAACGTTGAAAAATATTTGCATCTTCTGATCATACAAGCCTTGGCTAAATTCATTATCCTAATTGAAAATGTGTTTTACTTTCGAAGAATCGAAGATAAAAGATAATAGAACTTGATGTAATCATCAAGTCAACAATATATATTACTTCGATAAAACTTTTTCGAAATTTGATAATCACTGAAGATTAATTCATGTATTTTCCTTATCAAAAAATTTCCATCGGATATCACGTAATTTCGTACATTTTGAGTCATTTTCCATCGCCATTTGAAACAACGCAAAAAAAAAATGACAAATTTCCATCGGACAAAACAATTTCCCAATTTTTACCGCCTACTAAATCATCCGACACCTCTTTCATTCCCAGCCGCATAAAGTTAAACACTTTGGGCGACGATCAAAAAACTGGCCCACGCTGTACACAATTTCATCAGGCGCGAGTCTCTCGTGCCAAACGAACCCATCGTGTTTTCCACGCGACACGATGAGCAGAGAGTGGTGATAATGCGACACGCATCTCGAGATTTCCTCGTGAAAATCCCGCGTTGGAAAAATTGTTGTTTCGCGTCAACGAGCGACGTTGGATTCGAATTGTACTTGTAAATTGGAGTGTAATTCATTGTTGAAGCCTTGATTGACCCGCTCGTCGGTCAAGATTTATTCATTAAGCTCGTTATAAGACGAGCTTTTATACTTTCGAAAATCTATTTAATATTATTACAACTTATATATATGTTAGAAGAAACTATTTTAGAGAGAAATATTTGAAATGAAATAAATAATATATAATTTCCCACACTTTATTGTGGAAGAGTTTTGGAAAATATTTTTCCAATTCTTTTCTTTCTTTCTTTTAGGAATAATCGATTGATTTTTAAACATCCCTTACGCGTTTAGTCTTCGTCATTAGCGGGGAGGCGCGAAACGGTCGCGAAATAGGTTGCATAAATTACAGGAATGGTGGTGGCGGGAATGTGTCGTATAACGAGATAATTAATACATGGACGACTGTTCACCGAGGCGAAAGCTCTGCCCGGTAGAATGCGTTCACCGACTGTTTCGTTGCTTATAACCGGTCATATACATTGTTACCAGGAAACACGTGCTGCCTCTTTTGTTCAATTGGTACGATCTATGCGCCGAAGAACGATCCGCGAATTCGAGAAATTCGAGTGATGCAGCTTTGAATCGGGCTAGGGTAGAACAATTAGAATTCTCCGGTTGGTTGGCCAGGTTGGGCGCCCGTTGTATGGATGGCCCCTCGTCCACCACCACCACCAACTTTCGCCATTTTGTGGGATTGCCGGCGTGAACCAAAATTATGCGTCTCGATAAGGCAATCGATTCTTTCTCAACTTCGTTTTTCGCAATCTCGATGATGAAAGCTCTCGAAAGTAATTATTCTTGCCGAGATTTCTTACGATCAGATATATTTTCTGGAAATTTATAAAATTTTAAAATTATATAAATATTATACTGGCCAAATAGTTATATTTTTCAGATCCAATTTTCACGAAGATTTCTCCTTTTAATATTATTGCGATATTATTACACGTAACAGTGGCCAGAAATTCAATCTTTTTTATTCTATATCGTATTCGTGGTCGTCCGTATCATATTGTATCATTTTATTTGTTGAATTTAATTTATTCGCTTTCGTTTCACGATTCCATTAAGAATTGAACGGATAACGGGGGAGAGGGGAAGGGGAAGAGAAGCTCGTTGTACGTTTTTTCGATATTCGGCATACGGTTAGCGGATGTTATGGATATTGAATGTTTGAATCGAACCAGAAAAACTTCGAAACTCCGTATTTAACGTGATACTAGGATGAGCGAGTCAAAGATATATAAAAAAATTTCACCTTTCATGAAATAAAAATTGCTATAGAAACATTTTAGCGATATACATATAATATATACACACGATCTTTTAAATATCTATAGAAATTCATTTCACGCTATTCACTTAAAAAAAAAAAAAAAAAAAAGAGAGAGAGAAAAAAAGCACATCGATCCCGTCTTCGATCGTTTCCAATCGTATTCTACGTACAAATATTATTCGCGTGGGAGCGCAAAGCTCGAAGAATCCCGAACTGTTGTGAAACTCTCAAAATACTGAACAGTCGGTCGGTCGAACAACAACAACAAAACTTCCACTCTCGACAATTTCGAGTTCATCTCGATTCGAACGGGGATAACCTACGACTCGTCGCCACCCTCCCTGGGAATAACACCGTTTACAAGGGCCATCTTGGCTTAATGGTGTTATTATTAAGCTACAAGTGGTTTCGTTCGTTCCTCTATCTCTCGTACGTTTTAGCAGAATACCCAACGAGATTGTAATTATCAAGCAGATGAACGCGGTATGTTGGCGGATAATAATCGATCCCCCCTCTCCCCCCTGAGGGGTGGGGGGGGGGAGAGGGGCGACCACGCGTGTCGTAGCTATTCTAATCATAAACACGATTACGAGCTCTCGAGCGACACACAGAGCCCCCTCGGCTCTCTCGAAAGTTTTCACGATAATTACTCGGTTCGACGCCATCATATATCGCCAAATACCAGGAGACCGATTACGAGTCGTAATGTAAATGCGCGCGGGTGTTGACGAGTGTTTATTTAACCGCGTAATGCTTGGAAACAGTCGTCGTTTGCGCGAAATTGGTTCAGTTTATTCTTCAAGGAGGAGGCCGCTTCTTCCCCTTCGGCTAAGATCGCGTTCTGTCTGACGAACGTTGTCGCTAAGGCTTGCCGATTATTGTTTCTATGTTATGTGCGTAGATCGTCGTGACTGCGCTGCCATTCCACGAAATGATGTTGACGTTGCGTTAATTCGCAACGATTCGTTATAACGCGTTGTTGGGGAGATTCGGTTTGGAAATAGGATTTGAGTTATATCTGGTTTGAAGAATAATGATCGAACGATGATCGTCCTTGGTATGATCATTTTTCTCTTCATTTTTATGTGATTTATATATTCAAACTTTAATATTGGATAAAGAGTTTTCTAGTTGAAGAGTATGCTTGATATATTGGATAGGAAAAGTATTTTCTTTTTGCATTTCCATTAATCTTTGCACACGTGTACTTTGAAGTATGTACAAAGGATGGTAAACAGATTGGAACCTTTCTGTGGATATCGTGGACACGTTCTGAATTATTTTGACACTTAAGCAGCTTAAGGAACGAGATAACCTAGATTACGTCGTCCATAAGACAGAGACTTAACTATTCCACCGGCTATCTGGTTGTACATATTCTAAATTGAAATTTCACACACAATGGCACATTAGCTTAGATGTTAAGCCATAGCTCAGTTAGGCTTTGGATATCCTTGTTGGATGGTAAAAAAAATTGGCACGCAGGAAGATGTTCAAGTAAGATCTTGAAACCATAAAGATACATAGAAATTTCGAAGGGTTAGATCTTTAGATTATTTGCTGAATTGTGATATATTTCGATATTTCTGAATTGGAAAGTTAGTTTCTTATTTATTTTTTACTTTTAGCTTATCTTTATGTTCAATAATATAAATACAGTGGAACATCGAGTAAATTCTTTTGTTATTTTTAATGAAACTTGTTTATTTTATGGCAATTGTTTATTGTTTGGAATGTGTTCGTTGAAAATATGTATTTTCCAATTCAACAAATATTACTTAGTTTTTTAGTTGGTTTGATGGAATATTTTTCAAATTTTATTACTATGTTATTTTTGTATTTTTCTTTTTTCTTTATTTCTTTTTTCTTTTTTTTTATCTGTTTCAATTTTTTTCCAATCAAAAATAAATAATAAAAAGTAATCAAACAATATCGATAAAAAAATCTACAAAAACATACTAAAGAAATTTTTCAATCAAAAGGTAATTTTAATTGGTTTGTTCCTCCAATGATTTCGTTTTTTTCTTTTCTTTAAATTTTCTCCTGTTTGATATTAACATGTTTCTTAATTAAATTTCTCAGAATTGTTTGTTTTAAATCTTCGATCAATTTATTTCATCAGAAGTCGAAAGCAATAAATCGTAAGTTTCCAATATCAACGCTATTGTTTGACAAACAATTTAACAATTCATAAAATTTCTCAATTAAAACTTAATTGGTTTCCAATAATTTCCTTTTTTCATATCGATTATTATGATGCCTTTATAAAATTATTTCTAATATTTGTATTATCAAATCTTTCATTAATTTTGTTGCCACAATTATTTTTATTGCAAATACTAATAGATATCAATATTATTCCGATAGATTTTTATAGAATTTTAATTAATGATAAATAATTTTAAATAAAAATTGTATACCAATCTCAAATAAAACAAAAGTTTAATACTAAAATGAGATGTGAGCAAAATATTATATCAATTCTTAAATAATATATCAAGTCAAATCAATCGTACTCGAGTGGAATACAACAATCATAGCCAGACATATAACATAGGCAGTGTATATCAGAAAAGTAGTATAAACCAATCGTGATCAGCCAGATGGAGTAAGTTAATACAAGCAGAGTAGAACAGTTCATCAATCTTTTTAATTAAGCGAATGTAATAACACATAGGCTAGAATTAAATCTAATGAAATCCTTTATTTCAATCTATTTCCATTAATTTACCTTTTTCTTTCGAACCACCGCCGTTTAAACACCTCCAATAATTCTGTTCGCCCGATACGATTCCTTCAACTCTTCGTTTCTACAATTTCTCACGATTCTCGCGCGTCCTCGTCACGACAGCTCCATTCGAGTTTCGAGGCTTCCAGTCATTAGCATCCAAACTTAAACGAACTTCCACCCAACTCGTCCCCGGTCTGTTTTGCGGCCGCCCTCCACCCGGATTTTCTTCCACGTCGAACGGATCCACCCCCCGTTTTTCGCCCCGGCCGCCTCATTGTTGGCGCGTGGAACAACGACGAGGTGGTGATTATCATCAGCAACGATTGTTCGCGCCGCGTGGTCCCGCGGGTCGAATAACTTAGCCACCGGCTCTCGTCTTCCCGTATAAATTCACTTCACCCCCTCGAAATCACGGAAACTTAGGGGCACCGGCCGCTTATCGCCGCGCGGATAAACGCTTCGCCTTGATGCCCGCCCGATTTACGAGGCGAAAGATTCGGGGTGGATTCGAGTTGATCTTCTCTTTTTTAAGATTTACGACACGCGTGAATCGGAGAAATATGCGCGGAGAAGGCGAAACGAATTTTGATTTTAGATTTACGATTATTCCCAGTATTGGGAATGGAGATAATAATAAATCGTTAAATGGAGTAAAGGAAGGGTAGGAAAATTGATCAAATTTCGTTTATAATCACGTTACGTTAACGAAGCTCTTTTAACTCGAGCGTGTAAGAATTTGAAGGGAGCAAAATTGCTTTGAAAATCTGAAAGAAATAAGGGGGTACAATTGAGTAATTGAACGTTATTGAAGTTGAACGCTTCTAGAGTTAACTTGAAGAGTCTGAAGTAGTTTATAATGCTTCTATGCGAACTTTACTTAGCTTTTGATTTCGAAAACTATTCATCTCCCCTCTTTGCTCCACTCTTAACTACACTTTTGGTTCCTTTCTTCTGTTAACAGGGGCGAACTTTTATAACATTTGTCATTCTATTAGAAGAATAAAAATTCCAGACGAGTTGTATCGTTTTCGAAGTGAATAGAAAATTGTAATTAAAATTTTTTCGCACAATTCATATTTCAAAATTGTAAAATGATTTTTTCATTTTTTTTTTTTACTTTAAAATGATATATAAATCCAAAAATGAAAAAACTAATACTAAAGGAAAGATTTTATTATCATTTAGAATACACAATTTCTATGGAATTTATCAATTACCATTGAAATGAACAGGAAAAATCTATTTTACAAGCAACAACTCCACAACAACTCCTCATCTTCCATCCAAAACATCCACGTTTTATCTTCCCTCCCTTTCTCCAATCTCTTATTTTCCATGTCACCGTGTATAAAAACGAGATATAAAATGTACAAAAGCACGGCGAAAGAAACGATCGAGGAACGAAGAGAATCTCCAGTAAAAAAATTCTCGATTTGAATCGCGATGCATAAAAAGATCCAAGCCTGTAAACACAGACAGAGTCGATTCAAAAACTCGCCAATACGAATAGCCACAGTCACAGTCGTCCAGAGGGGGTGTTTATATCGTACACGGTTGCACGTTGTGGAAATTTGGAATGTTGCCCAACTATCTGGGTTAAGGTGGTCAGGGGTACAATCATCGAAGGAAAATGTCGCTCGTGGATATCGATTTCGAAAACTCCTTCATCGATTTTTATCCCTCGATCGATCCTTCGCAAGGAAGAAGTGGTTGTCTGACGAATAATAGACTGGAACTACTCGATATCGGTGAAATGCGAGTTATTACTACTCGTTTGAATTGGAAATCTTTTAGATCAGATTTCTCTTGTAAAGATTATTTTTGTCTCTGCGTGAAATGATTCATTTTTAAAACAACTAACACTTGGAATTCGTGGAACAGGTTTTATATTTTTAGTTTTTTTTAGAAAACTAGTTCACGGATGAATTGCGTCAATAGACGTTACAGTTATATGGATATTAATAACCAGTCTGCAGAGTCTATCTTCATCTAAAAGATCGAAGAGGTTATTCTATTATTAGAATAGAAGGCGAGCCGATGTAACAACGGTGGTGGAATCCATCGTTTGAGATTTTTGAACGTTCATAAAGAATGTAAAGAGGATTGAATTGATCCGACATGGAAAGTGCTGAAACGAGCACGAAACGTATTCGTTCAGAGATCCTCTCGTTCAATTTCACAATTTAATTTTAGGAACAAATATTTAATATAATTCGTTTAACAGCGTGAATAGCTATTATCTGAACAAAACATTATAGTTATACACCAAAGAGGATTAACTGGACTCCTATCGCGTACACGACCTAGTTATGAGGTCATCCCATAAATAATGTTGTTGTTCCTCGGTTAAACCTTGATTAAATTTTAATGTTAAATCAAATTATCAACTTGTAAGTGAAGAATAAATAAATAAATATTACGCGCAATTTTCACACACGAACGACTCGAATAATGGTCGATTATATACACGACAAAAGTGATGATAGAGAATTGCCATACTTGGTCCCAAAATTATTAATAATGGAGATCTCGATACTAAGATTGATCGAGGCTAAAATAATTATTCTAGAAAAGGGATAATGAATAATAATCTTGGGAAAAAAATCTTATCTTCCTTGATTCGAATTATTTTTCCATCCTTTGAACTCCTTTTTGCAAATCGCACGAGTTACCGGCAGGCTTATAAATAATCGAAGACGGCCGTCTGAAGCGTGAGCACCGGCAGCTGGCAGTGTATCAAACGTCGGTAAGCCGGATTTATTACGCGTTTCGAAGTTTAACAATGGCGGATGGAGGTTTGGGCCGATCGGCGTGACTTTAAGGCGAATTCGCAACAAGCTCGGTCATCCGGAGTTCGGACAATGGCGGGACAAGGGATTCGATCGCGATTCGAGCGGAAGTTGGCAAGGGTTTATTGGTACGCCACCGGCCCTCGATTCAACCGGAAGAAAATAAAGACCGCCCCAGACGGATCACGAACAAGCTATAAGGTGGCCTTGTTCGCGGCCTTTCCGCACGTTTGCCGCTCGTCGATTGCTCTGCCGTTCGTAATTTTTCTTAGGGCGGGTTTTAGAGAAAGGTGTGGAATGGGGAGGAAGGGTTGGAAGAAAATTGTTCGATACGTTTTGATTATTTATCATGCGAAAGTATTTCGAGTATTGGCGATGGAATAAAGAAGAATTGTTTATTTTATATATATATATATATTTTTTTTTTAAAAAATAAGATTTAAATATCCATCGTCTCACGTGGAATTTGGGGAATTTTAAATTACGAACGAGATAATTATGAAAATGTGAAGTTACATTTATGGATTTGGCTGACTCTGGTTTAAACAGGTTTGAAATTTGAAAGTTTAAAATTTTGCGCGGAGCAACGTTGGGATAATTTTGCCGGGAAAGGGAAGTTTTAAAAATTGTAAGAACTGCAACGAGTTAATTGGATGAGTCTATAAACTTTGAGCCAACTAAATTGGGGAACTGCGAGTAAAAGGCAGTTAATTCCTGTCAGATAGCATCTAAGTCGATTTCGACTAATTCCCTTTCAACTCGAAATCTAATTTTAAACCTCGTATGAAATATATCGCAAGAAATATTAATACTTTGTTAAATATCCACTTAAGCTACTTAAAATACTTACTTATTCGTCAAGTTGCTTGAGAAAAAAATTTCAACTCTCCATGTTCGAAATATTTTAAATTTTCCATTTTAAACGAATGAAAGTCTGAAATACCTCATAAAAATTATCTAGATCCATCACATTCCTTCCAAAATAGATGAAGGACGATGTCTAGGTGTCCTCTGTTTGACTCTGCAACTCGTTCGCGGCCAACTTAAGGACGAATCGTCCGAATTAATTGCACCCTTGATGCATCGTTTCGATTGCAGGACTGGCAGTTGTTGATACGTTATCGTATCGAGGATTATTCGTGTAATTTACGCCGGTAACGCAGTGCCTGACCGAAATCGATTATTTGCCACGTTTAACTTCCATCAGCGTCCAACCAACTGTGATTATGCGCTCGACAGTTGTAACAGGAATTGCGTGCAATTAGACACAAACTGCAATGATGCAACTTAACGCCCTCTCCAAGAGAATGTACCTTCCTATTGTTAACTGTCGGTGATGCAATCACTTGGGAAATTTATTTTCGTCTATCGTTCGATGCGCTCCAATTCATCTTTCAAACGTTTCGTTCGAAAAGTGCTTCGTATTCCCGAAATTTAGCGATCAGAATTATTTCTTTTTTCGTATTTATGGTAAAAATTGATTGAATTTTTTTTTGTCAATCTATAGTTTATATTGTGAATCGATATTCGTATTCAATTATTTAACAGTTACTTTATTATATTTTATTGATTAATGTTCGTGTCAATCTTTGATTTGATACTACTATGAAAGAAGAGTGAATGAAATAGGGGAAAAAAGGAAGAGAGATTTATTAGTGGATTCACTTAAATTATCTTTTTTCAAATGTTGTATTCCTTCAAGAAAAAATTCTTAATACTCTAATATGTTATTTCAGAAAGATAGATTATCTTACAATTGATATAAATATTAAATAATTAATTGATAAAATTTTACAAAAGATTTACAATAATATGCAAAAATTCAAGTTTATAAACAATAGATATTTTACAATAATTCTGTATAGAAGATTAATTTCACCTCCTCTCGAATTTCAATTGTCCGCTTATAATTCTAAAATTTCCCAACTAATCTTCATTTCCTCTCCTTATTATTACTTTTCCATACTTGCTTGGAGCACACGGAATTTCTCCATCTATCTCGGGAGGAAAAAAGGTGAAAATCGACAAATAAAAAAACGTTGAAACGTTGATCAGGAGTTAATTAAACTTTGAATTTCTCGAAAGATCCTCGCCGCTGAGCACTGCATCGTTGTTAATTATTCGGTGGAGAATCTTGGACGAAGATGCAGGATGAATCACTGAAAATTAGGTTGCGAAGTGGAAGACAAGTGTCATTATTACAAGAGGCGTTTAATCGGATTTACCGGTCGAGCAATTCACCTCGACTCGAAAACTGGCAACATCGTTCAATTTGCATAACGATGTAATTTAACGCGTATCTACTTGGTCACGATTCTTTTTTCTTCTCCCGTGAACGTAAAACAGATTTAATTTAGAAGAAATTTTTTCGCCGATCTCTATTTTCATACATAATTTTGATGAACGTTTGAAAGTACTCTCTAAAAGTTTTGCCAACGTAATCGTATTTACGTTTAATTGGCTCTAAAATTGATGGATATAAAGTATATTTGCACATAGATTCGTATTTATTTACATGATGGAAATAGGTTTTATTTAATCGTAAATAAAATACGTGGTAAAATTTTAAACGAAGTAGAATAGAAAACAAATAGAGATAAAATTACATATTATTAACAATACTGATACTAATAATAGACAAAATGTTATAAATTTTACGATCATATTCCAATTAATTATTCCAATTAAGATAGGAGACGAAGAAATTAATAAAAATTTCAGATTCCAAATTTAATCTAATCGAAGAAATAATCTAAAAATCTATCCTTCGTTCCAAATCACTTTAAAATCACTCGTTCAAACGGAACGAAAATCAACGAAAAGAAAAAGAGCTACAACGTTCGTCCCTTCGTCGAACTGTGTGTGTAGTATCCGTCGCAATTAAGTTTGGAAGGAAGCC
This sequence comes from Apis florea, assembly GCF_048593485.1. Classification (NCBI taxonomy): domain Eukaryota; kingdom Metazoa; phylum Arthropoda; class Insecta; order Hymenoptera; family Apidae; genus Apis; species Apis florea. The sequence continues at coordinate 3,957,535 of NW_028256809.1, read as the reverse complement.
ACGATTAGAAAAACCGGCCATTAAACAAGAGACCACGTCCACGTGGTGTGCAAAAAAAAGAAAAGAAAGATAAGGGCGCAACGAAAAGGGAGGAGAGGAAAAAGAAACTGCGCGGTTGCACGAAAAGGCTCGTTTCTAATAAACTATAATGTTCTACTCGAGATATTAGCATCACCGGTAACGACGAGCAACGTCGCGACACCGACGGGTGTCGGCGGTTTCCACGGTGGGGCGACAAAAGAGCAGCCACCCTTTCAGCGTTTTTTCTCTCTCTCTCTCTTTTTTCCTCGTGCCACCTTTAGGTCTCGCTCTTTTTCACCACTATTCTAGAAGTAGCTCAGGTAAGCTCATTGCCGCTGCTTACAAAGCTTACCATCCCTCGTCATCGTCGTCTTCTCTTTTTCTTCCATCCTCCTTCCTTCACTTCCTGCGCCCCGTCTTTTTTCACCCCTTTTTCACCTAACGCTCTCTTTGCCTCTTTTTTTTTTTGGAAAATGAGCGGCATCGTGAAGGTTTCCTCGAATTTTTTGTTTTTTTCCTCTTCTTTTTTCTGATTTTGTTTTATTCTCGTTCGGCAGCTAGGTTTCTCTTATCCTTCCGGGGATGCTCGTTTTGACGAGATGGTTGGATCTGGATGGATTTTGTGACGCGAATGTTAATCGATAAAAGACGTTTCATAAAAACTTACGAAAATGTGATTAGGTGGATGGTTAAATAATAGTTGTATAAATTTGATTGATCTACATGTTTGATTATTCGAAATTTTCTAATTTTCCCTGCTCTTTCCAAAATTTTGTTGGAAAATATTTAAAACGGGAATGGATTTGAGAATGGTTATAAAATTATAAGGTAATACTCGAATCAAATTGAGAATATATAAAGTAATTTTCACAATGGGGAAACGGGCAAGTTATGATTTAAAGTGTTTAATGTTTAATTCTTTCAACGTTGCTTGGAATTTTTTCTTATTTAATTTTCGAGAAAATTTACTTAAACAGTGTTTCACATAATTCCTCGCGAAATTTATGTATTTAAAAGAAATTTTTTTCCCCATTTCCACGCGAACGTATCCGAGAGACTTTCCACCGTGTGCAAAAGTTGCTGATTATTACTCGCACCTCGACCTGGAAACTGCATAAATCTGTCCTCGAAAAGGTAGTTAGTGCAATTAGAGGCACGCGAGCGGTTCTTTGCAAATTTCCAGCAGCCTCCCCGCGATGAGCTCCGCAATTTTGCATCGCGCGAATGTTCACACTTTGAAAAATCTCCGCCTATTGTCTATTTTGTACATTGTACAAAGAATGTTTCTACGATGGAGTAACAACAATAGTAACAACGTGGGATTAAAAAAAAAGAAGAAGAGATTATCCCTTTACTTTTAATATTCGTATTTTTTAATAACTTCATTTAAATTTTTAAAGTTTTACGGTACATGTCTCTTTTTTTTCAGTCAAGATGCTTAAGAAACATTATATATTATAGTTTTTAATGTTTAATTCTTGACAGAGAATCGTGGATTTCAATTTTTAAATATTTATTTCTATATTTTCGTATTGGTATATCCTTTAAGAGAAAACAACAAGCGTTGAATAAAAACGTAGATTTTTTTTTTTCAATTTTCAGCCTTCGAAATTTTTTTTACACTCGATATCCTCTTGCATCTTGAACGAAAAACATCCAATATCTAATTACACTCGCAATTTTTTTCAATTGAACAAATAATTTCCAATAAAACCCCATTAATTTTCACACAATTTTTTTCACGCGACAATCGCTCTTATTTCGTATAATCTACTTAACTTGACCGTGAAGAAAAATTTTGTCTCCCAATTCGAGGAAAGGAAAAATATAACGACGAAGAATTCGTCGATCCTGATTAAATTTTTAATCATTTTCGAAATCAACAATCTCTGGAAAAATTCTCTGACGATATTCTTTTTCAACGTTCATTTTCATTTTGGAGCGCCCTCGAAAATTCGCCGGGAGGAGGTTCCCTCGCCCGACGAGATCTGCCGCGTGCATTCACTCGTGCTCTTAAATCTTCAGCGAAATATGCACAACAATAGCGGCGATAATAAATTCACGCGAGGACATTAATTAGCGAACGCGTTGCGTGAAGATAAAAGTCGCGTTTTATCGAAATGGTCGTTTGAAAAAAAAAAAAAAGAAAAAAAAACGTGAAACGTATTTTCACGTGCTCGGGAACATTTTTATTTGGGTGGAAATGGCGGTTTGGCTCGAACCGGTGGATAAATATCAAGAAAGAGATAATCTTGTTGTCGATCTATTGACTCGAATTCGAAATAAATTACATTTTTTACTATTATTTGTCGTTTGTTGTGTACAAAGGTGATTCGGTGAAAGAATATTTTACTTTTTTTTTTAATGAAATGTCGATGAACAACATTTTATTTTTAATCTTGAAATTTTGTAATTGAAAATTTTTTAAATTAAATTTTGTAAAGCATTATGTATGAGACAATTTTTTTTTTTTAATCTGAAATTATTTATTACTTTCAGAAGGTGTTTTTGAAATTTCATTTTGTAAAATTTTGAATTATACAATTTAATTCTAATTGGTGTGGCGTATTGTCTTCAAGATTTAGCCAGCTTTCCAAATGTAGCGTTATATATTTGCTGAAACTGTTTAACCTTTGAGGAATTGGCAGCTGTTTGAGTTTCCAAAGTACTTTATCTCCTATTACGTGCAAGATACGATTACGATATAAATTCTATTTATCAGTTCTATTAACTTTCGTAATCTGTGATTTTACAAATCTTCATATTCTCCCGAAAAACTTAAAATTAACGAATGATTGAAAATAGATCAAATAAACTATCCATATATAACATGTACCACGCAAGAGATTACATTACCATTATTTTTACAAATTTTTGAAAATAAAGATAAATTATATTTTTCGAATTGACTCCGCGTTAAAATTTTTCAGAGGAAAGCTGAAACGAAAAATAATCCTCTTTTGCATTTTATCGTAATAAAAGCAGTTTTCAATAGTAATCTTATTCTTTCTTGTCATCCTTCTACTATTGTTTCATGGAAAATGTCAAGATACACAGGAATTATATGTAAAAAAAAGCTAATCAAGTACTTAAAAAAAACAGACACCGCAACATGATAAACGAGAATTGCAAATTTCAAAATTTATTTTTAACTTTCAACAGTCGCTCGATTACCCAATTTAATAATAATGATATTTTTAAATCGTAACAAATAATTCATTCCTCTTTGAAACAAGTCTTGATCAAATTTAACCAAATAAAAATTCGTCTTCCTCATCCCCTGGAAAAAATAATCCTTGGGCAAAACAACCCTATAAAAATTGTACTTCGTTCACACATCAGATGAAATCCTGTGAATCCCATATTAATTCTTAGCCAGTGTATACGATACACTGAAATAGTTTGTCTCGGCGCAACGATGTTATCTACGGTTTCGACGATCTCCATTAAAACCAGTAAATTCACTTCGACGCGGGGATAAATTTTAGAATTGTTATTCACTCGGATCGGTCCGAGATAATCATTGAACGAAATGCAACTGCATCATACCTCACGAGACTGGCCGCGCACGATTATTCTACGTTCATAATCCCGCGCCTCGAACATCGGTTAAGCGTGAACGATCCCATAAAAACGCGCATTAAACGTAGATTAAAAAAGGTTCGGTGGCGGGGAGAGAAAAATCCTTCTTCATCTCGATGGATCTTGCAATTTACATTCGAATAAACCGTTCGTCCGTTTCTTATCTCCTATGCATTAATGGATTTTCTACGTATTTTCCATTCAGATGAGGGACGCATGATTTCTTGCGTATTTCTTGGCGTGTCATCCACAGATTTTTCCACTTTTATCCTCATCGATTACTATTGAAAATAGTAGGAGTATTATTTTTTAGGTGTTTCAAAAAAATTGTTGTAGATTCACTTTTGACATTTGATATGGAAATTATCCGAAAGTAAATCCAAGAAAGGTTACTTGCATTAGCATAAAAATAGTACGATACATAAGATTAATTTTTATTCAAGTTCTTATTAAAAAATATTGCAATATTTTGTCTTCGAATGTAAAAATTCTCTAAAGGATTATGATTATCTTCGTATCGCCGCGTATATGATTAAAGTATAATTTTCACGATTTCTAGCAAAATTGCTCTCGATATCTCGATATTATTACGTCCAGGCCTTTTCTTCTAAAATATAGATAATCGAGATTAAGATGAGCAATCTTGTGCAGCGATGAACGCAGGTAAATTTACTCCCAGCCAACGTGGTTTTGTCCTTATGGCACAGAATCTTCTGGAAATAACCGATATTTTTCAGCGATAAAGGTGCAATTGAAAAATTTAATAATCCTCTCTTCCTCCAAATTTTGCTCTCATCATAACTTTCGTTGAATAATAATGCCCTCAGTAATGATAACGTTTAATATTCGAACATTTTAATGTGTCTACATTAAAATGTTATTTATTTAAAGAAGAGGGAAAATGAGATAGAAAAATGAAGAACGAACGTGGGCAAGATTTTAATTCCTTCGTAAAATCAGGGATATTATATAATCTCTGAAAATTCACTATTATCTTTGCTTCGTATCAATTATAAAACATCAAAATTATATATCTATTATTATACAAAGGAGAGTATTCGATAAATTTCACTTTGATTTATTTTGTTAATTATTCGAGCATATAATACAGCGTATTATTGGTATTGTTGACGTACCAATAATCGCACAGCATTATTATACCGACTAAATTACTTAAATAAATTAATTCGCACTTTATTTCGTGAAATTAATTCGTTTCATTCAGGTTGTTCAATTGTTTATCCCGTAACTCTATTGTAAAGCGCATTCCTACAATTTACCGCGATACACGATAACAACGTTATTTTTCATCCCTCGATTTCTGTCGTGCAATCTTTTGTCGTGTTTTTTTTTTTCCACCTTTTTTTTCCTTTTTTTTTTTTTCCTCTCCAATAACCCGGCATTTGTTTATGCCCATGTCACAATTTGTCCTTAACAAAAGGCCACCAATGAAATAAATGATCCTTTGTCGATCAGAGAAACACGAATCAGTGACGAAATCGAAAAGTGAGGATGGAAATTCATATTCCTTTATTTCATTCCCATTCGAAATGGTGCACATACACGTTCCACCGACTGATTTCCAATTCCAATTTTTCATCATTTTCACTTTTCGATCTCGACGACCAATTAAATTCATCTGACGCTTGTTTAAACAAAATAAACTTTGCCGCGTGTATTTTCTGCGCCACGCAGAAAGAACGTGTTTTCACGATCGAGTTTTAATTGATATGTAAATATCTGAGGTATTTTTTTTTCCGATGAAATTTCTGTTTAATCGAACTATTTTATAATTCTTGAATATTAAATTAGAATTGCGTGTATAAAACATTCTTCCTTTTTTTTTTTTTTTTGGTGAAATTGAAAAATTCATAATAATTCGAAACATCCACAACTTTTTGATTCGATTAAATGTAATAGAGACATTGAATCGAAGGAAATTTAATTATTTTCTCGTTCTGAATTTATTCTGACTATTCGTTCATAATATTTTTTTCTATTCTAAATTTTAAATGTTTTAAATTTAATAATACAAAGTTCTTCTTTTAGTATTAAAATGTATTGTGATATTAATCGTGTGATAAAAAAAAGTTTCAATAAATTCATTTTCTTATAATCCCACTAATAAATAGCCAATCACGAAACCGCTTCTTGAGAGAATGTTTCAAATCAAATAAATCGAATACAATTATTACTTGCCTCGAATTACCTTCCGATCCAGATAATTCCGGCAAAACTTCGGCAAAATCTAAAATCAATAATTTATTCGTATTTCTCTCGACAAGAGGACGAATTAAATCGAATTATTCCGCGACTTACGATTTTTCTTTCAGATACTGCCGCGTATCTGCATAACGCGTCACGAATCGAGGCAATAAATCCAACGAAATCTTTTTATCAGATCAGCTTTTGTCAGATAGCAGAACGTCCCCATACGCGCGTATCGAGCGATTATTCGTGTAATCGCGAGTTCCGCGATACCATCGTCCTCTTCGGCCACGATGATAAACGAGGGAACATCTTGGCAACGTTCGATCGATGAACACGTATTCTCTCTTAACCCCTTCTCTCGTCTATCCAGAGAGATATCCAGCAGAAAGAGGATGTCGCTCGTTCAAAAGCTTTCGAATAGATACCTTCCAATGTTTGTTCCCCGATATTTACCGGAATATTTCGGATAGAGACAGGATTTCGTACATAAAAGGATTCGAAATTTTGGTGAGATTTTCTTTTTATCTTCTCTTATTTTCTCTTGCCACTGATAATAATTTTTACTTGTAAACCTTCGTAAACGTTTCAGAACGTTGAAAAGTCCATGATATTTTTCTAATTGCATAGATAATTTAATGATTTTTGTGATATTTTATGATATTAAAATTTGAGTCAAGAAATATTGAAAAGTTGCTGAAAATTGGTCTCACTTTTATAATCTAATTTATTATAATTTAGCCTCTCAAAGAGCATAAGTTGTGATATTTTAATGATGATTAATTCAAGGTATTTTTTATAATTTTTTTTTTTTTGTAAATTTATAAAATGCTAAATTTTAAAAAAACCCACTTTGGATTAATTTATCCGAATAATGTAAATGATTCTTAATAACTTTCTTACAAACGTTGTCCAAATTTTTTCGACATCGTGTAAATTTATTTTCATTTTTATATTTTCAAATAACAATAACTGAACGTTGGAATGACTCGTTTCTAGTCATATCAGGCAAAAATCAAAAAATCATATTTTTCATCCGATTTTATCGGAGATTAAAGGATTACACAGTTTTTAAATTTGAATTAAAAAAAAATAAATAAATAAAAAAAATAATAGTACAATAGCTTATCGACAAATTAACCAGGACAATGTTCCGTGATACCGAACAATATACGAGGAAATATCAGTGAGCAAAAATTGTGGTATTAACGGAACAGGTTGAAATTCAAAACGAAAATCGATATCCACAACCCCCTCCCCCGATGAGTGGGGGTGGAACGGGCGTGAATCATATGTCCGTTATTCTTGCACGAATTTGATGCATCAACGGTGACTAGACACATTCTTCTTTCTGTTCGCTCGAAGTCATTGAACTGTTGCCTGATAGGACCTTTTGCTTGTCATAGTAAAATTGATGAATATTAAAAAAAAAAAAAAAAAAAAAAAAGAAGAGAGGAAAAAAAGAAGGCAGAAACGAAAAATGGCTTACATAGAAAAACTGGAGATTCGAAATCGTTTATGAAAATGGCATTTAAATATTTGAAACGTGATTTTTTTTATACACGGTTTTAAAAAAATCGTGAATTTTCGTTAAAAATATACTCGAAAAATTTGTCTTTTAAAAATTTTAGACTTCTTAATATTATCTTTGCAAATTTTACAATTATTCGAATTCATCATTAATCATTTTTCAATCCTAACATTCCCCCTTCTTTCCCCATTCTATTCTTCTTCAATCTTGAACAAATCTTGTATAAAAATTGTGTACAAAACAGATTCGTATCTTTTGCTCTAATAATTAAAAAGAAAAAAAAAGAAACGATACAGAAAATCGTGAAAAAATAAAATATCTCGAAACAAATCCCCCTGAAAGAAAATTGAAAAAACTCCTCGTTTAATCATCGTAGATATCCAAAATCCTATTTAATAATTTACGTCGATCCTTTTAATCTCATTCATATATGTATATATATATATATACCCAAAATTTCATACATATATATTGGAAATACAATTTTAAACGATTTAATAACCGGCGCATGTTTCAGCGAAGTTTATCCTCTCGTTCTCCGTTTCGGCGACAATTTCGCTCGCACATTAATTACCAGCTCGGTCATTATAAATGCACAGCGCCGAGGAAACATTCGCGTGCTAATCACAAAGTAGGTCGAACTGAATCCCCAGGATAGCTGAACGCTCGCTGCTTATACACCACGCGATTTCCTCGCGATATGAATAATTTATCGGCAACGGATATCGGGATAATAGCCTCTAAAATTGACACAGGCTGGGAAACGGCGTTTACCGACTATTTGACACGCCTCGTATCCCGACTTCTTATCTTTCTTCACGGCTCTGATCTAACCGGTATCCGAAATAAGTTTCGCAGTGAGATCGAATCGCATTGAAAGCATTGTAACGATTTCAATATTCGTGGACTTTGAATCGATGTGAATGTTTATTCCAAAAGAATTAATTATTTATTCACGTATACACGGGGTAGTAGAATAGAAATTTTGTAATATATTCAATGTAATAGTAATAATTGTAAATTCAAATTGTTTATAAATTATCGTACGTATAGAAATTGCGTAACGAGACGGGTCGATATCGGGAAGAGGGATTAACCAAATAATTGAACGTAAGCTAATGAAGAAATATATTTTTGTTTACAGAGGCACGGGCCAGAATAAACGGGCAAGCGGATATTTACGTGAAAACCGGCAGCCTTCTCACGCTCACCTGCCTCATGTCTCAAGGGCCTCACGACCTTGGCACAGTGGCTTGGTACCGTGGTAGCCAGCCAGTGGTTACGTCTCCTCATTCGGAGAACGACGTGAACGGCGAGCCTCGTATCACGGTCGAAACCGAATGGAGCGATGCCCTCACCTCAAGGTAAGCCTTTTATTTTTCCATTTTTCTTACGATTTATTCAGAGATATTATCGAGGGAAAGTACATATTCAAGAAATACGTGAAAGTTTGGTGATGAGTATATAAATGAGAAAGGAGAATAATAGATTAAATGTTTCATTTTGTAAAGATTTAGAAATAGTTGTAGCAATGAAATGTTTAATCCTATTGATTAAACGGGGGGATCAGGTGGCAGTTTCGAAATCGGAAATTATAATCGGATGTTATAAAATCTCTCAAATTCAATTCAAAAATTAATCATTGACCAACGTTGTTATCAAGATTGAGGGCAGAAACCAGGTTTCAATTTGAAAACTAGAAGCGAACAAGCAACGTATTGGCTACATTAAACCAAATCCCTGCCCATACATTCAAAATTACTTATCGAAACTGCAGTTATTATTCAACGCACTAATGCACGGGACACGTAATCTGATCATTTGGGCCAATTCTCGAAAAGTAGAGAAAAATGTGTCACTTCGCGTGTATATTATTCATCGCGCGCGAAATATAAATTTACTTTACAATCGTATAAATATTAAAATTTAAAAAAAAAAAAAAAGAAATCAATCGATACATTACTTCGATACATTTCTCGATATAAATAAATAAGTGATTGGAAGTAATTTGAAAATTTATTTTATCGATGATGTGTATATTTGTTGAATATTTAGTATCGCGAGGATTACAAGTTTACGTTTATTTGACGTTTTCGTGCCAGTTATTATCGAAATTTGAATTTGGAAATTTCACACGGTGTATTTGAGATTGATCGTACGTACACAGTTACGTACACATTTGAAGATATTACCGAGCACGCCTGTGAATTAATAGAATAGAAGTAGAACAATTTACATTCATGGAAAATTCAATCTTGACGGTTCACATCAACGATCCACGTCTATCGAAAGCTAGAATCCTTAATTAACAAATTATTTCATGAAACGCATAAATTACAATGAACAATGAATAATGAAAGGCAAAATATCTATATTCATTTCACGAAATTCAATTTCTATACTCGCGTATGCGATCATACATTCTGAAACTGAAATCCTTAATTAACACAATTAGCCTGTCAAACGTATAAATTGCAAGTCCATGTTACGAATTCATACGAAAACGGAATAAAACGATAATCTCTGTCTTTATTAAAAATTTACAAAGTTTATGAAACATCTTATCGTAACAACGTTCAATAACTCTCCATTATACTCTAATTTCTTGAATAAATTTTCCATAAATAGTCTCACTCTTTTTTTTCTTTTTTTTTTGGAACGATCGTTACTTGTCAAATTAAAATTATAAATCATTATCGTCGATAACATAAAATCAACAGAGAACTAGCTACGTAGCTAAAAAGAATAATTCCTAAAAAATAATTCTTTCGCCAATGTTCTACACAATTATCGTGGTAAGGGCGCCATCTTCGAAGCCATCCATCAAAATTACCGGCATCGATTGAACCGATATCGCGTAAATACCTCGATGACAATTCCTGACCCAGAGATTCCTCTTCCAAAGATGACGGGCGCAATGGCGATTAATTCCTGATTCTTGAGAGGGTTCTGAGAGAGAGAGAGAGAGTTCAGAGTGGACCCTCGTAAATTCGTCGGTGTGAAACAGCGAGGCTGACAATCGTCAATCACGTCCAAAAACAGACGCAGCACGGGTGCAATATTCCCGCGACGCACAAACGGCAGGGCTGACAAGAGCGTAGAAATGCAGAGCATGCCCGATGCGTCTTCACGGTGCATAGGCCGCCTGACAAAGGACTGCCCTGCGTCTCCTCCATAGTTGGAGGACCGGTAGAATATCGTGCCACTTGGTGGAACTGTCTGGATAAGGTAAATAGGGGATAAATTAATCTTGAATTTGATAATGAAAAGGAGAAGGAATATACTCGAATATTTGTTGTGATGAAGGTGAATTTGAGTGTGAAAAAATTATGTAGAATGATGTTTTGTTTTATTGAGAGAAGAAGAAAAGACGGAAGATGATGTTTGAGCGTGCTCTTTTAAAAGGAAATACAATAATTTATTAGATATAGTTTGGATTGGATCAGATAGTGAGAAAAAAGTTGAATATCAATTTTTGAACTGTATAGTCAAAAGTGCAACTATTTATCTACATATCACCGCATTTTCTGTTACTCCTTTCTTCTTTCTTTTCCTTTCTATTTTTCTGTCTCTTCCACTTGGTTCAGACATTCCTAGGAGATATTGAGGCACGTTGGAAATCTCGAGTGGCTGATGCACTTTTCATTCGCACCAACTTGTTTTTTCCCTTCATCTTCAACCTTCTTCGGAGTATTTCATCCATGAGCTACGATCCAAATTTGAATTTAAAGTTTAAAGATTGTACGAATTGTTGAAGATCCGTGAATGATTATAATCGGTGTTTCTTAGCTTATTGGGTATTACTATAATTTAATTAATATCTTCGATGATTCGATGATTTTTCTAGATTCTTTGTAGAGGATATTATTTATTAGAAAGGCTTGATTAAATTATTAATTATAAGAATAAACGTTGAGGCTGTTTCATAAATTCAGAGTTCAGGTGCATTGCATCGACACGGTTCCACATCCCTTAAACGATCGTCATTATCCTCAGGGGTGCGATACGTTACCGTGCAATACGATGAAACTAACTACTGAAATACGGCAAATAAATGATTAATCAATAATCTATCGAGACAAAGTTGTCAGAACTTCTTTACGAGTCCTATTGTCCTACGACTGGTGCATCTGACGTGGAATTATTTCCATCGATTCGAGAATTTATTGGAACAACGTTCAACCGATTTCGATCGTTGCAGAAAGACGATTTTCGTTATTATTTTTCACTTTATTTCCGATTTATTGAGATGGAAATCATCGCCAAGAAACTTTCGTAAACGATCATCTTCGAATTGATTTATAATCCAATTTTCACATCGTAAGGGTAATTTAGAGAGATGAATTTTTTATCCACTACTAGTAGTTTGGGAAAACTTTATTTGATTCGAAGAGAAAGAATTTTGAGAATAATACGAAATAAATTTTACACATTTTTGGATAAATATCTTGGAACAATTGGATAGTCAATAAAGAATTAATCAATAATTAATCGTATATTATGCAATAAATTCGTACGTTGTGAAATAAAGTATAGAAAGTGTTGTTATTTTGCGAATAGAAATTTGTAAAAATTAATAAGAAAAAGACTTATTCAATTCTTGAATAGAAATAAGTATAAGCATCTCTTTTCCAACCAATTTCCAATCGTCATTAGTCAGAAGGAAATACAAAAATACGAAAATGCTTTTCGTGACTGAAACTATATCCCTCCCAAGGGGACTATTTATTTTACTTACAACCGACACGTTACTCCCCTAACGTCAATGTGTACCAAACATTATGTTGCACCAGAGAAGAGAAGTATTTGGGATTATTATTACGAGGTTGAAAAGAATGATGTACAACACTATCTCTTGGATAATACGCTTAGGTGAACACGATTGTGGGATTTATTTTACGACGCTTGTCTATGATACCTGATATATATCCACCGTTTCTGAAAATGGTCATAGTGTGAAGATTTTTATCTCTGATGTTGCTGATCGTTTGGATTAAATGTTGTTGAAAATTTGGTGTAATTGATACAATCCTGGAAAAATAATTATCGATTATAATAAGATAGAAAGATTAACGCTTCTTGAATTTTATAAAAATTTGCAATGATACAAATTGGGTATTAAAGTTAAAGTTAAAAAAAAAATTAGAAACGTTTATCAAATAGTTTATCAAATAGGTACAAAATCAAGACTATATTCCATTTTATTCTATATTTTGATTTAATATAAAATGTTAATAAAGGGATTAGAGAATTTGAAAAAAATAGTAAAACATTAAATAAAATATGCAATCACTATTATTATCCTATTCAATGATTCATGTTATTAATTGAATTATTAAACACGATATTTTATTAATAATCAATTTTATTGGTTTGCTTTTAATTGTAATTAAATGGAAGTAATGATAACTATACTATTTACTTGATAAAACGTTTCTCGTTGGATATATATTTTATTGGTAACCGATTCTTCTTTAATTAAAAATATAAAGTTGATCGAACGTAATGAAAATTAATTTTTGTGTTTGTATTATTTATTTATGGTTGATACGTTTTTTTATAAAATTTTCATAAAATAAAATACTCTTAGAATATTCAAGAGTATTTTTTTTTTCAAAAAGTATTTAATTTGTCGGAAACTAAAATTTTAGCAAATTTTGATTTTTAGAATTTTGTCAAGTCATTATTTGAAGTTGTCGAGTGACATACATTTCTAGATTAAAATACAATTTCATATTAAATAATTTAATATTGCAGGGAATTAATTTTCAGATTGTTTAATTAGTCTACGTATAATAAATGTAAATTAAATTTCATACAAATATTTACTTCGATGCACAACCATAAATTTCAACGATAAATGAGAATTTCTTAATATAAATCTCAATCAAGACACCTCATTTAAAAATACAGACAGTGCAATTCAAATTCCCTGTTTATATTTAACTATTAAAAATAATTAAACACGGTAATTTTAACAAGAATTCTATTTAGAAAAAAAAAATTACACGATTCTATTTCAATCTATCATTATTAAAGTTAATTAAATACAAGAATTTCATATAAGAAATCGCAAGAACGAAGGAAACAAAAAAAAAAAAAAAGAAGAAGAAGAATCGCATAATTCGACTCGTAATTAAAAATTTACTGTAAATTTTTAATAAAACCCGCTTTACGAATCGTAGAAAAAAAAAAAAACGCTTCGAAATTTATCAGTTCAGGAACAGAAAACATTTATTATATATTTTATCCACAATTTATCTGAAGTGTGAAATACTTGGGGCTTTTTACCAGTAATTACGGTAATTCGTATTAATGAATTACTATGAAGTAATTAAAGTTTCGATTGATGAACGCCCGCTTAAATTGAATCACGAAACGCTTGTATTTTTCCCCTCCTCCCCTCGAACGATAGAGCGGCGAGGAGAGAATTCATGATACCGCGAGTGGTATTAACCGGCAATTAATAGCCGTTAGATCATCGTTGCTTCATTATTAATTTGGACGTGAATTATTTCGTGGAACCCTTATACCGGAACCGCGTATCGATAACCGCTCGCGAAATTAAAGCCATTTCTATCATTCGTGGGCGGCAATTGTTAGGCAAAATTTATGCGTCTGACGTGTTTTCGCCGTGTCGGCGGTGGCCGCGATTAAATGGGACATGATGACAGTCGAATTATACGACTCTGTTGTTCGCTTGATCCCAACACGGTATATGTTTTGAGGAAATGGTGTAATAATTTCATATTTCGCCTATATCGATTGTTCCGTCCAAGGATGACGGCCACTTGTTCGTTTAACGTTCGAAACGTTTGAGGATTATATGTGATATATGGGAAAGAGATATAATTCTATTGTAGTTATTTAATTTTTTTCTATTCAAATTTTCGAGGAATATTGATTTTCGAGACGGCATATTATTTATTCCAAAGAGATTGAGGATATGTTTGTCACAAACGATGCGATAAATGTGTTTCTAATTACGGGTAATTAAATATTTTACGGAATAATGGCCGGTTATGCTTTGACTAATATCGGTTTTTCGTTCTGTTACAGATTGAGGATCACCCATGCAAAGCCAAGCGACTCTGGAAACTACAGTTGCGTGCCCACTGTGGCGGAGAGAGCCAGCGTCAACGTGCATGTTATTAATGGTGAGTTCTATATATAAATTGCATGCCATATCGCTCTTAATACCGTAGTATTTTAGACAGGCTTGATTATACGGGATCGATGCATCAAAATCATCCCCAATTATATTATCTGTGTATCGTATACACACGTATATATTGCAATAGCAAAGCTATTATATCTCTTACAATTCGTCCAATTGATCGAGTCGAAAAGATACATCAATTTTCAGAATTTTTTTATCTTATTTTTACTTTATTTGCATAAAGAATTTTCAGATTTTTAAATTTCAGGGGATGGATAAATATAAAGTTGATAGGGTGTAACGTATTTCATCAACGATTAGATTTCTACCTCTGGTAAAAATTCTTGTCCATTTGAGAGAGAATTGGAGCCAGGAATTGTGTGTGATATATATATATACGTAATTCAAATAAAAAGAATCGATTGGAACAATTGAAAGCAATTTTTGAGAGATTGTCTTCGTCTTTCGAATTTAATGTTGAAAATTGAACAGCTCGTAACGGAAATACAATATTTTTTATCGTTAGAACGCATTGTAAAGATAGTTTGTACAATATGTAAACGGAATTGAATGTCGTAACACCGATATTAATTTTGTGTAATCCAAATTTGCTGCGATATATCGAATATCTTTCTCTCTGTATTCGTATATAAGTGTTTTCAACAATAGATTTCAATTACAGTTTAATTTTTATTTGAGGATAATTGAAATCAAACTGAAATTTCATTGTTAAACGATGAATTACATCATCAAAATATACGGATCATTGATTAACTTTTAAATAGGAGGAGAGGAACAAAAATAATCGGATCGAATAATTTTAACAATCTTTCAGCTTTCTTTTTGTTTGTATAATATAAACTATCTTCGAAGCTTCCTTCCACCCATCTTATCCGAATCCTATTGTCCGAATTTTCGTGAGTCAAGGATTGCACAAAAGAGCAAACAAAGGGAATCGATCGAATGCAAAAGCGAATCTTCCCAAGATTCCGTTATATTCCCTTATGTATTCTTACGATCGGTCGAGATCCCCGATCCAATTAGGAATTTTCGATTAGCAATATTCTGAAAGCATGGTAATCGCGTGTGTGTGTGTGTGTGTGTGTGTGTGTGTGTGGTAACTCGATAGGTAAAAATAAGATGAGAAGGAAAGGAGGAAGTAGATTAAAAGAGATTGGAAGGAAGATATTGTTGGATCGATGGGAAAATTATTTATTTATTTAAATGCGAGGTGGAAAGGTATGTAAAATGAGGGAAAAATAGAGGGATTATGCGTGTATTAAAATATTATTTTTTTAATTTCTTTATTAAAGTTATTATTAACATAATTTTCACGTGTATAAATATAATATTCATAGGAATTCGATGCGCATGATGTATTCAATTAAGAAATTCCAACGTGGCATGGTCGGCTCTAAATGTTCAACATACCTTGACTATCTGTTTCAAGAATTTGCTGTTTACATCATTCCATCATTATTTCTTTTAATGTTCGATTTGATAAATTTCATTTAATGAGTATAATAATTAATTTTCGGTTATGGTATATTAAATTAATTATTACTCTTTTTCCATGATCATTTTGCTTTACTTTATCAAGTTGGAATTTTCTTCGATTCCAGTTGGATTCCAGTTCATTAAAAATATTATTAAATGGTTAAATATTCGATGATAAATATTTGAGAAATCGTATATTGGGGGGGGGGGATCCAATATTTATTTTATAAAAAATACGGAATATTTAAAATTTTACGTAACTTTATTTTTTCTTCAAATAAAATACTCGTGTTCGCTGTTCTCAAAATTTATAATTATTATTCTTTCATTTACATATCCGTTAAATTTTCATAAACGTATTCCAAACTTGTCCAATCACAATTTGATAATTGTTATTTTCGATAAAGCATCAAAAATCGTCGAAAATTGTATGAAATAGTTCCATTAAATTCTAATCGTTTCTATCTAATTATTCGAATCTCGATGAACTTGTTTCGCATGAAATTAGCAAATTCATACGTGTGTGGCGATTAATCAATGAATCAAACTTCATTCCCTTCGTCAAATCAAAATGATTTTTACCTTGATTTCGATGTCGAATTTTCTCATCAAGGCTGTTTCACTGATGAGAAGATAATCGATCTTGTAAATAGGCGAAATGGTGAACCGGTAATTCAAAGATGTCTCTGGTTTTCCATCAGTCTTTATGTCCCTTTTGTCACGCCAACTGCACCGAAACGTAATTCGATTTTCTTTCCTGATCTTCGATACAATCTTCCATCTGGAACAAGCTTCTGACCACTGTCTCTTCCTTTTCTCCCTCCCCACTTCTGACTTCCTCGATATTTCTTTGAGAATTGATTTTTATGGATTATAATACAAGGAACGAGATGTGCATCGAGTGGAATAATAATTGGATCGCGAATATTTATGCGAAAATTTAATCAAAGGAGGGACAGAATGTTTTGGAACGACTTAGTTGAAAGAAAGATCTTTATTTTTAAATTCCTATACGAAATGTCTCTTGAGTGGAATTTTTGAAATTTCAGAATATCCATTTGTGCGGTATATATATCTGTGAAACGGTTGATGAGAATCATTTATAGGTGATGCAGTCACCATGCATGATTTTCTATTGCGTTTCAAGCTCTTATACGAAAGGAATCTATAGAACGAAGGAAACGCGTCTTTTCCACGTTATTTCTACCATTTCTCGGAGGGTTTTTATTCGACGTCGAACCGTTTTCTGAAATTTGAACGTCTCGTTTATGAACCGCGTAAAAACGGAAGAAGGAAACGAGAGGTGGAAGTTCAATTTCGCCTAAGTACAAGTTCCGAATTTTTACATAGTTTTGTTATAAATCGTTGACGGTAGAGAAGGAATATAGTGAAATATCGGTAATAAAACATTTTATGAGGAAAGGGAATAATTTAACTCGCGACTGATGTGATAATCATTAGACTGCGAATTTTTATGCAATTATGGAATTGAAATAGTCAATTAATATGTGGAAAAATGTAAAACGTATGCCACATTATCTCGACATACATTTCATGCGACAAAACGATAAATGAAACTTCAAGTTTTCATCGAAAAACGTGGGAAAAAATTTAAAATTTTGTCACTAAAATATACTCAGAATATAGGGAAAACCATGCCATTGAAATCCGTTTTTTAATCATCCCGATATCTCAATCCGTTGCCGAGATATAAGGATTCAAAGTGTCCATGGTGTTTTAACATAGAACTGAAAATATGAATGGTGGCGCCATCTATTGACCTACATATTTTAGAAGCGCGTACTACGTTTTTCCAGGAATCGCGTCTGTCGTTTGTCTGGAATTTGAGATAGGTCAGCGAAAGGAGGTGCGAGCGAGAGGTCCGAATGAGCGATAAGGAGAGAAATAGTGACCGATTAAAAAATTACCGTTTGCTTTACACGACGATATCTCGGGAACCGGAAGTCGTATCGGGATAAATGAAATGGCGTTTTAAAGAGCAAGGTTCAGCGCTTCTAACGGTCGTTCATTCGTTGACCGGAAGTCATTATTTTCGGAGTTATAGCGGTTCAAAGTTTTCCTAATTTTAATAACATTTAATCGGGTTTAAGGCAAACGATCAGAAATTAGCCTTTCATTTACACGATGATATCTCGGGAACCGGAAGTGATATCGAAATAAATGAGAAAGCATTTTAAAGAGCAAGGTTCCGCGCTTCTAACGATCATTTATTCGTTCACCGGAAGTCACTATTTTCAGAGTTGCAGCGGTCCGAAGTATTTTTACGTTTAATAGAGTTTAATCGAGTTTCAAATAGATTATTGCTGGTATTCAGGGATATTTCAGCCAATTTTTAATCAATACAATTAAATTTTACTTTATTTAACGAGCATATTCATGATCGTTTAATTTCAATTCAAGCGCAGATTGAAAAGTAAAATTTCACAATTTAAAAGAATTCAATTAAAAATCAATTGTTTCGCGCATATGTTTCAATTTTCGAGAAATTTTTATCATGAAAAACGATGATTAAAGGAATAAACAATTCGAGCGAATTCTACTGCGGAAATCAAATGCAGAACAACAAATTCCGTGCTCCGTAATGAAACCGTATATAGCGTCGATAAAATTCTAAAAAAATTAAATAAGATCAAATTCTTCGTTGTTCAACTCGCTCCCCCTCTTATTACTCGGGAAAACAACGGGAAAAATTAACCTGTTAGGAAATTTTTACAAAACGGCGATTCGTTCGGGGGGAAAAAAAAAGGGAAAGAAAGAATAGAAAAAATCTTTCGGAGCAAAAATTAGAAATGAAAAATTCAATAGCTAACCAAGTTCCCGCCCAAGTTATAGATGCAATAATCATCGACAAAACGTGGCAGCAGTTAATTAACTCCTGGCGCTCCGTTAATTTCGCGTTGTTCCAACAGCGGAGAACCCTTTAATTACAAACAGCCGTGAAATTCTAGACGATGGATCGATCCCTATCGACGATCGATACCGTGTGATCCACTCTCTCTCTCTCTCTCTCTCTCTTCGCCTGTTGCGCCTGTTCGTCCTCGATCTCCCCTCCTCTCTTTTACTCTCGATTCGTATCGCCACGTTTCATCGTTTCGAGAGACGAACTGAAAATTCAACCTCGAAAATCGAGTGGAAAACGAGCTCGAATTTCCAACGACGACTTTTCCAACCCGAAATTGTTATTCCGATGGAAACGTGGGTTATTACGAGGACAATCGGCCGTGGTTTAATTATGCGATATGCCAGCCGATCATTTTCGATCCTCGCTTCGCTCGGCTATCATCACGGTTTCCACGTTACGCGCCGATTACCGAAATTAACACGACTCGATTTAATTGCCGTGTCAGAGACCCGTTGTCAAGTTTTTAATTCTATTCCGTTTTTTTTTTTCTTGTGCGCGCGTTTTAATCGTTGAAGAACACTAAAATTGGGAGCACTTTGGAAATTGTTGGAGAAAAGATCGATCGGAATGGGTCTTTTAAGTGAGTACTGGCGCGCATTTACTTTTAGAAATTTCACAGTTGTAATTTTCGCGATAGTATCTTAGATATCGATTGATATGACGAGGGATACGATCGAATAAAAAATAACGACTTGGATAATTCTCTTTGTTTAAATGACAAACAGATCCTGTTAAATTTCCTTGAACGAGACCTTTAAACACGGTTACAAGGACGTATTGTTAATTGAGCCAATCGGGCAACTATCAAACTATCTTGGTTGTGTTTCACGCGTACGTCTTGTGGATAAGTTGGCACATTCTCTCGAGACAACGGACGATGTAAACTACATTCATACCGTGTCCTCTGCATTTTAACGTTGAACGCCAGTTAAACGTTAAAGCGATAAGAGAGCAAGCTAGGAATACGAGAGGCGAGAGATGTTAACGGTGGAAAGTTTGTGATGAAAGGTGGTGGGTGGAAGAAAAATGTCGTTTGTTTCGTTTGTTAAATGGATAAAATTTGCTCTCTCTCTCTCTCGAGGAAAGGTGGAGAAATGATGATTTTATCTCTCTAATCTTAGCATTGTTACGTCAATCATTTTTAATGTCAATATACTTCTTTGCATCTATCTTAATATTTAATTGATATTCGCTTTCTATTCAATTTTGTAAGTGGAATATTTTCGAAGCAAATACGATAAAAACAGAAAAATAGTTTTGAAAAGTTTAATTTTTCGATTCTTTTATATCCCTTGAAAAGAATTTGTATTTTTTTTTTTTTTTTTTGCGTTTTATATATATTGATACGTAAAAAGCAATTTATTATTCCACGATAAACAATATGCGAAAAAAAATATTTTTGTGCAAATTCAAAAGCACGTGGAAATTACACCGCGGTGCTAAAAGGATTTTCATTTCTTGCGGGAAAACAGATTCTACGCCGTGAATCTTGAGGAAAATTAACACGTAATTTTAACGCGATATTTATGAGAGGAATCCTTATATTTATTCATTAAATTTATTGACATTGGTGAATAAAATTCAATCAAAGCTGAACACGTGACAAATTTATTTGCTTTCTCGTAAACGATACACTATGAGAATTTTTATTATTCAATATAAATTTAACAAAACACGATAGAATTAACACGATATAAGATGAAAAAGGATAATGCAATATTGGCACAACGTAGTTAATTATTGCTTGCTAAATTTTATAATTGAACTCATTCAAGATCGTTTCGTCCAAAATGGTTAAAATTTTTATTTCGACAAAGATATCGTATGCTACACGTGAATATAAATATTCGATTTAAATTTGGAATCCTGAAACGAAGGGTCCACGGTGTTTTCTTCGGGCAATTTTACTCTGTTGCCTTTGCAAGCATCTCAGCATCATCGATCGCCACCGCGGTGACAAGGTTTGACGAGCTCTTTGACATTTCTGCGAGCCGAGGACCTGCACGATCATCTGTGTTTGACAGATTAATTAGTCTACAAGCATTTTAGAATGATGTGTAGTGTAGATCGGTCTAAAAAGGTAGCCAAAGAATCAAAGAGGGAATTTCTTACTTTTCGCTCTTATTTCCCTTTTATTTACCGTTTTCCATACCTCTTTTTCATCTGTTCCGCCGAGATTTTCAAGATACACCGGTAAGATTGGTTTGTTTTTCGTGCTTATGATCGACCGAGAGAGGATTCCGCCATGAATGGGTGATGGATCGGTGATTGAAGGCTGCCACGTTCCCTCGATTGCACTTCCTTTTGCTTGCTTTTTTTCCGCGTGAGATTTCTATGGAGATCGATTAGAAAGATATTTTTCCTTGCCCCGGGGCCGCTTTTCATCGGCGTTTATTAATAGAAATTCGTTTGAAATTTATTCCACTCGTTTTATTCGACTCGTGATTTCGAGCGTTGTATTTGAAAGAAATGGGAGATCGTTAGATGATCGATAGAAAAATTTTCTATTCAATTTTTATTCATAGATATCGAAATTTATTTAATAATATTCGAATATCGTGTAATGATAATATATTATTCATATCGAATAATGAAAATATTTAAGTGTTTTCCAAGATTTAATACTTGAAAGAACAATTTTTAAGAAAGGCAAAAGAATTCTTATGCGACAAAAGGAGCAAGTAGCAACTTATTGTTACTATACCAAACATTAATTAAATCTCTAATTAATTGAAAACATCAAGTGCAACAATGCAATTTACTATTAAATAATTAAACAATAAATATTTCTTCTTAATGAAACAGATATCTTCTTCACTAAAGAATCACAGAAAAGAATCCTAATAATGTCTTAAATTAAAGAAGAATTTTCTTTCTTTGAAAAAAATCTAATTATTGCACCGCTTTATCATCGTTCCGTTACAATTAATTAGAAACTTAAATACAATCTCAGATCATATATATAATATAATTCAAATCCCCTTTTCCTCTCCCCACATAAAAAGAAAGAAGAGAAAAAAGGGGAAAGAAATTTAATAAGAATCATGGAGAAGAGGGGGAGGAAAAAAACCGCGAGGAAAAGAAAGGGGGTAAAAATATCCAGCCAATCAGAGCTTTTCGTTCGAGCTCATTTGATATTCCTTATCGAGCAATCGTTCCAAGAAAGCGATCATAAACCAAAGGCGAACCATCCACCATCCCAAGATATCCAGATCGCAAAAGTTTGTGTCATCGATTGAGCAGCCAATCGAGCCGAAAGAAAATTATCGAGGCGGCAGCTCGACGAGTTATCAACCCCCCGATGAACGAGCGGGAACCGTGATGAGAGAGAGAGAGAGAGAAAGGGAAAGAGGGATGGAGGGTGAAGGTTTAACAAGATTAGCAGCGATCGCGAAGGCTTGCAACCTTGCAAGTCACTCGAAGATCCGGCTGGTAACCCTTTAACCCTTAGATGAGCCGCATACCGGCGTGGCATCCCTGATATCGCCATTTCCTTATATACCCTGTCCTCCACTCACGAGCCACTTCCGGTTAGAGCTGGATTCTACTTGGCTTCGCACACGCGCCAAAGGGAATGATTAAAGAGGGGTCGAGAATGATCTTGAACTTGATCTCGATCTGCTTGGATTCATCCTTTGAGTTTCTTTTTTTTTTTTTTTTTCTTTCTCTTCATGATGTTTTTTAGGGGGAGAATTGTGAAATCAAAGAGTGATAAAGCGATTGTGTGATTAGTGTACGGAGGATGAGTCTAAATGTTTTTAAATTTTTATTTCTATTTAATTGGAAAAAGGGGAGGAGGAATTTTATAAATACAAATTTATTTACTTTTCGCAACAATGATGTTAAATTGTTCTTTATTAATTGTTAATTTAAGAAAAAAAGTCACCACGTAAATTATTCATACGAGATCGCATTCCCTTTGATCCAATATTTTCTCTTCTTTATTATCATATCAGAATAAAAAGAAAAAATCCAGGAAACATTGTTTTAACGATAATTTTAAAAACGATCGATATTATTATGGGAAGCAAAATAACATAAAAATTGAAATTAAAAGAAAAGGAGAGAAAAGGAAGGAAATTTCTACAATCGTGTATTACATTCGGGATATAAATTTTCATAAATCTAACTCTGTACTCCTACTTTCGATTCTTTGCGTGTATGCCAAAGATGGCGGCAAGAAGCAAGAAACAAACGGCATAATAAATGTAAATATATTCGGTGGACATTATGCGCGATTCAGGTGCATTTCTGAAGGATGCATACGCCCGGTCGGATACGATTTTCCATCCCGTATTTCTATGGTAATCGAACCGGGCATAGTCCAAGGTATTTTCTCCCGAGTCTTCGAAAATACTTGGTAATTCGATATTCGTTGCGTATGTATGGAAGTTACGGGTATATCCGATATATCCGGTGTATACCGTGTGTTCGAAATAACCGCGAAATAATCTGCTCTCGAGCTCTCTCGGCTTCGTGTGAAAATTAAGTTTGGAAACGCGGTTAAAATTGAAACTGGCGAGATTCGTTCCGTGAGAGTAATGGTATTAATGGAGAAATAACAAGGAGGAAAGTTATTAGGATGCAATAGGGTAGGCGAGATGAGGAATTTTAAACGTAGTTTAAAACCGATTCGAAATGTCGAGTTTTTTTTGAATGAATGATTCGTTTGATATTTCATTTTGGTAGAAAATTCGAGTGTTTTTTTATTTTTTTAGATGCTTAGATTTTTCTCATTTTAATTAATATTATTGAAGGATTAGTGGAATTGAAAATAAAAAAACGTTAGGTAGAATATTAATTGTAATTTGAAGAAAATTGCTGTTTATAGGTATTTTCTCTTTAAAATTTTTGAAATATTTCATAAAATATAATAATTTTATGTAATTATGTGATACATTTGAATATCTTTGTACACCTCTGGATGGATATGCATCAAAAGAGGAAGTATAATAATTAGTTTAGAATAAAATATAAAATTTGTGTTAAATTAAAATAATAAACAATAAGTTAAATATTTTATTCAATAAACATGTAGTATAATAGAAATATTAACATGTAGAGGAAAAGGAAAAAAAGAAATATTTTTTTTAAAATTGTTCGAAATATTTTTATAAAAATAAATAAAAAACGTGCGAACAAAATCGTGCAGATATAAATAAAACATGTTGAAAAATCACGTAACAATGGACAAAACGTTCATATTAAAAAATCGTATATCTGTGAATCGTAAAAAAAAGAAAAAAGAAATAAAAAAAAGTATTTTGCGAAAAGAGATCCAACTGTGCATATTTTTATTACGAAATAAAATTTGATACTGAATTAATCCCCTTTTAAAAATGGAATCACATTATTAAAAATTTATATACAAATAACAATATATTAAAAATTAAAATGTTTACTATTTGGAAAAATTACAGATCAAAATTATCCAATGTTTCTGAATATTTGAATTTCATCCATAAACAATTCTTATAATTTTTTTTTTTCTTTCACTTCCAATGGAAAAAGAAATTCCTCGATATCAAATCAAAGGAACACTAAAAAAAAAATTTAAGATCAATAACAACTACGATATGAGAATCTGTAATCGAACCTTTTATGCAAGAAATATCTATTTCCTTCATTGCATCCATTTCTTTTTACAACGAAATCTAGAATTTTATTTCGTTGTTAGATATCAGATCGTTGGAAAATTTTAATAATCCTATCTTTACTATTCTGTGTGAATTCAGCTTTAGATTGTTACGTTTTCAAAGAGAATGAAAATAGTGGCAGAGTATCGAAAATTATATCGTCACGTTTAACATTTCAACCAGGTGGACGATGTTGTAAAACAAGATGGATTGAAGGTATTTTATTGCACGATAAAATGCAACAGATTATCATCACGAAATGACACTATCGAAACTGGCACACGTTTCAACATCGAAATAACGATTCTGAATCCATCAACGTCCTGAACTTGTATAAAGGTTCAATTTGAATAGTAACTTTTACACCCTCTCGCCATTTCTTTGGAAATCTTAAAATGTGGAACGTTTTAAAAATATACACGTGATGTTTAATATTGAACTGAGGCTAATAATTTTGAAATGATAGAGAATAGAAAAAAGATTTATTTCGATCAAAATTAAATTATTTGAAATTGAATTGGAATCTATCCAATTATAATTTTAAATTTTATAGATTGAGTTAATTAAAATATCCTGTAGATTTTAACGTGTATAAAATAAATATTGAGATTGTTTCGATTAATAAAATAAAATAATATAGCAGTAAATCATTTAATCATTTAAATTATAAATTGATATAATGTAATAACACAAATATAAATATTTTATAAGATTTTTATATTATATTTTCGTTACTTATAGAATGACTACTTTTTATGAGTGTCAGAAATCGCTCTTCTAATATTTATATAATTGATTTCATAGGCGGAAACGAAATCTCATGGGAAATCAATGAAATGCTCATCAAAATGAGATAAAAGTGAAATAAATAACTCGAAACGTGAGGTGAAAGAAAATGAAATCACGTTACATCATCGATGAATTCTTAAAAGCAAGAGCTTATTCTAAATATTATCTTTAACGCATATTTTAAAGAAATTACATTCTGCGTTTATCTAAAAAAATATTTATTAGTAACAAAATGGAAATAACATTAATTTATTCTCGATTCAAGGAAGAAATAAAAGTTGGCAATAATATTTCCATTATTTGTTTATAATAATATTCCATGTCAAATTAAATTGAATAATTTATTTGAAATGAAGAACACATAAAATGATAAAAAATAGACGAATTTCTACAATATTTCCGTTTGTGATAACAATTGAATTGTTAAAACTCCTTGACGATACACTAAGTAGTACAGATCAATAGTAATTCAGCCGATTGATTTTACGTAATTAAAAAGCATTTCTGACAAATGTCTGACAAAGTTTTCTCAATGTGTGAAAGATCAAATATTGCAACACAAACATGTTGATTAACGAAAAGACATTATATTGCGCGAGAACAAATGCAATCCTACGTGTCACCCATACGATCCAATTAAATTCCTCTCGAATAAAATCTGTCTCCGTCATAAAAATTCATCGCCAAAAAAATACACATAAAAAAAATAGAATATTTTAAGAAAATCAATATTCCAAATAAAAAAGCAATACGCTTTCAAAACAAAATTTCGTACAACAAACAAGCAACACTTTACTCTCCACCTCCGATTCTCCTTCGAAATAACCTCTTCTTCGTCATCCAAAAATTCATCCAATGAAATTCATCCTAAAAAAAAAAAAAAAAAAAAAACGAAATAACGAAAAACTAATAACTGTAGCCGGCCATATTTTACACCGATCCAAAGAAGACGCAACAGGACAGAAAAAAAAAAATATCGAAGGAAAGAAAAAAGGGAAGAAGACAAAGCATCCAATATTCGATCGATCGATCGATTCCATTGAGATAACGCGTAATAGAAACCGCAAAGGGAATTTTTCGTAATTCGTAAGGCCAGTCGAATGAAAACTTCACTCTCCCGGTGAGTGGGGAAAGGACGGATTCCCGTGGGGGTATCGAAATCAAATCAGGATCAAGTAGACAAGCAGAGGAAGCCGGGCACGTAGTAGCACGTAGTAGAGTAACGCAAACGCGTGCCGTGGCTAAGTCCACGCCTCGAATCTCGATCGTATTAGGGCGAAAGACTCGTGAATTCGGCTTCTTTTCATCGGCGAGAAGTATCAGTTTTCTTTCCAAAAGCAATTTCCTTGTTGGAAATTTTCTCCTCTGTGGAAGAGGGGATATTGTTGTCGGGAATTTATATGTTCGCTGTATAGGCGAGAAAACGAGAAACGAAATTCTTTTTTTTTTTTTTTAATTTGTTTAATAGCGTGTATCATAAAGTATATTTAAAAATGTTGATTCAATTTCAATTTCAATTTCTTAATTCTTGATTGAATTTAAAAGCAATTGTTTTTTGAATCGATATAATTCATTTTAAAAATTAAGGGAAAAAATATTGTAATTGGTAGCATAATAAAGACAATACTTTTTAGAAATTACGATACAATTTTAATTGATTTAAGGAAAATCATATTGATATACAATAATATCTATAACGACATTTTTTTTTATTCGTTTTATTCTATGATTCGCCTTCTATTTTTCTTTCTTCGTGAAACGCAGCAGCATGACTCGTGGTTTGTTGTGGAATGTCGGATAGCTTATTTAGCTTTCATAGAATTTGATACAGAGAATTGATTGCCAGGCTTCAAACTCTTTCCTCGTAGACAAGTTTGGATTAGAAAATGGAATGGAGGGTTGATTGTTTGACGAAGGGATGGTTGAAGATATAGAGGATAAGAAAGTGGAAGATGTATTTCGTGTTTTCCTTTGGAAATTTGATGATATTATCAATCGTCACGTACTCGAACACGATTTATTATAAATTAACGAATAACTTAATTTAATAAATAAACTTCAACTCGATATTTTATTACGTTCGTTTTTCTAAAATCGATTCTTCAAAGGAATACAAACATCGTATTAACACTCTGCAAAAGATCGATAAAAAACAACACGTTATTGATGAAAAGTGGTGGTAAAACAATTTATCTCCTCATCAAAGCAGAGACAAAGTGGTAGAGAAGGGGTTAAAAACAGGAAGGAATGAAGGCAGAAATAGGCAAACCGTTAAGTAGGTGGAAAGAAATGTGTGATAGGGAAAACGGTTGAAGAGTAGGAGAAAATTGCAAGTTAACAAAGCTTTTCTCCTCCCTCACCACCCCCTAAGAGATTATACGTGTGTAAAGGCAAAGGCGGAAAGCTCTTCTTTTCTGTTGTGTTCTTACCACTTGGCTTTTAAAAGTTGCCTCAGAGAGAGGTGGTTCACGTAGGTGGAAACGAGTTAAGGGTAACTATGTACGTTGCCGTGATAATGAACGATCGATTCTGCGCGAAGAAACACGTATGTTCGTTTATATAGAGAGCGAAGCTTTTTCAGATAATTGAGAATTTCGTTGAACGAGGTGGGAAAAGAAGTCGAGGTTAACGTTGATTGGGTACGTGAATGGGGTTGAAACTATTTTGCATAATATATTTAAAATAAATATTATACCAATAATAGAAATTAAAAAATACAATTATATTGATTTCTTCCCCCCTTTTTTTTTTAATTAAAAATGTAAACTGTTTTTAAATTTAAATTGTGAAAAGTACATGATAATTTGATATATATTTGCTCTTAAAATTTTATTAAATTGGTAAAATGCTTTCTTCCCTTTTCGATTTTCACGTCTTTTAACGTCATTTACAAAATTATAAATATAATTTATCATTAGTATTACTTATAATGGCTTATAATGATTTTAGGAAAGAAGAGATAGAATTGAAATCTAAATCTCTTCTCGTTTGATACTTACAATTTCAAATACTAGAATCGATTTTTTTCTTTCAAAAAATAGAATCAATAATTCGTCTAACTTTAATAAAACGTTATACGAATAATTGTCTAGAATTAAAAAAATATATATATATTCAAAGATGAATCTCGTTGAAATTATTATTATGCATTAAAGAAATCTCGACGAGTAAAAATTCAATTCGAGCCAGATCGAAGATACCTCGAATTTATGGCGGGACAAAATTTCACGCGGTGGAATCGAGATCCTTGCATAATTAACCGAAGACGTGTTAATTGAGAGACACGCGCGCCAGCAGAAAGGGAAGGGACAATGAAATATCGCGGAAGCGTCGATGCGAGATTAATTGGCGAAAAGTGAAAGGAGAAGCCGTCGTGCGTTTCGAGCGACGATTATTAATTAAAAGCACGGGAATCATTTTCAAACGACGATCGTAGATGCGAATCTTGATGGTGAAATCGTGAAACGATAATAAATCGTTTCTTCGGTTATTTTCTTCCATCGATCATCATCCATATTTGCATAATTCGCCGGCCAATTTAATTTCCGCCATCTCTGGAGACGTTCGCCGGAAATCCTCGCGCCATTCTTCGACCACGTGGAAATGATTTTTCGGTTCCAAGAGGAAATTTTAATATTTGTTGCGCGGTGGATTTATCGGTTTTCATTTAATTGGGGATCGAGTTTGTTGATAATTCGACGAATCAAGCGTTTTTCGTTCGAGATCAAAAGTTGAGAAAGATTTTTGAAAAGAGACGTTTTCTAATTAAGGAAAGGATATTCGACTGAAGGGATTTTGGTATTTTTTAATGAAAATTTGGTAATTTTTTGTTTTAAAGAGAATTTTAAATTATTTTCGTTGTAAATTATGATATAACGAGTAATTTTATAGGTTTGATTGATGTTAATTATCGAAAATAATACAGGTGATGAATAATGTAATTTATGTTTTTGATAACGTAAAAAGGGGATGAATATTTTATTTGGCAAAAAGTGAAGTTTCGTATTATTGAAAACATTCTTGACAAGAGAATTTCGGTATTTATTACAACTTGTCATAACATATTTGTACATTTTGTAACTAAAGGCTTTGACGCTTTATCAGAAATGCGATGATTTTATTTGTTTCTACTGGGTTTTTATTGGGTGAGAATAAAAAATTTAATTATTGATTTCGTTGATATAATTTAAAGGGAATAAATTTCGTTTGTTCGGAGAAGAAGCTTTGTAAATTATGATGCTATATGTTTTTATTGGACAACTTTCGTATCTGCAGCATAATATTTTTCATTGAATTTTGTCACATGCAAATTCAAATGACAATTTGTTTCGAAGATGATTTATTCTCGTTTTGTTTGACGAAAAAGTATATTATTATTTATTATCCTCTTTCAAAAGAATTTCTATATATCCACGATTTTATTCGATTTTTATGATAAATTAATGTAATACACGTGACAGCTATAATTAATCAATCAATATTCCCAATTTATATCTTTCATTGAAAGATATATCTAATTTTTTATCCTGTATCGATATGATTTATCGTTTTTTTTTTTATTTAATTATAAGCATATATCGATTCGAAGAAAATTATTCAAAATATATGATAAAATATTATATCTCCATTAGAACAAATTTCATCTTCCGAAAAACCTTTCGAACGAGACACTCGAGTTGAAATTAAACAGTTTAAAATTAAATTGAAACTTTAAATTCAATCCCCTTTTAATTCGAATTAATTTTATACAAAATTCATTAATTCCACTTCCTTCGAGAATCCTCGTCAAATCATGGATCAAATAAAATAAAAACCAATAATTTATATAGCATCAACTTCTAGAACATCGTATCTTCATGAATTGAAAGGAAAAAAAAAAAGAAGAGAAAGAGAAATCCTAAATCCAAACTTCTCTTAAATAATTCCAATAATCGTGATTAAATAAAATTATCAATATTCGGAAGAAAAGAAATGTGTAACGATGCGAAAAATACGTTTAAAAAAAAAAAAAAAAAGTATTCGTCCACGTGTGCCAAAAAATTCGAGGTCGCAATCTCGAATTCCCCTCGTTGCTGCTCGCCAATGTGGCCAATATAAATCGATACCATTCCGATTTCTCTCGTTTCTCCACGGTTAAACCGCCACCGTCTAACCACCCACCTCTCCTGAATCCATAAATTACAATCCTTACAAAACTCGACTCCTGTCGACTTTGGGACGGGAGGGGAGTCGATTTTGTATAAACCGTCGTCATGTATTTATACCGGTCGCGTTTATGCCGGTGCACTCGGTATTTCCGCGGGTTAATTCGGTCATAAATATACGCCGACGTCTTTACACCGATAATCTCATCCACGACGTGTAGATGTGTACGCCGCACACACACACACACACACACACACACACGTATATACACGAAGCTTGTCACGAGAAATATCGCGGCAAGAATCATAGCGCGGAGTTCTTTCATCGTCGCTTTATACATATCCTGAGGATATGTGGTTTGTTTCCGGGATCTTTTTGGATTTGCAACGATACTTTTTCAATTCTCTTTATCCTTTAATGGACTTACTTTTCAGGGACTTTTCAAAGTGATGTGGAGCAAATTTATTTAATACAGACGCTTCTTCTCGTTTAATTTTGCGAATGAAGCAAGCTTGCCTTCTTTCATCGGTGGCGATAGTTCTATTTACAGGTTGCATAATGGCATTGTTAAGGGCAATTAACGGAGCAATGTCGTTACTTAAGCGTTAAATTCGCGATTCGATTCATGGAAACCGCGGCTCCAATCCGCGGAACGTGTTGCCGTTCCGGCGCAATTTTCGTTTCATTTCAAAATGGTAATAGGCGAATCCACGATACGGGATTAGAATTCGTGGGTCATTTGTATGTTTCGCGCGTCGACGTCATCTCCGCGTCATGGGATCATCCATGAATTCCTCGTGAAATCAGACATTTTCGGTGCACGGTGTTTTTCACGGAATGGATTTTTGAGTTTTTAAAAGAAAAGTTTTAACTTTTACTTTTTCCTCGTTTCTTCTAAATATTTAATTTGTTTGTTAATTATTAAAAATACAAACGATCGGAATGAAGTGAATAGGAATGAAATGAAAAATAGAATGAAATTGAAAAAATAATTTCTCAAATCTGGAAAAAAAGGGAAAAAAGGAGTATAGGAGAAGATATTTCGATCCCTGTTTATTTTACTTTTAATTCCTAAAATAATGTATGATTTCACTTTCGCAAAAAATATTTTTTCGCCAAAAAAGAAAATTTTAAATTACACGCAAAAAGCATGTTTAAAATTCGTATTTTTTTTTTTAAATGTTAAAACAATTTTAATGCCTGGCATTGAAATAACGATACAATTGGGCAGAAGGTTGAAAAGCGTAGCAATCATATTTTTAACGTCCAGAGTGATATTAAAGCTTCCAGAATGGAAGCATAAAATTTAATTACTTCGAAATAACCCAGAAAATTATATTTCATAATCCATGGTTCTCGATGATACACCAGACGAAGAGATTAACTTTTTAATTTGCAATTTTAAATGGTAAATTACAAGTTATATCGCAATTATATCACATTTGGGTAATAATATTTCAATGAGAAATTAAACGAAACTCATAAATAAAATTAAACAACCGATTATTATCCTTTGATGTTTCCCTTCACGAAGTACAATGTGAAAGTTAACTGTCTATCGAAATATAAAGCAAAATACAACTATATAAAAACTTTTTTTTTTTTTTTTGAATAAAAACCTCGAATAATCCATTGTTAATTGAAAAGAATTTTAAAGTTATAAATTTTAAAATAAAATAAATCCTTTTCTTTTTTTTTACATATATATACATTATGTGAACGATTAAAAATTTTTCGGGAACTTTATCCAAAGAATACAATACAGAGCATTCATTATTTAATCTATCTTAATTTATCTCACAGAAGAAAAAGGCAAACACTAATTAAAACAGTTAATAATTATTAATCCAATCTATCCAATAGATATAATTATAAGAATGGTTTCTTTTATTCTTAAAGATATTCTATTATTCTTAAAGAAATTTTAGTTAAAAAAAAAATCATTAAACATTCTTTCTATTCTTTAAATCTAACTTTCTCCAACAATTTTTCTCTAAAAATATTAAAAGAAATTAATTCTAATATCATCAAGATTACAACATTGAGATATTTCATACTTTTAAAATTATTTTGTAGATAAGATTCTGCATAACCCTTAAGAAGAAAAGTTCTTTGAAACTTGAATAATGAAATTAAATATATACATGATTATTTTACCAAAAATATTGTCAAATCCCATATATCACTTTTTTTTTTTTTTTAATTTTCATTCCGTAATCAAATTTTCACACATCGATATTCCTTTCTAATTTCTCGTATCCGAATCGTGATTCGTTCTCCACAGTCAATTTCCAGTTATCGAAACAAGATATTCCCTGTAAATAACGCGTGAAAACAGGTCGAGGAGCGAACAGTCTCGTAACATCGTTAGCAGAATCCTGGGAGAGGAGCTAATTCAGTCGAAAAGGGTGTTCTGTTCTCCAATGGAAAACTAATATCCGGTATTATCGAAGGGCGTTATTTATTTTACTTTACCTTCGAAACTGATTGCTTTTCCGATATTTATTTCACCTGTCGTCGATTAATCGCGAATAGAGGGGGTGGCTTTTTTCCACGTACGTTGAACAGAATTCTCGTTTCGATTCGTATCGCTGCATCGATAGACAGATCTCGTTTCGACGTATATGCAAATTGAACGTTTTCTTGTAATATTTCCCTTTTTTTATTTTTTATTTTTTTTTTTATCTCTCTCTATCGATCTATCCAATAATCTATAAACGTATTATATTTCAATACGCGTACGTTGATCTTCGAAAATACTAACAATCATGTTAAAATTTTTTAAATTTCTAAAAATTTGAAAGTTCCAAGATTTTATTATGAAATGAGCACAAATTTATTATATATGCTTGCGATTATTTTGTAAAATTCAAAGGAATTTAAATGTTACAAGATGAAGCCTTACTCGATAAAATGCACAAATGCAAATGATATTCTTTTCGTGTCTTCTCCACGATGATCTTAGCGAGTTTTGCATATCCAAATTCTTTTTGTAATCAAAAAATGAAAAGAATCACTGGATGAGAGAGGTTTTTTTTTTTTTTATTCGTTTTAGATAACGAAAATCGAGTTCATTATTTCTTCTCCTTCTCTCTTTGTTTCTGTATCACGACTTGGATGCATTGCAGTTTTCATAAATTATGTGAACCCAGTTGTTGAAATTGAACGTGCTGATTGAATACGCTTGAGCGCTTCTTTTGTGCTCTATGTTCCATTTCACTTTTTCGTTTTTTTTTTCTTCTCTTTTCTTTTCCTTTCTTTTCTTTTCTTTTTTTCTTCTCTCGTTCGTTTTCCTCGAACGGAATTGAATGTAGTTTGTTCGATGAATCTTTTATTTCAACGAGATCTTCCCTTTCTTGTTTAAGTGCAGAGAAGAAATTCTGTTTTCTTTTTTTTCTTTCTTTCTTTTTCTAATAAAAGATAAGCTTATTTGCTTGAGAAACAATATTCCAAGTTTCGCTCCTTTCTTTTTTCTTCCTTTATTCGTTGATTCTTCGTTAATTCGACTAGGGTTAGGGCCTTTTTGTAATATAAAGAATAAGAATTTTAAGAAGAATATTCGTGTGAAATATTCCACAAAAATCTTGTATAATCTTCTCTATTATTGGATCTTCTAATTGTCCTAACTGTCTTGTCTCCTTTCTAATAAAAATATTTGATAAAAATATTGTAATACTTTACTGTTCTTCGAATAAATTTTTCTCAAGTTTGTCTTGAACAGATTCTACACAGTTCATACAATTGGCATTTCATTTTAATTATCTTTAAACTAATTACGAAATATCATTTCGAACGGTTATTCGTTTATATATAATTACATCTCGCATCTTTTACTTTGAAACCTTTTTCTCTTTCTCGTCAGATTGAAAGTAAAATAATAAGTAACTTACAACAACTCAGCAAAATTTCCTTTTCTCGATCCACCTTTAATAATAAATACCTCGTATATCGAGCTTCATAAACTTCCTTTAAACTTTACGAATACACGATTTCTACATACAAATATATTCATCCCTGATATAATAATATTTCGCGCACGTCAAGTTCGCAAACTTGACAAACTTCATGAACAACATACTTACCCTCTCAGACAAATAACGCTTCGTAACAAATTCAGGATGCGAATTCAAGTATCCAAAAATATTAAATTAACTTTAATTAAATCCTTTCTTTTTTTTTTTTTTTTTTCGAATAAATCAATAACCAACAAGTCCATCGCTCTTCTTCTTTCTTTTCGCGAGGAGGGCGAATTATCGCGCCTATTCGGCCTGTTTGCTCGTTCAAGCGTTCGTGTTCGTCGTTCAAGCGGCGCGATGAAACGATTTTCATAAGGCATTTGTTGATTCGCGTAGGCGCGTACGCGATGCACACGTTCGTCCAATATTTGCGAAAAGTGTGCAGAAGCGAGTGTCAACGTGCAAACATCACCCAGAACGTGTTTGCCACCCCTCCTGCGGAACCGTTGTAATATTTAATTCCTTGTTTCCAAGTTTGTACTGGCGGTGTTCGATTGATTACAAACTCGCCCTCCTCTTTCAGAGGGGAGGAGGAAGGAGGGGAGATAGAGATGATGCGGTTGGATCGGAAAGACTCTCGGTTTGGTGGCACATTGGAGAAGCATTTGATCGAGAAATCAGCCTTGTTTCTTTCCTTTTCGTTGAATTCTTTCGATTGATCATTTATGCTGGAATGATGCATGATCGTTTTGAGAGTCGGTGTTTTAAATTTGAATTCAAACTTCAAGTAAGAATTTCGACGATTTTATATTAAATTGCGTAATAATAAACGATATGTGGATATTTTTTAAGGGTTGAAATCTCAATTTTCTTGACTGAGATTAAATAACAGTTTTGTTGGATATTTTTAATAAATAGCAAGAAATAAAGATTTAATATTTTAGTAAAAAAAACTTATTGACTTTGAGAATCTAGTATTTTATTACTAAGAAGGATTAGAGTGAATAGAATTAAATTGTTTAGATTGATCTTGCATCATGGATATTGAAAAGATTTTAATTTTGTATTAATTAATTTAGAAAATGAATATTCGTGTTTCTTGTGGAATTTCTCGGGAATCAAAGGTGTATCGGTGTTGATGGTAGGTCTGAAGGAAACTTTTCGACCGTAAGGAAATGACAAAGGAACTGCAGCTTCTTTGCGAGCTCCTTTACGATTCTTCAGAAACGTGTTACGCGCAAGGAACAACTTTGCGAGAAGAGGGAGAAAAGTTTTGCGTCATTTCGTAAAAAGCACAAATATTTATAAGCAACGTCATCGCTTAATTAAAAAACGCTCGAGTTTAACGGGTAGACTTTCTTTTTCAACTCTCCAATAATCGATTAATTTTAATTCCATTTAAATATCCTCTCCGCACCGTTAATTAAAATCATTTCTAAACGTGTATCGATCGTTTCACGCGTGTGCAAGCAGTAGCATCGGAAAATTAAAAATCTCCTCCATCCGAAGAGCAGCGGCTCATAGCGGAGAGTGTATTTCAAACTATCCTACATCAAAGAGCTCCCTCCATCACAGGATCTAAAACATACGAAACCGTGAATTGCCCAAAGATGTCGAGAAAGCGCCAACCTCTTTCGTTTATTTAACGAAATTAGCTTCTCGACCGTGAAACGTCCGAGACAAAAGGCTTGCTTCTGCATGTATATATATATATATATATTATGTATAGCAGCTGCCAAAGAAGAAGTCTTGGAAACGAAACATTTCTAACATTTCTTTGCGCGATCAAAAAGCGAGGCCCCCCCTTTTAATTGAAATGAGAAAAAAAAGAAAAGGAAGGAAAATCTTGAAATGGAAGGAAAAACAATTCTCGGCTGTGCAGGCATTTGCTTTACCGATCTCATGAGGATAACAAATGTCCACGTGAAAAATAAAGCGAAAGGATATCAGGGATCCCTTTGATTGTCGCCGTGTCGCAGGACGACAAAGGGGGAATAAAAAATGAAGACAATAACAAGGGGCTTAAGAAATCTCGTCTCTCAAAGGAAATCATCTTCATCACTGGGATGGGATCGTGTCTGACCGCGTGCTTGGTCTTCCACCATCTTTTTTGTCTTTTTTTTTTTTCTTCTTCTTCTTCTTTTCACGTTCGAGACATTAAAGTCTGGAGAATTAAGAGAGTGCTCTTCTCTCTCTCTCTCTCTCTCTCTCTCTTTCTCTCTTTTCTGCTCTAAAGGCAGAGGATGGTCTTAATGGGGGTAGTGTAAAGTGAAGTAGGTATGGTTTTGGAATTTTTTAAAGTGGATTTAAGGCGGGCAAGGGGTGGAGCAGGATGACGGTGAAAGGGGTTAATTGGTGGGGTGAGCGTGTGTGTGCACGTGTATGAGAGGGATAAATTGTATCGAATTTTAGCAGATATTGAAAATTGCTGGAAAATATGTCGTTGGAGTTTCCATTATGAAGATGGATTATAATGAAT
This sequence comes from Apis florea, assembly GCF_048593485.1. NCBI lineage: Eukaryota > Metazoa > Arthropoda > Insecta > Hymenoptera > Apidae > Apis > Apis florea. The sequence goes on along the minus strand of NW_028256809.1, from coordinate 3,920,609 downwards.
TTTTATCTTTTTATTATCTTTAAAATAGGTACAATGGATGCAAAAAGTATTTTCGCGTTACTATTTTCGTTTTGTTTTCATGGTATTCAATGTTTTTGTATATAATTATGTGTATTGTGAAATATGATATTCTGTTATGAATCTTAAACAATTACGATAAATAAGTAATAGTATAGAAATAATTTTTAGAAAGAATCATTGAATTTGATAAATTCTCATTTAAAAAAAAAAGATACAATAATAAAAACGTGAAAATTTAAAAAATAATTTTCTTCCAATTTTTTTTTTTTTCATTTCATTTCTTTTTTAAAACAGAATTATTAACTTTACAAGGGAATCCTTTTTAATAATAAACAATTGTTAGGGGGGAATAAAAGAAAGTGTGTTATGCAGAACAACATTAAAATCGAACAAAAGTGCTCTGCTAAAGCCGCTAAGAGTAGCGTTCCTTTTTGCTTCGTTTTTAAACAGGTTTGAAAAGGAAGCGATGTGAAATATTGGATGAAATAATTCCGAAACAATGGAATTTCGATAAAAATTGCTTCGAAAGAAATATGGCTCTTCTTCGTAAGAAATGACCCATATTTGCAGCAAGCTGAATCTGATTTAATTAAATATATATGAAAGGAAATTGTGTCGAACTTCAAACAAGAAGGAAAATTTACAAGTAAAATTTCGTGTATCTCGGTTCAATCCTCATTTTTTTAATCGTGCATATCACGATACTGACGATATATACAAATGAAAATAATAGAATTTTATAATAATAATTCTATCTTATAAATAATAGGAAAATTTTTTAAAAATTATGCATAAAAGTAATATATCTTCTTCATCACTATAAATTAAACGAAAATTAAATTCATTTGTTCTACATTTATGCACGTTACACGTTTTCAAACGAACGTAAAATATTTTTTTTAGCGGTTCAATCGAAAGGACTCTAGCAAACGTTTAATTAAAATGATTAAGCACGTGTTTTTAATCTCGCCTATAATTTACCAAGGATATTTATTAAAATTTCCAAAATTTTATCAATCATATCAATTTCGTCGCAAATTTACAAAAATGAAAAATTTTCCAATTTAAATTATACGAAATTTCGAATTCTCTCTTTTTCGTTGTATCGATACGATATAAAAATTGCATAGCCTAAAATTATTCAAGGAGGGCGGTGACTAGATAATAATTCTATACGTGGAGGCGAAATTTCAGCGTGCAGAGAGGGTTTATCCTCGCGACGAAGTATTTTTCTTGCATTAACGTTAATTAAATTAAGCTCATTTTAAAAGCAACGGTACGCAATGTTTGCACTCGATAGCGTTGCATTTTGTCGTCAGTTCGAAACGGTTCAAGCTGGATGGGGTTGATTTAAAATGATCGATTTGCGTTTGAAATGTGAAAGGTAATTTGATTTCGACGAAAATGTTTAACGCGATAAATCGAGAGAGGGGGGGGATTCTCGCGCTAAATTAAATGCGAGAAACGAAATTATTGTTCCCACCCTTTGTGTTTAATTAAAGTTGCGCGGTGAAATTTTTTTTGCCAGATGAAAGATGATAACGCAGAGTTATATTTTTTTACTCTTGATAAATGATTTATAGGAAAAATCGATTGGTACGTGACAAATATTCGATCAAGATTGGCAAAGAAAAATTAAGTTTCGCCAATTTTATATTTTTCGTCTTTTTCTTTTCTACTCGTGGATCGTCAAGGGGATGCTACTTTGCAAGCACTTAAAAAATGAATAACGACAGGGGAAACAAGTAAAAATTTTCAACCACTTCAAAGCAAATACGAGACCTTAATAAAAGGAAAAAATTAGGAAAATGTAATAAAGTTAATTCTGCACTCTTTTTAAAAAACAAAATTGTGCTTTAACAAAAGAAATCTGTCGAAAAATTTTCGAACAACCTGAAAGAAAATACCAAGATCATCCCAAGTAATAACGATCTTTTTTTTTTTCGTAATATTTAAAATTTTACGTGTTAAATGATTTTCAACCGATTTCATAATATCAAACCACCTATCAAATTATTATCCTTTTATACGTGATTGATCATCGTCGAAAGATCCGTTATCTCCTCTCAGATTAAGGCAATGCTTAAATCTTCTTCTCACAGAGGCTGACCCAGTTTCAAATTCCACGCCAAAACATATATATATATATTTCTAAAGGCGGTGTGGTATTGTATCAAAAGCGCGTTCTAAAACGTGGCCGGAAGGCGTTGTGGATCCAGCAACCTGAGAATGACTCGATACGCGGATTTCAATTCGTTAACAGCTTCTAAACATGTTGAATTCCAACAAAGGGAGCTCGTTCGCTCGCGCTGTTAATTGCACGAACGAACCATCATTCGTGGAAAATTCCTGTTCTTAAAACTTAGTTTAATCCCGTTCTCCAAGATATCTTTCGATTCGACCTCGTTGGAGAAAAGAATCGGTGGAAATGATCGAGAAATAGCCATACTTTTTTTCTCTCTCGAAACTGGAGATGGAGATGTATTTTGTAATTAGAGAAATGAGTTAATTATTAATACTTTTAAATATTCTGCATAATTGAAGCAGATAATTCTCGATCTTTTCGACGTCGACAATATCGTATGAATTAAAAAAACGAATTGAACGAATTGAAAAAGGAGAAGGAAGATCGTCGAAGGAAGAAAAATACAAAGGATCACGTTGGAAATTTTCTGCTGGCTCCTCGATAGTTGGAAGACGGGTGAAATCGGCTGCCTTTTTTCACGATTCAACGACGCGTGATAACCCAAAGTCGTGCTCTCTCTCTCTCTCTCTTTTCCGCGGAAAACCTTTGATCGGCTGCTACGAAATCAATGTCGGATCAAAGAAGTTGGGGGTTGCTCCCACGTCTCAATACGAAAAGGGCCAGCTTTTCGTGGATATGTGACTTTTCAAAAAGCTGCTGATTCGCGCGATGCTGAGCGGGCGATTTCTATTGCGAGGTAACGGAGGAGAGCGTAACATTTATATACACTTGGAATTGTCGCAAAAATTATTATGTCGAGAGTGTGAAACGCGCTCGAATCGAAAGCTTTTTCATCGTTTTTAAGACGCAAATCTGAATGTTAAAAGATACGTGGCTGGTGAACGAAGAAAGAGGTTTTATCATTCTTTGAAACTAATCTAATTATGTAATCTAAAAATAGATATTTAATATGAATGAGCGATACATTCATAAATCTCTGCGAACGATATTAATAATAATAATTGGTTCGCGAGACATTGTAGTAGACATTGAAAGAATGTGATTGGGATGTGAATGGGCAAAATACTGGCGAGTTGAAGCGACCTATATTTTTTCTTCGAATCGAATAGCTCGCGTATGGATGAGGGTAGCGAAAAGACGTTGACACGTGTTCGCGAAACCTTGGCAACAGTGAAATGACGAATGATAATACGCTTTCAAGTTCTGACAAGCTCTCTAGAATGGAAAATCTTATCTTATTACGAAGCAAAGACGAGACTTTTCCAATTTCAATTTTAATACAATTAATATTTATGAAAATTTAAATAATTCTTTCACAACTTCACTACAAATATTCGAATAAATTGATCGATATTTCGATATTTATCCTGATAAATCGATCGATCATCCCACATTGTGCAATCCCGTTCGAATTAACGAAACGCAGCATTTTTCCATAAATCTTTTCGAACATCGATCGCCACATTTCGCGGTTCTCGAAGCCTCTTCGGCGACGATTCGCCCGAGAAATCGGTTTACGATTTAACGACAGTTTGTGCAGTTACTTAACGATATCCGGAAGTGTAATTTGGATTACTGCATCCATACGATGCTTCTTGTTTCTGGGCGAGTCGTTAATGCGAGTTGATGAGAATTTTAGCTAGCTCTTCGGATGGTAAATGATATTTAGCGTGACCATTTCGCGGTATCTTAACACGTTAACGATCGGTATTCTCGGTCTATTGTTTTGTTCAACTATGCGGCAGCGAATGATTTATGGATACTTGAAGCTATTATTAGCAGCGCGAATGGTAAATTTACGTGTGTTTGAGTGTCAGAAAACGCGTTTATTTAAAAAAAAAAAAAAAAAAAAAAACTTTTCTTTTCTGTTAAGTTTTAATTTCAAACGATAATTTTATTCTTCGTTCAGTGCAACACGATCGTTTAAAAATGCATCGTTTCTAACAGTTTTCCCCGGAAGATTGGTGGCAGCTGACCTTTGACAAGAAACTGCTTGATCTTGCTTTTGAATTAATTCAATCGCGGAACGCGATGCGCTTTGATGCATCTCCACCGAAATAATGCAGGCAGTAGTCACGGCTTCAAAGGCCGCGGCGGTTTCCGTGCGCGCCTCGAGTAATTAATGAAGACGAATCGGCTCCTACCTTCTTCCTTTCAAAGCGAAAGATTCGTCCTCGTGCAAACTGTGTACACGCTTCTTGATGAATCGTCCGCCTTAATTAAGGCGAATGACGAGCGTGTATATCGTTCTTCGCGTGGATTCTCTTCGTTCTTTTTTTTTTTTTTTTGATTTCTTATTAAAATAGGAGGAGAAGGAGGATACGCTTCTTTAAATTCAAACGCAATTGTAATAATCTTCTCGACAAGGAAATAATAGGTGCAGAAATTAGTTTTAAATTTTTTTAAAAAATATAAATAACACACATCCTGTATGCATCTTGGGAAATTGTCGATAAACGCCCTCGATGTCGATAATTATTCGAGCGCATATTCCTGTGTGTGTGTGTGTGTGTATATATATATTATATTAGAAATTCATCAACCTCGAATATAGATTTCGAAGTTGGCTCTGGCTGAAATCTATCTATCTTGTTGCCGCAATATGATTCTGTACACACCTGTACCTTCTCGAGCGCAACAAGCTTGATGGATTTCCATATTAATCACATTAGATTCGCGTTTATTTCCACGCGATCTTAACGTATTAAATTATAACAAGGGACAACGTTTGTGCGAAAATAGATTAATCTTAAGTCGTGAGAGCACTCGTTTTTATATTTTAAAATTTAAAAGAAGGAGAAACCTGAAGATTATCCTTTCCTTGTATCGTGCAAGTATCACGTGACGCTCTCTCGTGTATTCATAATTTTCAAAACGTGAATGAAAATATCATATTCGATATTCGATTAAAAGAACAAAAATTGAACCTCGAAATAATGAATAAAACAGCGGGTTAATTAGAGATTATTATTAAACCGAGTTATAATAAAAGAAGCATCCTAAGTCATAGATAATTTTCTTCCCCTCCGTAAGTGCCTCCCTTATCGCTTGTTACTCCCTATATATCATCCCCTCTCGTTCTTTTATTCTCTACCCACCTTATCTCTGTGTACTCCACTTCCTATTTTTCTCAGTCTCTTCAACCCTTCTTCCGTCTTCCACTCGGGGAGGCGGGGTCAGAGGGCGGGGAGATAATTATCTTGGGCGAAATCGCGCCCAAGATAATTGTAACGTGTTAAGGGGGCGTTCATTTAATTCGGGTCATTGGCGAGAAAAAAATTAGGGGAAAGGAGGGGGGAGGGGAGGGGAGGGGGGGGCACGGTAATTAGAATTGGAATTCTTTTGGTATTGGATTTGGGATAAGGATGGATTTGAAGATAAATTATTCGAAAGTGGTTGGTTCGCTCGAATATTTATTTTCCTTTCTTTACTCGAGAAGATTTATGTGATTTATGTGTATATACATTTGTGTTACATTTCGGAGATTTCGCAACAGTTTTCATTGATTAAATTTAGATTAAAATGTTAATTTCACGTGTAAATATTTTCGATATTCGGGAACAGAGAAGTCGAATTAATCCTGTTTGTTGTAACGAGATTGTCGGAGGAAAGAGAGGGATGGGAATCGAAACGGAATCCGGAACGGAAGTTAATATGCAGCTCGGTTCGAATCTCCGTTCCGATCTTTCATCATCAAAAACCGCATTTCTTGTTCCATCCGTGCAAATGAACTGCGGACTCGCTTCGAACCGCAATTATCTCGAGCAAAGTGCATGAATTCATCCTCCGCTCCATGCCCGATGAATGCGCTGGACACACCGCGGAAAGATAAATATTCAAATATGCATAACAGCCACGGAACCAGAGAACTCTGCTGGCGCACCCAACTATTTCTAGTATTTCTACCGGATGGCGGATGCTTTTGGTTTCCCTTCAAATATTCATCCTTCCGTTGATCGTGTAGGCGGGGGGAAAGAAATCGTAACTACACACACCAGAGTATGAATGTAATCGAAATTAATACGAAAAAAAATTAAAGCGGAATTCTAATTAATTTCGAGACGAAATCCTTTTCACTTTGAAAATTTGTTGTATCGTTCGATATGGGTGTATTAATCACGATACGAGGAGACGCGAATTCTATTGTAAATGTTATGTCGTATTCGTCGCGAAAGTTGTGGTGGAAGATAACAAGATGTGAAATACGGTGTGGAAAATACGAGATTATTATTTAATAAGTAGCTATAAAATAATTTATTTTACGAACGAGGTGAATGAACACGATCCAACAATTATTCTATAGTTTCTTGAATTAATGAAGAAGCATCACTTCAAATTCTGATCTCGCCTCGGGAGGCTCATTAAATACTTGATCAATATCTTCTTTATCGTGGTAAATGTATGTATATATACAGTGTGGAAATTTGTGAATTTATGAGAAATTTTAAAAGGATAAACGTAAACGTAATGAATAAGCGAATCGTGCATACATTTTTAATAATTAAAAATTACTATTAATATGTTATTACATTTTTCAACGAGCAAAGTAAACATTAACTTTTCTTTTTTCATTTATTGAAATTCAAAAAACAAATAATTTTACTCGGACAATAATAGTCTTCCCACAACGAGACTTTTCCCAACAAATTTTCCTATATCATTTAACGGTCATTGTTCGCTGATTCGTTTATATGTCGCGCCACGAGTCTGTGCCTCTTCCTCCTCCTCCTTTTTTTTTTTTTTTTTTTTTCTCCTTTTTACCTCCCCGTTTTCCACGGCGAAACGGAATAAAATTGCCATGTATTTTCGGCGCGAAGCCGAGGCTCGCTTTCGCTACTAATTTCAACCCGTCATACACCTTACTTGCAGTTGCACATCACGCGCAATACGATTTACGTGACGTGGCCGGCCTCGTGACGAGCTTTCCCAGTGTTCCGTAACAAGCTCCATCCCCTTACCTGGTAATTTGCAACGAAAATATCGCGCTACCGGGTCCGGGCTACTCTAAACACGTTCTAAATAGAGTTTTCACGAGTTTTTGATTCTTCGAAAAGGACGGCTCGTGTGTATGACTCGGCTGTGTTCGAGGATTAAACTTTTTCCCACCGTCGTTATGCTTGGATGAATTTCCATCCATATTGGGAAATATTTTTCAATATTTTTTTTTTTTTTTTTTTTAGATATATATTTTTGATGGATAAAAGTTAGGCGGAAGATAGGTATGGTATGGAAGAAGTTCAATAGCGATTATCCATCAATTGGAAATTTTGAATTCTTGAGAGAGATCGAAGTTTCTCTTCGAGAGTTTTTCTGAAATAATTTTTTAGAAATCATAGTGTTGATTAACAAGTTTAACGGTTAATTCTTCGAAGCTTCGAAAGATCTTGAGAGAAAGTTTGGAAGTTTTTGATATTTTGAAATTTCAAAGCTTGAAAACTAGAGCTTCGAAATTTGATATTTGAAATTCAAATGAAACTTTGTATCCTGATATCTCGCTAACTTCAAAAACTTTCTTCGAAAACTTTTAAACATATCATTTTATAATATTAAAATAGAATATTTTCATTGCTATACGTCGCGTAATCAGCAAATATTAAATTGAAGGTACGTAGATATGTAAATTCGCGATATATTTTTGTTTTTTCGACGATGTTTAAGTGTGCACGATTGTAGATACAAAAAAATAATCTCCTATCTCTGAAAAATAAATATAAATTTCATTAAATATATCCTTTGATACTCGAATGAAAAAGGAATGCAAAGGAGGAAATTATCCATTGATTTATCTTTAATCAATATTTTATTCCTGTGTTAAACTTGCTCGTTAAATCATATTGCGATTACAGGAGTTTAATGTATTGATTATTTTCTTTTACGTTTCAGCATAGAATTTTAATAATTAATATTATTATTTTGCAAATATAAGTGAATTAAATTGAGGAAGGACGATGCAAAAGAATTTTAATCATTTATTTCTTTTCCTGTGATAAAATAAAATAAATCTTGTGTTCACAATAGGAATTTCAACTTATTAATTACATTATTCTCTTCCACAAAGAGAATTTTAGTTCATTAACCGCACTACTTCTTCCTCGCTCTTTTTCTTCGCAGAGAAAATTATTAATAGTCCACTATTCTGTTTTCTTCCACTCCTCTCCCCACGGAGAAAACTTTAATTTGCCAACTATGCAAACATCTTCCTCCCAGTTTTCCTATTTCCAGACCATTTCATCGATCTGACACCATTCCTTTCCATCCCGCGTCACAAAGAATATTTTATTTCGTTGATTACACTCCTTCCTCCCAACCTCAATTTCGCTGACCACTTTCCAATTCATTAATACTACCAACCATAATTAAAACTATATGCTACTCACCACGGAGGGAATTTCACTTTAACCCCCTCATTCTCTCCTCACAAGAAAAGAATTTTATATCTTTCCGCCAATTTCCTTCCTTTCCTTTTTTGCCCAAAAATTTTCTAATTCGAATTTCCCTTTCTGGTCATCGTGCATCATCCCGTCAAAGCCTGGTGATGCGAATCCCTTTCTCCTTAATTAAGAATTAAGACGTTAATCAGGGTTTGGTGGCCGTCAATTGCGTAGGTCGACAGCGGGGGAGGGGGCCCTTTAAACCGTCATGACGGAACAGGAATTAGAGCATCGATTAGACGGTCAATTATGGAATTGCGTCGGGCAGACATCATACGAGTAATTCGACGCTTCCAGCCGGAATACTCGTGCCGGGAATGTGGATCGTTACCGGGCCGCGCGCGACCCGTTCGAAATATAATTAGTTAACGTCGATAATTAAAAGCATTCGGTACGAGGCTCACGTAGCTTCGACACGATTTCACCTGCCTCCCATTGAATGATTAAATATTCTATTATCGGTGATGAGAGGGGTCAGAGAGGTTTTTGGCGTCCATTAGAGCAACGGGAATCGGACCGAATTCATCCGGCATACGTGGATATATGCCGACGATATATCACATCATCCTGCGTTTTATCCACAACTCGTGAAATCGAAGAATTTTTCCGTGAGATAATATGGTATATGACGAGGAATATTTTGTTGTTTGGAGGGATTTTTTTTTTTTTTTTTTCTTGTGAATGTTTTAGATTAGGGAAGTATCTGGAAATTATATATTCCAGAATTTTAAGGATTTTTCTTTTGTTTTTTATTTTTAATGATTGAAGAAGCGAATAATTTGTAATTTGGCAATAATTCTAATTTTAATGGAATCGTAAATTTCTGTTTATAAGTTGTGGACACCTGTTCGATTGTAACTTTTATTTGCAAAAAGAAAGGTATATTAAATCGTTAATGAGCAATTTCGTTATTTCAAATTCATAGTGAATTTCAATTATTTATTAGAAGATACATTTTATCAACAGTAATAAATTTCTTTTCTCTCGATACAACTCGTGAATCGCTATATCGCTTTTTTAACTAATCTTTGCATTTTTTCACATCATTATTTCGCACAGTTAATACTTGTTCGTTAAAAAAAAAAAACATTCATAATTTAAATTTAAGAATTTATTATTTATTATTCTTCAAGAAGTTTCTTTTATAGTACATGCACAAATTTTAGTATCAGAAACAATAAAATTGAGGAGATATATTTCCATGCTATTAAGAACAAGGAAAATAAATTGGTTAAAAGTCTGGAAGATAAGTATCGCCAAGGATGAGGCAGAGAAATCTTTAAACTCAAAACTGGAACGTGTCACAAACGGCCAAACTCTAGGAAAAATAGTATCATTCCGAGTGTGAACCGAAATTCCGCTTGAAAGTGCACTTCTTGGAAGAAATATAGCGGGACTGAAAACGTAAGATGGAAATGGTAATCAGGGCCATACACATTTTAAAATTCGTTATGATAACTTCTTGGAATATTATCGTCCTATCTTCCAAAAGTTTAATATAAAAAAAAGATATGAAAAAAATAAATTAAACTTTAAAAAAAGCTTAAACCATAATAAAACTTAATAATATAACTTTTCAATTTATATTTAAAATTATACATGAACATTTTCTTTTGTTAATTTGTTATGCCAAATGTCACGTTCCAATTAATAATCTCGTATTATTTATTATTTAATTTTGAATTATTCTATACATGCCATGCAATAACACAATAATAATTGAAATATGCATAAGGGTTGATTGTTGTTAATTAATTAAAATGCTAACGACATATTAGAAATTAACCTAAATTGGTTAATTAAGAGATGAAATGTTCATATCGAACACTTCACTTTTAACTAAACATTTTATCAAATAATTTGGAGATAAAGATATTAAAAAAAAAATCACTACATAAAATTAAAGTTACTCTATATTAAATATATTTAAAATAAAAGTAAATATAAAAGTAAAATTCAATTGCATAAATGTTTTATATAAAAGTTAAAATTAACTTTTCATGCGTAATTTATTGAATTTAAAATTGTCACGAAAATTTATGGAACACGAATCGCAAAGTAACAAATGGTAAACTGCAGCAAATAAAGAAAAAGTAAAATGATATTTTTAATGATCGAAACTATGATCGAACAATTAAGTTATTGTTTAATTCATCTGTAGCACAGTGAAATCTGCTGCTAGTTGCAATTATTATCTAATTGCTTATACGAAATGGACATCTAATCTGGTACATATCATGGTTCTGTAGCCAATAGCTGTAATTCTCTGGCTTATCTCATCAACGAACGTCACTCTCAGCTTATGTGTAATAATAAGCGAGAAATCATTTAAGAATATAAAGCTAAAGATATAATTAGTTGTAAAAGAATATCAATGGTAATAAAGAAGATAAAAGAATTTATTATTTACGTGTGAAAGTAGTAATTGATTTATGCGATATTAGCGTCCAATATGCTTTATTATACTTATTTATTTCTTTAATTTGTTACTTTTATTTTTTTTATTTTTCAAATATTCGAAGACAAAAAATTGAAGAGAATACAAGTAGAATTGCGATTGACCCCTTGTAGTTTAAAACTACAAGACAATATTTCAGAAATTAAGCCACTGTGACTTTATATCCCCGTGAATTTTGTTCTCATTTTAAGTATCTCCACGCTCTTCGAAACTTTGTCCATTTAAGCCAGAAGCAAGCTGTTTATGTTTCATGAGTTTACGACTCTCGAGACCATTTAAAGCACACAGAAAGTCTTTTTTGCGCAATATCTCCTAGGTTTCTTATAACTAAAAGTACGATCTATTTAATGAGTGTGGTTATCTTGGTTTTTATTTGACTAAAATACTCATTTGATCAAGAATACAAATACAATTCTATTTTTCAATAAAATTCGAAAATTTAAATAGATAAATAAAGTGACTACAAAAAAGTAATTCTCCTTAAATACTAATTAATTAGGTCGAAATATAATACTTGTAATAAAAATCAAATGAAACACTATTTCATTGATTTATGGCTTTGATCAAATTAATCCATTTCACTTTATGATAATAATAACTGATGATTCAAACTTCAAAGCTCTGAAATAGAAGGAAAGTAAAAAAAAAAAATTTTAAAGAGCAAGAATAAATATAGAAAGAAAAAAAAACATGTGAAAATGAAAAGAAGCAAGGTAACGGAGAAAAAACAAGCAAAACTATCTCCCTTTGTCCCCTTTTGGCGCGAGGCATGGAAAAAAAAAACGAAGTGTTCCGGTTGGAACCGGAAGTGCAGGGCAGACACTAATCCAACCCTCGTTGTTCTTGTTCCAGGAGAGCATCCAGCTGCAATGCAGCACGGGAACACGGCAGCAGGCTCGCCAACATCGAAGACGGTCCTCGTAATGCTCGCCTTCTTTTTGGGTCAATTGAGATAATGTGTGTTCTCGTACGTGTGTCCCTCGTGAGTGTGTCTCCAACCTGTCTGTATGCGTGTGTACTATGCGCATGTACTCTCGACCGTGGTATTTGCATGTGTGCGAGCTTGTATGATGTGTTGTGCACGTGCGAATTAAACGCGACCATGAATGGATCTTAGACGCGAGCATTAAGTGAATAAAAAAGAAGAAAAAAATAGAAAAATAAGAAAAACTCGATGGATCGTTGGACACAATAAGACGTAGCCACCCTCCTAACCCTGTTTGTACCTTGATCGAAATTAAATTACCGACCGAGCATGCGACCGGAACGATCATCGATGAAGAAGCTTTCTTCTGACCGACATAATCGATCGATAATTGGGAGAGGAAGGCTGATGGGTGAGATATTTTTATTTTTATTTTTATTTTTATTTCGTATTCATTAAGTTTAAGATGATAAATTGTTATTGTTGGTTTATTTAATACGTTTTGTGTATATACACGATATATATACAAAGAAGAAAGTTCACACGAAATATATTTTGAATATTTATAGAATTATTAATATTATTTCAAGAATTATTTACGTTATATTACATATACATTATTCACCGACGATAGCTCTTTCCAATCTCAAAATTGCTCAACTTCGCGTCAAAGGTATAACTGAATCATCAATTTCACTAATAACTACATTCACTTTTCTATACTCGACTTTTAACCAAATTCGCGAGATTACAAAAATTACAAAATTTTATTCAATGAATTGAAAGTGATATTTCATCGAAAGAAAGTTCTTTCAATCTTCTCGATTACATCAATTCATAAAAAAGAAGATCGATGATCCACAATACGATACGAAACTTATCAACGACATGTAATACCATTCATTGGACTCGTTTAAAAAAGAAAAATCAGCTCTCAGTGAAAGGAAGAAACATCGATGAAGGAACTCTTAGTAGCTGCCGGTTCGCCGCGTGAAAATCGCGATTTTTCAGTGAATCTCATAGGAGAGAACTCTGTCGAAAACGTCGTCGTAGTATCCCAGGTTCGATATGTTTAATAACTTGCAAATTACCACTGCGTTCTAGTCAAGTCGTCAAAGTAAAGAAAAGAGAAATGAAGTATCGAGGTAAACGATTGTACATGACGTATGATGTTGTAAATGACGATTCAACAATGAACAATGAGAAAGAAATAAATGAAAATGTAAGAGCGTGAGACGTGTGCTCGAATAAATTCGATGTGTAAGTTTGCAACTTAGTAGGGACGATTATGTATATTGTAATTGTTACATACGAGAGCGATCGTTCGTGTAACGAAAGAGTTCGTTCGTTCGTGATAAATAAAGTTTTGATGTCGATTTTTTAATAATTTGTGCGAATTTTATGCGGTTATACATCTATCGGTTTTCGTTCTTGAAGAAAATTTCGGTGGATTTGATTGACTCGAAGGGATTGCTCGGAGGAAAAGTTTTATGGATAATAATTCTTATTTTGTTATTTTTTTTTCATAGATAGATTAATTATTAATTACTCGTTTCAATTAAGTATGAATAAAGTTGAATTAAGTCGAATATTTAAATTAATACCAGATTACTAGTTATTTTATTTAAAATAGAAATTTAAAATAAAATTCTCTGGACAAATAAGAATGCTGGATTTACTTTCTGTTTGAGAAAATCCATTTACTTTTCCGCTGAACATCTCATTTTATCCTAAAATTTTTATCTAGGTTTTTCTAGTTGAAAATTCACGAAAATATGCGACATATGTAAGTATTCAATTTTTTAAACACATTTTATTCTTACTACTGTTTTCTTATAAAATCATGAGGGTTATTTAAACTTTTTATGTAAAGTAACAAATAAATATAAAAAAAAATATATATATATATAAATCAAACTTGATTTTTTTAAATAATTTTTAATAAGAATATTTTTAAAGAAACTCGTTAATTATAACTTGTGTTCACACAATACACTTAATATAATAACATGAAATAAAATAAATAAAATGTATATCAGTCTATATACACAGATTAGCGTGTATTAAAAATTTTTTAACTCGTTAATTTTTTAAAGAAATCTTGTAGAATAACTTTTTCGAAAACTGTATTCGCTGTTTTTATATCCCTTCACTTACACATATATCTCTTTATAAAATTTTCTGAATTTTTACTTAATTTTTTTAATAACTTATATAACTTATACGGAATTGTTCACGAATATAAATTGTGACCCCTTACTGCCACACATCATTAATTTTATCAAGGACAAATCACGTACAATAGATTTACAACAGATTCCACCAATCAATTCTCGTTTTCTTCCATTTTCAAGATAATTATACAATACGTACGTAAAATAAAAATAATGTTATTCCACAAATCACAAAGTATCCTCGATTATCTTTCCACGACGAATACTTCAAAAGTACCAACTTTTCCTCCATAAAACAAACTTCACGAGAGACGAGAAAGCGTCTTCTCTTTAAGACGCTTTTCGTTCCATATCGATAAGACTTTCCGTTTCAGAGATATCCTCGTTTCGAACCGGAGCGTAATTTCTGATACTTTTACCGTTTCATCCTCCTCTTCTCTCTCACTCACGCCTTCTCACTGACCTATACCAAGATCGCGACGCGTACGCTGGTCATTGACAAACATCTGTCCTTTCACTACCCCCACCACGCGTACGCTCGATTCCAAGAAAAAAATATAGGTCACGCGTATTTCGGCCGTCATCTATGTCCTTTGAAGCCCTGTATCTCGGCAACCAGGTGAGATATCGATTTGAAATAAAGTGCATTTTTAAGGGGATGAACGCTTTCCGTTATCTTTAGAGTGTGTGATTGAAAGATCCATCCAGGAATAGAAAATTTTCTTCCGAAAAATTCGATTTAATAAGGAGATTTCTCACTATTTATAGAAGTATTTAATTTTTGAATATATATATATATATATATAAATTTTTGTAATGTATTATTAAACATTTTGCAAAGTTTTCAGTAACGAAGTAATAATAATATTATAATATTAATTCTTCACTCGTCTTTATCAAAATTTGCAATTATGCTTATAACGATATAAATATGTATTTTATATGTTTCGTTTCTCGAAATATTGTACAACGAGCGCGTTACGTTAAAAATTTAATCAACCACGTTTGATTTTTCACAATACGGCCTGCAAATCCAAACGTATAACTCAACGACGTGAAAACAAGCAAAGAGGGAGAAAGAATGCCGGTGCCTGGGACACGCGTTTCGTTCCCTTTTGTCCAGCTATGAAGCTTTCATCTCCAACAAAGGAAACTCTAGCATTATTTCGTAACGCAGGCCAATATTGACAAGAGATTCTCTCTCCCTTCCCTCCCTCCTCCCTCCCCCCCCCAACTTTCTCTCTCTTTCTCTCGTGGAGATGCCTCCAGTCTCTGCGAAAAGAAATTCTGATATTACAACGCTCGACGATAGTTTTCGCGGGGGTGGAAACTCGTGGATACTGCGCCGTATCGAATTTTACGCTTCGTTGTGTGTTCCTTGAATGAGACGTGCATTATCCGGTTCTGGATGCATGATGGAGTAATGCGAATTCTTGTCGAAATCCGGGGAAAAGTTGAAAGGAACGGGGGAACGAGTTTAACGACTGCGAGGTACAATGACGAGATGATCGTGTTTTACTCTTTTTTTATTTTTTATCTTGGAGGAAGGGAGGGGTAAAAATGTTTTACAAATTGAGAAAAGGAATTCGTGAGGACGCGAGATAAAGGTAAAGATAAAATTGATAAAAGGGGAATGAGAGCTTGATAAAATGAACGATACGAGGCTATATTTTTGTTTGATGACGATAAATTTATTGATGATGACGATATATTATTGGAAGTTATTGATTTGCTAAGATAAGATTGGTTACGGCCTTGAACTTGACGATAAGATCCAAATGTTTCTTCAATTTTAAATAATTTATAGGTAACCTCTCAGAAACGAGTAATTAGCGATTCTAAATTTTAATTAAATCGGTAGTATATATCCAATTCTATGGATATAAAATTTAATATCTTTTTTTCTTTTTTTTTTTTTAATTCTACACATTTGTGAAAAGATTGAGAGCCACTGATCTAAATTATTCAAAGCTTCCGCGGGGGAGAGACCGAGAAACGAGGAAGAAAATCAGACTTTTCTCTCCCCTGTTTCTTCTGGAGAAATAAAAAAAAGGGAAAGGAAAAAAACTCCTCGCGCAAATACCGAAGACTTTTCCGCTTCCTTATAATACGGCGAAGAAAATTAGAGGAAGAGTGGCGGAGGGAAGGGAAAGAAGGGGGGGACTGTTTTACAGCGACATGCATATCAACAGCGTGAATTGTGAATTTTATTGCGGAAGCCTTTGGAAACGTCCGACCACGCTCCTTGCAAAACCGCGCCAAGTGTCTTTGTGGTACAAAGAGTTTGTTTGATTGTTCCCCGGTGAAATAACTTGATCTCGATGTCTGAATTGTGGAGAGAAAAGAACAGCTCGTGAAGAGGGAGGAAAACAATGCGGGCATTAACGCCTCGGTTGAAATTCAGCAGGTACCTTAACCTTACCACCATTTCCCTTTTCTTTTGTTTTATTTCTTGAATTTATATATACGTATAATATTCTGTTGAAAAATAATAAGGTTTTATTGGCGAATTGGTTGAATTGAGTTTTCAATTGTGAACAAAATTTTAAATTTCTATAATTGTTTCTATGAATATTTCATTATTTGTTTATGCATGTATGAAACTAGTGAGTGAAACATTTGTGAAGAAAGATAATATTTGAATGTGATTTTAAATTGTGGATCTATTGGAGTAACAATGAAATTTTATTGTTGAATATTTTATATCGATTGAAATATCGTATAGATTTTTATTTTTTTTAAAATACCGAAACCATTTTATTTGTTGATTGATGAAAATTCGAAATTAATCTTTTTCTTTTTAAATTAAAATAGTAGAAAAATAGTTCGGTTTAAATACAAAAAAAAAGATACGGAAGCCAAATAAATATTCGAATTGAATTGAATTTTCTGTTTCATTCGTTTTTGTTTTTGATTCATTTGATCATTCTCGGTGTTTCGTTTCAACGAGTGATGATCGATATGGTAATGATATGTTCAAGAAAACAAAACCATGAAATGTGAAGAAATAATGTAATATTTTAAATTATGTCAATATAACAGAATAAATTCAATAATATATAAAATATTATTACTAAAAAATAAGTGTTTCTTACGCAAAAAAAAAAAAAAAAAAAAAAAAAAGAGAAATTCATCAAAGATCAAATTACGAACGAACGAATTCATCTGTTGATTGTCAAAATAGCCTTTTAATCGTCAATTATCAAAGACTATTTGACAATCATCTATATATGTATAGATATATATAGATAACAAGATCGAATGAAATAACTCAGACTCAAGAATATTAATCTAAAAAAACGTTTTTATAATCGTTTATTAATCGTTGTTTCTGTTATCATATCGTTAGATCAGCTCTAATAGCTTGTAATATCTTAAGTATTATATCAATGCTAATCATTAACTCTATTAACGATATTTTTTACAGTCACTTGAAAAGCTCTAACGATTAATCAACAGCAAACAATTTAACAAAGAAGAAAAATGAAATAAGGAAAGAAACGAATTCAGAATTTTGTTATAATTTAAAATAAAAAAAAAAAAAAAAAAAAAAAAAGAAAGTTCTTTCAAATGTTTAAGTTCCACAAAGAAACCGTAAGTGCGTAATTGCATAGTGAATGTATGATGATACAAATATTAATTATAAAGTGTCGGGTATCCAAAAAAGTTCTGTCATTCTTTTCTCGATGGAAAAATAATGGTTTCCTCTAATAAAAATTATAAAATTTGAAAAATGAAAAACTCTCTTCAAAATCATTTCTACAATCTTTTTATCTCTTATTTGTTGTGGATATAAATATATTCTCAATTTGAATGAATTTTCGTTAATATATTTATATTTAATGACTTTAAAAAAAAAAAAATGTTTCCTCTTTCATCCTCAAAGGATGACAATTATCTTAATGATCAATCCATCTTTTTTCTCCACATTTTTTCTTGCATCCTTTCTTCTCTTTCACAAAAAGAAGAACAGAACTTTCTCAGTTACCTGAAAATAGATCGTTAGGGATGATCTCGACGGCAAAATAAAGTTTTTGTAACGTGAAATTTTTGTCGAAGAATGGGAGAAGAGTAAATAAATATAATAATATGCGGTATAAAACACGTATGACACATACACGCGCGAGTTTGTACAGAGAGAACGCGACGTGGCGATGGAAAAATTTCTTTGGATTCGAGCGATAAATTAAAATAAACGCAGAGCCGAGCTCTCTGAGGGCTTAAAGAGTCGTAAAAGGGGATGAACGAATCTTTCTCGTACCAATTATTCTTTTCTATTCGTTTGTTCATTTCCACGTCGAATCCAGAAGGATTTTCGATATCCTCGGCTGCGTCGTTTTCAAACGACCCTCGATCTCGTTCGTTCGATCAACGTGAGTGGTCGTTCGTTTAATAATTACTGATCGAATGGAGAACGAGTATCTTGGTCGAAATAAGAAATTTTGTATGAGGAAATATTGTATTATTGTAATATTGTGATTTCTGGTGAACGAAAATCGAGACGATTAGGATGAAGATTTTGAATGAAGAATTATGATGGGGATTATTAATTGTTTGTTTTACGATCAATTTAGACAGACAAATTTTTAAATTTGAATAAATTTTAATTAAAGATATATCTCTCTAAATGTTTCTTCAATTTATTTTCTTACAAATTTATAAATATATTGAATATGCCTTCAAATTCATGCACATTTTTCTCAAATTAAAATTAAAATCTCTCCACTTGTGCTCATTTCTGTAAATTTTATAATTATCTAATATTCTATAATAAAAAATATAATAATTCTATAATTACGTATCTAATAGAAATTAAAAGATAATAGTTTCAAACTTTCAGAACGATTTTCGTCCACCTAAATATAAACTTTTGATTCACATGATCTCTGATCCAATTAATTCTGATCAATCATCGTGTGATTATTGAATACAAAAATAAATCATAGAATGTATGAAGAAAAAAAAGAGAAAGAGAAAGAATAAAATGAGTTAACAAGAAATGTATTAAAATTCCAAACAGTGGAGAAATCAAAGAAAAAATCAGACGTCGGTATAGACGTTCATCGAATTATTCATTCACCCCATTTCTTAACAAAATACTTTCGGCTAAGTGTTAATATAAACGAAGAAAAAATGAAAAAGAAAAGAAGAAGATTATTATCCCTGGACTGCCACTTTTAAAAACAAATTTGAAACTCGAACGAGAGGTTTATAAGTTTTCAAAATGGCTGCTGGAATTTTATACCACGTGGAAAGTATGTCTTTGTAATTTTAACAATTTTTAGGTTAGGTTTTTAATGATTCTTCAAAGCGTTGAAATCTTGAACGGAGAGATCGTTATTACACACGTCGTTTACATTCGAAACCATTGTAACTTTACAGTTTTCTTTTATTGAGGGTTTTTTATTAGTTTTGTTGAACCTTTTGAAATTGATAGTTGTATGGAATATTGTTGACCGAGTTTCGTAACTGAAAATGAATTTTTTTTTTTTCTTCCTTTTATCGATATAAAGTATATAAAAGATATGTATTCTTTACAAGTGTGAGATCAAATTCCGATAAAAATTTACAAAGATTTACGAATATATTTTCAAGTTGGTGCTTAATTAAATACGTAAGTTAAGTACATAAGATAGATTAAATTATATATTTTATTAATTTTAATATATTAATTTATAATTTTATTTATTCGTAAATCTAATATTTTATGAATTAATATGATTATTTATAAATCTTTTGTGTGGATGTAAAACAATAAAATGAGAAAGAGGAGATAAAAGAAATTGAAAGAAGAAATAAATAAATTATTAAACAAGATATAAGTACATTTTTATTCTAATTTTTATCTATGATATTAAAGCTTCTTTTCCATCCTTATATCTTAATATTTTCATTACAATATATTATAACAATTAATTATTTTCCATCATTGAAATCAAACATAATTAATTGTTAAAACTAAATATTTATTTAGTAATATCTATAGGAATGTATAGATGTTAATGATTTATATTTTGATATCTATTATAAATTCAAGTAAATTTATAACTGTGTATAATTATTATTTGTCTATGTATTTTCATTACTACATATTATTTCATTGAAGCATTTATTTTTAATTATTCTAGTAATTATATAATTATAGAATTATAGAATTTAATAAATTTTCCATTTCTTTATATAAAATAAAATTAAAATACCTCATAATATACATTTATGAATCCAAAATATTAAAAAGATATAAAAGAATATGAATTTTCCATATTTATATTCTTTCATTTTATAGGGGAAATAATAAACGAACAATACAAAGAGAGGAAAGAAATTATTCTCAGAAATATCATGCATAAAACGACACAAAAGCTGTGGATAAAAAATGTCCTTGACCAACTCGACCTCGCCTTTAAAACATTTGTTTCCAACAAGAGAAATAAGTTCGACATTTCCCTTTTCTTTCTTTTTTTTCTTTTTTTTTTTTTTTTTATACCAATTTCTCTAACGAAGTTTCCCCAAACGAAACGTAATTAATCACGTTTTTTGTACTACGCTCTGGTTGTTCGAGTTCGGGGTTGAAATGCTATATAACGAGGATTTCGAAGCTTGGTCGAATATCGGGAAAAAAGATGGCAGTTCAGGGTTACAAGGAACGAGACGAGGATGATTTGAAATACACATCAGAATAGAAAAAAAGATTTCTGTATGTGCATACCACCTGTATAATTTTCAACTAATAAAAAAGTTTAAAAAGGAAAAAAAAAATTGGAGAAAGGAAGGAAATTGTGTTCCCTGTTCACGATCTTTGATGTACTGTTTTCATACATGATTCTCGATACATTCTTGTACATAACGTTTTACTCTTGTAAATAAATTATATGATCTGGACGAGTTGGTTCATTATCATCTGTTATTAGCATTGAATATTGTTTTCATTGCTAATTTATATTATCCTTGGACAATAACATTTTTCTCGAAAAATTAAAAATAAATTGTTAACCTCTATTTTTTGATTCCTCGTTTTCAAATTTTCAAAAGCACAATTTCGCGAAAACAAACGGATCGTGAACTTTATTTTCCAAGATTTTGACTTTGGCTTTAAAGATATCTCCGAGGAAACTGATTGCGATTCGGAAATGATAGAAACTGGAACGAAGATCTGCCAAACTTGGAAAAAGATCGATAGGTCTGACCTCGATGCGGTTCAACTTTCCTCTTCCCTTACAGGATACTTAAGGATGCTCGACTTCGAATTGTAATATTTCTTCTTACAGGCAGACGTACGAGATCGTAACGACGATCGTTCGCGATTAATTTTATCGTTCAAATAGTGAAAATGTGAAATTAAATTACACGATTAACTAGAATTTTAATATTAAATTTTAGCACTTACTTTTTATAGTTCCATTCACAACGAGATCATATATCTCAAAGTGTGTTACAGAAATAATTATAACAATACATTTCATAAAAGTTATCTTGGGATAACAAGTTGTTCCAATTCTATCTCAAAAGAAATAATTTCATAGTAATTTATTCATTGGTGTTCTTATATGAAAATTAATATACACAAAATGTTGAAACTCTTTGAAAAAGCAGATGTTTTGGTAAACTTACCATAGAATCGGTAATATCAAGGATGACAGAAGATTGAAAACTTCGATGAAAGTTATAACTCGAGTTTTTCCAAGTTTGTGAATATTATGTCGACTGTGGTTACTCGACAGCTGGCCATCATAAAACGAGCATCGCCCAAAAGTTGAAGCCTTTGCAGATACGTCTCGAATATCCTTTTTCAGAATTAAATTTAACGTTTCTAAAAAAAAAAAATTCTTTAAGTTTTAAAAAATCACTTTATCATTTCTTTACTTTCAAGAACACAAATATTCCAACAAATTGTCCCAACAATACTCTTCAAATTGCCACAACCTCGTCTCAAGAAAGGCCAATCAATCGATCGCTAATGGAATTAATCAACTTCTTCAACGTCTTCTCAACGACCCTCGTCGTCCGCCGCTTCATTTCGCTCATTCCACTTCCTCTCGAATTTCTCGAAGGTAAAAAAGAGGTGGATTCGAATGGAAATTCCGTGGAATTGCACGGATGATCGTGTCATTTCACGCGTGCCCATGAATCGCGCGGATCGCAAACAACGAAAGTTCAAAAGACCGGCGTCGAATGGATGAGCCCGTGCTCTTTTCAATCCCCATTGGAATCGTTCTTTCGCACGAGGCCCTTGGTAATATTCTTCGCACGCTTCCAGATCGTGAATCTGGAGGAGACGGCAAGATGGAAGGCGGAATAGATCTGTAAATAAAGCTTTTGAACGAGGCGATGATGATGATGATGATGATGGAATCCATATAAATGAAGATGTTATTGAATTGTGTTATATCCAGATTATCGATCGATTCAATGGCAACTATTTGCCAAGTTCAACAAATTATCGTCGTTCTACATTTTGCTGCACGTTTAATAATTACTGGCTATTGAAGAAAACGTGTACTGTTCGTGTTAATAACACTATATCCAATTAAAACACACGACCTAAAAATGCCAACGAATTTGTGTTGGCATCGTTTCATGAAGTAGAATTCATCTCTTGATCCCAGGAATTTATAGTGAAACGTGGATACGTTAATTTCGAAAATTAATTAGTTCTGAAATTTTTACAGATACACAGCTAATATTAAATTATTGAAATATATTTTTTTGATTCGTATAGTTAAATCATTTAAGTGAAAAATAATATATAACTAAAATAGATTTTTTATTGTATAATATTCGTCAGATTTTTTCCTCCCAATTATGTTATACAATAATACATCATTTTTACACACATTTCTTTGGTGACAATATCTTGCACAATTTTTTTATATTTGAATTATAATTATAATATATTTATCTTAATGTCTGTTTACGAGAAACAATCGTAGAACAGTTCAGCTGTTTAAAATTATTTCCACGCCAAGTATATAACATCGATTCACACCGTGGACGGAACAACGATAAAACAACACTCGTGTAATTTTCTCTTTCGTTATCCAAAACTCTCTCCAACGCATCTCCACGGACGAGAAAACAATCGAAATATTTCCCGCCAAGCGGATAGCATCCTTTCGTCGGCCAGGTGAAAGTGAAGTGGCCTGATTAACGTTGTTAATTAAGTTCGAGCGGCGAACAACAGTAGGCCGGCTCGCATCGCCGAATTTAGGATACTGGCTGGCTCGAATGCCCGTTAATCAGCGTGTCCCTGCGTCTGCTGTTTCACAAACTCGCGGAAAATGTTGAATTAGCATTCATCGCAGTCTGGAATAATTAAGGCGACTCGTTTCGAATCTCTCATTGCTCTCTTTCTTCATTCTCCTCCACTTTTGTATTTGTAGTTTCTTTTTTTTTTATTATTATTATTATTATTCTTCTCTTCTCTTTGTTTCTTTCCGCTTTATCAACAATGGTGCGCGTATAAACGTGCACCAATATCGAACGATTGTTTTTAGTCGAGTCGAACAATATTGAATTTTAATTTTGTTTAATTCTTTTTAGAAGAAGATCGGTTTATATATATAAAATAGAGATATATCAATGTAATCGCAACGTTTGTTTTCGATATGGTTCTAATTTGTTATTTCGTATCTTTTATTAACGTATTGCTTGTTAAAATTTTTCTTATTTATCGTGTAAATGTTATATAATCGACGTGATGATTGAATTTTTTTCGAGTTGTTAAATCAAAGTTATTATAAATTTAATTATACAGCGAAAACGCCTAAACGTAGGCAACCAGCCAATTGTCAGCAAGCTAAGTTGGCCAGACAGCAGGGAATGTTCGTTAATGTATCACGGTGTCACTTGTCTAACGAAATCTCTAAAATGAAAAATTTTCTAGACACGAGGTATTTATATTATTAGATAACGAATACACTATAAAAAGTTACGTAATGTATCGATCGTGTAAACATAATTATTCTCGATAAAAAATACAAACAAGAATTTTAATATTCAATATTGCAATTATCGAGTAGAATTAAAGTAAATATATATTGTTTAAAGAAAATAATTAATATTAATTCTCTTAAAAAGTATTTACATTATCCAAAATCGATTAGTTTGAATCTTACTTATTAGCGTTAATATCAAAAAAGTGGTTGAAATATTGCGTTCCATTCATCCAGGTCGGAGAAAATATTCGTTCACATTTCGCTAAATATTCGAAAATCGCACTTCCCTAACGTATGCCCCTAACAAACGATCCATGTCACCGGAAACGTATATCGAACGGTAACAAACAATAAGAAATACGCGCGATGGGAATTTCGGTGACAGTGTCAAAGCCGAACTCAAAATAACCGCAAAATCCTGTCCGCTCGTGAAAATATTTTCCTCGAATTTTGCCACGAGGCAAACCATTTTATCAAACACTTTCCGAACGCTCATACACAAGGCGTCCCATTTTTGGACGGATTAATGTTCCTATACACATATTTTTTTTTTTTTTTACTTCATATTATTGTAATTAGAATCGAGACGCTTCAAAAATATTTTCTTTAATATAATTATCTCGATTTTAACAATTTACTATTGATTTTCTCGTAACTCATGTTCTACTTGTGGATATGTATTTACGTGTTTATTCGAAAAAGAATTGGATACTTGTTAAAGCATTTATTTATTGATTGCACATATTGATCTTTGGAAGCCTGTTACGTTGATAAATACTCGATCTCAGTCTCAATCAAATTGGTTTCGATTCTTTCAGACAAATATATAATAATATATGCATATTCCCTGTAATTAATTTAATTATTCTTGATGTTATTTTAATTCTAATCTAATTCACACGCGATATATTTCGATGTCGCTCAATATCTGCACGCATACGTGTACACGCATAGCTTCAAACACATTTGTTAATCCCAAAAACAAATCTACTCCTCTTTTAGTTTGCCCGATACTATCGGCGGATAACGTTAACAAACGCGTCAATGCGTGGTGCATAATATTTGCGAAAAATACGTTCTTTTTTTTTTTTTTTTTTTTTTGAAAAACACGTTTCGACAGCCACGTTGTCCTGGAGTTATCGAGAGAGTTCGTGTTCTGGGGGGGAAAAAAAAAAATTCATCAAATATAGGGGGATCCCTTGGTGTTGCACGAATCTCGATTTGCTAGTCGAACGTTCTTTCGGCAACGTGCATTGTTACGTCCCCTATTGGATGATGATCAATGGTACAGCAATTTTAGTGTGTCGGGCATAGCTGGTCGAAGGCAAGTTTATCGTAACCCCGGATATAGGAGGAAATTTGAGCTCGTGGATCTGAAAGTTGATTTCGGATTTTCGATCAATCTTTTTTTTCTTTTTTTTTTTTTTTTATTTAGATGAAAAAACGATCCGATTAGTTTTTGTGTCGAATTGGACGTATTGTGCGAGAGTATAGGAATGTAATTTTCTTTTTTTTTTCTTTTTTTCAAAGATGATCGAAGTTTTAGAGATAATATTTATTAAGATATGGATTTTAATTTAAACGAATGATAATCTTAATAATTTTATATTTTGCATACAATCATTAAGTATTTTAATGTTTGTCAATGGTGTACACTTCTTGTTTGCAAGAAAAAATTTTTAATGAAACGCAGAATAATACACTTTTTTAATTCGCACATTCGTTAAATGATTTGCAACATCGTATATATCAAGAGGATGAAAATAAGAGATTAGCATGTCAAAAGTAAGAAAAAAACTATCCAGAAAGAGATGTTCCATCACTTTAAAAATAAAAATACAATTGTTTTCCAATTTAAATATTATATTTCACTGTTACAACTATTACTCCTACACATCCTTTCAAGCTCACCTAACGACTATAATAATCGGGAAAAAAAAAAAGAAAATTACGATTGAAAAGTATCGGGAAATCGATAATTGGACGAAAGAAATTGTTGAATGAAATCGTGATGATGAACCGCGATCATTTCACGCATCGCCCTTTTCCACACACGAGAATCGGTCGACTTTGGCGCTCGCGATTGTCCCGGAGCAACGATATTAAGACCACTCTCGTTACGTGCTTGCGAGCATATAAAGGTGCTTAGCTAACCGTGCGAACCACCATTCGAAATCAGCAGAGGGAATTCTCGCGTACGTTCGAAACGATACACTCGCCACTTTGATCGACGAACCGAGACTCGCAGTGTTACGCAAGCCTCTTCTGATGTCCCCCTTCTGGGGAATTAGATTATAACGACGCTCCGTGTTTAATTAAAGAGTTAGAATTTCCATTTCTGCCGCCGTTATACGCGTGTGCCGTTCCTACGGTTCTTTAACTCTGTTCTCCGTGGTTTTCGAGATTCGCGAATGGGATAAAAATTGACGAATCGTGCGGTCAAAGTGGACGATAAAGATTTTGATTTTGAAAGGGGAGAATTTTAGGGGGAAGATTGTTTGAAATGAAAATTTAATTCGTCAAAGTGATTCGATTAAAGTTACGAGGAATGTAATTTGTTTTTGGATACTTTGTATTTTTTTATCAATCTTTATAATAAGGTAAAATATATTGAAACGTTAATATAGGATAAAATATAATAAATGTATTAATTTAAATGAAATAATGAAATTTACAAAAATGAATTAATCCCACGGAATATTTATTTTCGTTTAATTCGTAGGGGGATCGTATCGAAAGCAATTCAAAATGTTGTACAATAAATGAGGTTACGTATCAAAATGTTGGAAATGAAATTTTTGCGTAAAGTATCGAGAGTATATTTGTAATTATATATAAATTTACTTTATTGTAGTATAAAATTTAAATATATAATAATCAATATAAAGTTTAATAGAAGAATAAAACTGCAAAATTATGATATTCACATTAAAAAAAAAAAAATAAGAATCGTAGTGATAAAGAAAAAAATTTGGTTTTTATGTGTTAATCACAATTAACACACAATTTAATAAATTATAGTATTTAATGGTTCATTAAATTTTTTAATAAATCTTTTGTGTACAAATACCTGTCGATCAAAAATAAGTGGAATATAAATATGAGATATTTTACTCGACCTCTTTCCCATTTTAATTGTATGTATTATTCATACATTCCATCGATTTTTTAACATTTCATCGCGTTGCAGTAAATATCACCTAAAACGGGGCAAAAATTTTATTACCCTTAATGATCGTTTTATATCTCTCTGTACCTGGATTCCTAATAAAATTTATTTTTACTCGTTTAAATTCTTTTAATTCTCTCTATTGATTTTACAATTGTTGCTCAGTTTTATAAGAGGATGATGAGAATAAAAGTAAAATAATCTGCATAACAATTGGAAACGTGAAAATGCCAGAAAAAGAAAGATTTGGATCAAAATATAAAAGACAGGAAGACAAGACTCTTGCTCATTTTTTACGATCCCAGTCTCGACCGTTCAAAACGGCTGGAAACAATTAGTTTGGTGAATAGAATTTTGCGATGGAATTTTAATATGTTGTTTATTGATGAACACTGGCAGATCGTGCGATATCATCGTGCCACTCGCCCTACGTGATAAATGTTTTCGCACGTTTAATCTCCCGCCGATGGAATTTTAATGGTTTCCTTAGGATTAATTTTCCGATGACAAATGGAATTTCCTCCGAATATTGAGCTGTGTTACGAATTTTTTTCACGAGATATCACACGCAATATTTATTCGTACAATATTTTCGTTTCTAACAAAATATTAAATTTCGAATACCGAATGTTATGAAGTCTAAGAGCATTTTAAAATTTTTATTCAAAATAGAGAAGTGTATTAATTATTAACAGTTACATTTATCGCATTTGATGTTGTTGTTAAAATTTTACTCTCAATCAAGAGAATGTAATTCAACGAGAATTTATCAAGTGAGATTTTTCTCCACTCTCGAAACTAATTAATCGTTACGTCTGAGACATTTCTTTAAGAACAAGTAAAAACACAACCAGGTGACAACAAAAATTTTTAGGAATATTTCGTTTCGATGCAATTCAGCTGTCAAGATTTTAAATTGCATACGAGCGAATCCCCTATCGCTACTTTTCCACAAATATACCCTCCACGTATACACAAAAACTCTTCGACTCTTTCTCCCAATGTCTTTCCATCGATACTTTTCAACTTTTCCCCCCCTCCAACCTCCCAAATCTCCCGGAAAATACCGCGATAAATCCGCTTGGCAATAACTATCGAGGTGGAAGGGTTAATGGACTCGATCGAAGTTCAAACAACGACAAGGGTTGGGGAAATCGAGGCGACATACCGACCACCATAAACCAGCCGAAGAAACATTGACATACTCATTTTGACGTTGGCCCCAACGACAAATTTGTCGATCAATCCCTGGGACAGATTAGCTTCATTCCACCACGGTTCTAAATTTCCCGTGAAACGGGCGGACGTTATCGATCCCCCGCAAAGATCGATCGGAAGCGGATATAATTTTCTCTCTCTCTCTCTCTCTCTCTCTCTGTCTGATGGGATCGAAATTATGCGATTGTTCATACAATCGCGTTAAATGGCTACAAGACAATCGTTTCACGTTTGACGTGCAAACATGCTTACGCGGAACGACTGTAATACGTAAACAGGCACGGTCTCTGGTTGCGTTAACAGTATTCCGTGCGTAGTGTACATTTCTGGCTGGATTGCAGAGGGAATCCTGGTGAACGATGGAATCTGATTAGCGGAGACGTTGCCGCGTTCTTGGATAGAGTTGGTTGGACTTGGGTCGGTTGAGATAAAACAGGGGGGACGAGTTGATTAAATATTTTAAAATGTATAATGTTGTGAGCGGGTGGAATGTAGATTCGTAGAATTAGAATTTAGAAACTCTTGTAAACTCTTGGAAGTGTTTTTGTTTCTTTTTATTTATCCCTTTTTTTCTCTGAGGAGCACTTGCTTTGCGATGAATAAATTTTGATTTCTCGAAAATTCGAGAATAATGAAAAGATGAAGTTTCAGAATTTCAGAAGTTTTGAATTAAGTTTTGAAAATTTAAAAAAATTTTATTCTTAAATGGAAAATTGTATTTTTTTTAAATTTTGGAAGTTCAAGAGAATTCAGTTACCTTATAGTTCAATAACAAAATTAAAACTCTTACGTCAAATCATTGCCTTTTTACAAAATTATATATTAAAATCAATTCTGCACGTGGATTCCCGATACGCTATGAAAGAATCTTTACAATACGTGTGTTATTCGAAACATTCGATTGTTAAATCTTAGAACGAAGAACGGATATAATAAAGAGAAGCGAATTGGAAGGAATCCAGTTCGGTAAAATGGAACGAACAACGGAAGCGGGACGTTTATGCAAGTGGAACGTGAAACGAGGATGAAATTGACTTAATTTAATCTTCAACGATCACCTTGCGAAATTTGTTTCGTTCTTTGGGTTACGTTAGAATTTTTTTAGAATTTTTAAAAAAGAGAAAATTGGTTTGCGAGAAAATTTTGGGATAACGATCCAAGAAATTGAAAACGTTAATAAAATAATAAATCGATATATAATTTAATAAATAATAGATAGAACAAGTAGATTGTACGAGAGGATTAAATATAAATTGAAATTTGTTCTCTCGAAATTTTTCTTCTCATAAACAGGGATATACGAATTTCAAAAAAAAAAAAAAAAAAAAGTGTTGAGAGCTAAAATAAAAAATAAATTTAAGTGTCCATCATAAGGTGGAAAGTACGTTTCGCAATATGAAGTTGATGTTAACAAATTAAAACTTCGGTTCTTCTAACTTTTTTTTTTTTTTCGATGCACTTACAGCAGCTTTGCAATTAAAAAGTTGTAAGTTAAACTTTCCCTGTGGAAGAGTATCGGCTCGTTGGAAGCCAAAGAGGAATAAATAAACGAGACGATATTAAAACAATTTCGAGGATGTTCGTATCCAGTGTACATTCCACGCGTATTTAAACATTCTCTTTGAAAGACGAAAAGAGGGAATAAATTAACAAAAAAAGCTTGTTTATTCGCGTCAAAGTGTCACGGTGCAAATTACTCCTCGTGGATGCCTATGAAAATTCTAAAGAGGAAATTGCACCTTCCAAAGTAACGCGATTTAATCATAAATATATATTAAAATATTTTAATCTTCGAATTTTTTAATAAAATATATTTTTACATGCACTTTTCATTGAATTGAATTTATATCTAAATTTATTAATTTAATAATTTAAGGACGAAATGCCTTTTTACGAATGTCAAATTAAATTTGATTTTATTTGTGAAGCAAAAGGAATTAGAGTAAAATTCAGCAGTGGTGAATGAAAGAACTTCCATTAAATTGGAACCAATTATATTATAACTATTTGAACAATACAAATCCAATTAATCTTTATTATTCATATACTAATCAAGATTCATCTATATGTAAAATATTATAAAAAAATATAATTCAACGAACAGTGTTCAATCATGCACAAAGTCAGAAAATCCTTATATTGTCAAAATGAACGAGATTCTAAATCCCTAATTCTTTTTTAAGGTATCCTTTGCATTTCTGCAACTCTACACCCATTTAAGATATTTTCTTGCCTATTATTCCTCAATACTTTATCTATATAACAATAATAAGATAAACAAGTAAAAAAAAATCATCGAATAAGGAGAATAACAGTGGCAATTTCTTAGAAAACAGTTAGTAACCCTCTAAGAAACACCTGACAATCCTTAGAAATCCTTATTTGGCAACTCTCCAAAAAATATCTGGCATATCCCCTAAAAAATATGATCTGATGATTCTTTAAAAAAAACACTTAGTGACCCCTAGAAAGTACTTGGCAACTCCTAAGAAAATTACGAATTGAGAACCAGCATTCCTGGTAAAATAAAATTGCCTCGCTTCTACTATTAAAACACGGTCTCAAGTCTGGGATTACCATACAAAAGCCTTTTAATTTCGAACGATTTTATACGACGGCGATTATCAACCGATCCTCTCCACCATCAAGAACAAATTGCCTTTTCACCTTTCGATTTAGCATCGATGTAACATCGGGGAATAGAGTTACGATTCGAGGGATCGTTCGATAAGATCGAGCGCCCTTCCTCATCGGATTGGGTTGAGGAAAAAATGATAAAAGATAAAAGAGAGAGAGAGAGAGAGGGAGGGAGGGAGAGAAAAAACAATGATAGAAGGAAAGGGAAGATTATCTGACGAAGAGATCGACCAGTCATGATGATGGTCGATCGTGCCTCGCAACCGATCGCCAGAGACCGTTTCCGGTATATTCGATTTCCTGCACGCGAGAGTCAGGAGGAAATTGATTCGAACGATGCGCCGCCATCGCTGCATTTCAAAGTTAGGCTTGGAAAAACGAATCTCCCGGAGAAAAATGTAGTGTCGAGCTGATGAGTGAGAGTTGACACCGGAACCGTTGGACGTTCAATAGATACTTTTATCGTCGTTTAATTATTATCTGAATGATTGTGTCGCGAGATAGAACATTAGGAAGATTTAATTCGTAATAAATAAGAGATGAGAGAACTGTTTATTGCGGATTATATTATTATCTTCATTAGAACGGTCGTTAATGAATAGAATAATAGAAAATTAATGATGATTATTATTATAGTGGTGTTAGAATGGTGTTATTGTTATATAAATTTTGTTTCATTCTATGTAATCATCATTTTTTTTAAGATATCCTCTTTTATATTGACAAGCACGAAATTTCTAGAGTAGTAACAAAGGAACTCAATTTTCTGTCGTTACCAACGTAACAATGGAGACCACATCATTAAAGCGAAACAAACGGACCCTTACTGAAATTTTCTTTTAACGAATATTGATTTCATGGATTCTAATCATGTTTCTCGAGTATAAAACTAAAATACAGTTCTACGTGAACTAATAAACATTCTCATTATTTTATTCCACGAATTTATTTCACGTATCTTAATAATTTAAATTTTATTATATAATTGTTAATATGTGTATTAATATCAATATTTTATTTCACTTTTTTATTACAAATATAGCCATTCTAATATAAATAAAATATAAATTTTGATTTATTTAACGTTGATAAAATTATAGTAAGAAAAAAATTTAGATACAGAATATCAAAGAGTTTATTATAATGTGAATAAGAAATAAATAAAAATTTGAAGTAAGATCACGTTAATTATTAATTTAAAATAATAAAAAATATTTTAATCTAATTTCTATTAAATGAAACTTGAAATATGCTATATTTTATAGTAGCTCGAAGAATTATTGTAAGTATATAAGTGGCTCATTCTTTATCACATTTTGCTTTTCTTTTTTTGTTTTCATTAATCTAATAACTGCACCTCTTAGCTGCATATTTACGATTTTTTTTTTCTCCCCTATTTTTTCATAGTCACGATAAAAAGTGATCATAGGGTAGAAAATTGCCCACAATTTATGATGAATTTCAATAAGGTGTATGATAATTTAAACTTTTTTCTTTTAAAAACAATTTTAAAATTTTTCAAATATCTTAAAAATGCTTAAAGACTTTTTTAATTATATAGATAAATGAATGGATACATTAATCTTAATGTTACATTCTATTTAAATCGTATTGATAAAAACAATTGAGAATCTAGTATAGTAATTTATAGTCAGAGAGATACAAGTTCATTTAACTTTAAGAAAATTAAAATTATTAGTTTAATTGTTCAACAGAAGAAATAACATATAATTATATTTTTACATAACAAGTATCTAATATTTTACAAATCTTTTTATATCATAAAAAATTATTAAAGTAAGATCTACATCCTTTTACAAAATCCTTCCCGCCTAATTATACTTTGCATCATTGAATTAAATCTAAAAATAATAATACATACTAAGAGAAAACGCAAAACTTTTATTTTAAACTTACTTTATATCCCCTATTATAAAAATTACGAAAATTATACTTAAAACAAGAAAAACGAATGGATGAACCCAATCTGTACAATCCACCACCGTCCATGCTCTACACACAAACGTATTCGTTAAAATAAAACGAAATTTTGTCAAAATAATCGAACGAATACCAATCAAAACTCCACCCTAATTGATCTCAACAATATTCCGCAATAATTAAATGCGTCAAAAGACGAAAACAAGTCGAGATTTTGTCGAAACGTATTCGAACGGAGCACGATATTCAGAGCGTCGTTGGAGAAACTGTTGTGCGGAATACAGATATTAGAGGATCATTTATCTTACTTACGCGATACCGGCCCGATGAGCCTGACCCATTACAGTCGCCGGGGAGTAAAATTCCTCCGGCCTGGTCTAGTTTCTTCGTACGGTGGCGAGTTGCCACCTTCGGGGATCAATATTCATTAGGGCGTGCGACTAGCTTTCTCCGCTCCCAACGGCTGTTCACGGTTCTCTGTACTCATCGATTAATAGTTGGAAGGTTTGATTGACCGATCGCCTCGCAAACAGGGTGTAGTTAATCGTGATGGGATTTGCGTGCATCGGCCGCCTCTGGTAATCGTTTTACAAGGGAGAAATATCCGCGTGGGGAGAGGGGATGATGTATCGGCCCCGCGAAACCGTGCGAACGAAACTTTCCGCGTCGAGGAAACTTTCTTTCTTCTTTTTTCCCCTTCCTTTCTTTACCGATGCTTAAAAAAGTTTCTTTTTTTTTTTTTTTTTTCTTTTGTTTGCAGATCCGTCTTGTATCTGTATTTGTAAAACGTTTGAAATTTTGAAAATTGAGATCGAGTCGAGAAAGAAAAATTGGGATTGCTATCGTTGATGTGGAAGAATGATGATGGAGGAGTGTGAATTTAATTAAAGAAACGGATTTAAGGTGAGTATACGTGTGTATAATCTAAAAACGATTAATTTATTCTTTATAATGCATTTTTCTTATATGTCCGTATTTATAAAATTGTTTAATTTTTGTTCGAATAATTGTAAATAAATGTCAATACTAATAAATTCTACGAATGACAGATTATTTTATAATAAATGTGTTTCAGAAGACCTTATTGAATTTTCACAACGACAAATGACAAACGAACAAATCAATCAAATTGTTTTTTTTTTTTTTTACAAGTAAGCAAATAGTATCATCATAAATTTTAAAATAATTACACGTATTCTTGAATGTTACAATTTGGATCATACATTAAATAAAGAACGATGATTGCGATTTGCACGGAGGATAATACCAATGATAATCGCTTTATGGCGCTATTGTAAAGACTCCGACTGAATCTACTATCTGGGTCAAGCAATAAAGAAATAAATATGAACGATAAAAGCTCATGTGTATTCCATCGATCGGAAAATTTTTAGTCGAGAGAGGTGGATAAAACTTCTCTCTTTTGTATCTGTTCGATATACGAGATGAAAAGTAAATAATAGAAGTAAGAAGGGAGCAATATTATTCTTGATCCATGACAACGTGTATTCTATACTCTTTTTGGTATCGTTTTCTTTATCGCAATTTTTGTAAGAGTTTATCTAACTAAAAGCATTACTTTTTATTTTGTCAAAGGAGAAGTCGACGAACATTGACATGATGTGTATTAAAATATAAAATTTAAATGATAACGATAAGAAAAAAATTTAAAAATTAACATTACCTAAACGAATATATTTATGTTATCGTTTTATGAATATATTATAATATAAATATATAAAAATATAATAGAAAAATTCCATAATAATAGAACAAATAATTTGAATTACTTATTTTGCAGTGATAATAATTTTTCAATATTATTTTGTTTCATTGATTGAAATAACTTTTTATAATTATATTAAAAAAATAATTTTGTAACAATATGACAAATCATATATGATTTTCCAAGTTTGAATCTTATTAAGATGTTGCTGAAATGTATGATTCATGTATGAACACCCACATAAAATCTAAAAATAAAATACAGTCATGTTCATGAGTTCATAATAATAAAATGCTATGATATAATACCAAATTTTTAATTCTATAAATGATCTTCAATACATTTTTTTTATTTTATTTCTTAAATATAGTAATTTTTTTGCATTAAATTTTTCTATTGTATAATTAACATTACCGATGATGAGATATAAAATTTTCTTTATCAGTCTTCATTTTCATTTTTAAGAGGAAAAAATTTTCGATATTAGACATTTTGTGCTATGAGCAAATTATGCAAATTTCTTTTGTAAAAAGTCGACAAAATGATTAAACAAGTAAGCAAGCAAGAAAGAAACATGATGTCATCGACATTAATTGCAAATGATATCATCTTCTTAATAAGTTCCTCTCGTTTCTTTTTTCCTTTTTTTTTTTCATAAAACATGAAATATATATATATATTTAATGTAAACTTAAATAATATCAAATTTCTATTAGACTTACATACAATTTCTGATTAAATATAATATAGATTATATTATAATATAGAATTTGAAATAAATATTTTTATTTTTTCGCAGATGCATACTTAATGAAATTAATTTCAATTTAATTCATGCATAGTAAGTAAAAAATGGAAAATGAAGAGTGCATATCAAACATCATGAATCAAGGTAAGAATGTTTGGAATATATCGATTTTTAATTGTGTAAATATTCAAATTGAAGGAAAATATATTAAATACTTTCTGCAAAAAAGGAAATATATATATATCTTATTATAGCCTTGTTATTAAAAATTGTGATTAAGATATTTTTAAATTTTCAGATAAATTACATAATTTTTATACAATGAATTACCAACAGACGTGCATATAATTAAAGAGATGAGTGAGATATACATATGTACACAAAATTTTTTTATTGGAAATTTGCTCGAATTAGAAAATATAATACACTATTAATTATATATATTCATATTTAACAATATATTCATTGTTAAAAAAAACTCGACGAATATCAAAGTGGTATTTATATTTTCATCTTTCTATTTAATTAGATTTATTTCCATTCGATCGCTTCAAATTCATCAACACAAGAAAAACAAACTCGAGGAAAAGAAGTGTGATGTTGAGAATCAGAAGAGTTTTTTGTACTTTGCTCAGACGTGAATTTTTTATTGGCTCCTTCGACCCTGATTTTTCCCACGTAACAACGAGAATTCAAAGCTTTTTTTTTTCTCGTACTTGAAGGAGAACAAGTTTCATTATATATATTATGTAATACGAAGAGTAATAATGAACAATTCAATGATAATATGTGATATTATTACAACAATTTTAGATGTAATATTTTATGTTACACATATTTTATGCACATCATATTATATTTATATCTAATAATTAACGATAATTTAGAAATAAAATAATAAAATATTTAATTTCGAATCCTACAATATAAAATATTTTAAAATTAAATTAAAGTAGTTTTCTATATAAAAATATCTCAATCTCCACTCAAAAGACTATTCCACTTGAAATCGATTTTTCGTAATAAAATTTTTCGTAATCGATTTTAAAAAAAATGAACCGTTCCATTTCAAGCTTTTCAAGATTCAGAATTTTCTATCGAATCGAACGATTCGGTTTCCCTGGTGAAAATATAAGGAGCTATTCATGCCGTCGAGTGAGAGAAGAACGTCGAGCTCGAGGCAGCTAATGAGGCTCGTTTTTCCTATTTCGAATCCAACTAGACAATTGTGGTGAACCACGTTGACGAAGAGAGAGCCCGAACGTTTCGAATCGTTTGTCTCAACAAGGCACGGATGGAGAACTGACTCTTGATTAATCTCTTGAGAGACAACATCGTATTTATAATGAAAAAAATCGTATTTATAAACGAATAAGTTTAATTTTTCTTTAATTTAAAAGTAATATTATAAAAAATACTTTGCAATTTTCTTTCAGAAAATCAAATAGATATTTATTAGATATTTAATATATAGATAATATCTCGTTCTAAGTTTCTCTTTGTCACTCTTGCGACATAATTAATTTCATTAATATTTATAAGCAATTAATCAATATTCATGATATTTAAATTGGTGAAATATGAAATAATTAATAAATATGATATATTCAGGATGAAGAATTGAATATACTTCATCATAAACTGTATGTACAATCGAAATGGTTAATGTAAGATGATATTGATTATGATAATAAAATTAGAGAAAACAAAATATACTATAGTATTCTTAAATAGAGATGATCAGTATTATAATCAAATGTTTATTTACAGATAGTTTAATAAGTCGGAGAAAGATAGAACCGAAAAAAGGAAATGCAAGAACAATATAAACTGTAATCAAATTAATTAAGGCGAACAAGTGGCCGGTAGTCCTAACGATCGACCACAAAAACCACAGATTTCTGGAGTGCTATGCGGTAAATGTGTGAGTAAAATCGCATAAAATCCACGTGGTGACCAGGAGCCGAGTAACGACATGTCGACAATGTGCCTGGCACAGGTTGTAGAGATGACCTGCTTGCGTGGAGAAGATCAACACAGTTCAAACTCGGCCACGAAGCTTAACGAGGGTATACCACGACCTGTCTCTACGTTTCTATCGCTTCTAGATATTCTCAGATAAGTGTCAATCCTGAAATAATAACGATAGAAATATGTTATTTAAAAATTCAATTTCGGACCATTAAAAAGATTTAGTCTGTAACTAGATTCTTGATAATGGATTCTATGATAGTGATAGTAATCAGGAATGTTTGCAGGAATTTCATATCTAGGAATATGACGTTCACAACATCATGGAATATCTGTGAACTTTCTACGGTTTAATATTTGTTACTAGTCTTGTTTACATATTTCCAATATTCGAAAGATATACACTCTGTATATAGAAATATATATGTCTATCTTGTATAAATAGGAATTTTATAGTGAAAAAATTTTTAAAATTCATTTTAGAATATTTATTAATGCAATATATTTATTAGACCAGAAGAAAAAGAACTAGTTTTTCAATAAAAAAAATTCTTAATGAAAAAAAAATAAAGAGGAATATCTAATTCATATAGAGGAAAAATAAAAAAAATTAGACTTTATTTAATGGTAGAAAATTGAATTATAATGGAGAATATTGTACATATGAATATTTGAAATTCAAATCTTTCATAACACAGTAAAATAAAATAAATGAAAAAAAAAGATAGTAATTCAGATAAATTCACAAAATTTAAAAGAGCAAATATTTGATGAAAAGAAATATGACATAAAAACAGATAATAAAAAGAGATAAAGTGAAAAGAGACTTGGCGAATAATATTCTTGAAAAATTATAAAAAATATTTATATCGAGCTTTTTTACATGTTTTTGTAGTTGAATTCTTCCTCTTTTTTAAAAAACGAGATCTGTTATAATTTTCACAGCTTTTTGCTCGTGAACGTCACATTCTATGTTCGTTCAATAAAAATTTGATGCAATCTTTTCATATCGAAAAACGCAATCCGGAAAAACAAAAACGAGAAAGCTATAAAAACATATATAGGATTTTGAATCGGTACTTTAAAGAAACGAGAGAAACGCAATAAAAACTATTTTATGCTATTCTCATAGTTTTATTATCTCTCGTATTTATATTTTACAAATCATATACTTTTACTAATATAATAAATAATAGTTTAATTTAATAATATTAATAAATTTTCTTTCATAAATTTTAATTTAAAAAAATAAAATAAAAAAATAAAAATAATCAAAATTTCAATCAAATTTTATAAATTATAATTGATTTAATTAAAATTATTAAATTGGTGAAAGAGAATCTAATCATTAATTTTATTAATTGTAAATTATTATGCAAACTGTCTTAATCATTTTCTATTAGAAAAAGACATTTCTAAACTATTAATAGCAAAAAATTATCAGTTTAAGATATAATTTTAACTTTAATATTGAACAAAATTTATGATATGAAAGATAAGAAAATCACGTAGAAATATTCGTGTCTTTCATGTGCTATTGGACATCTTTTGGCCAAATTCTCGCAGTACGAAAATTAAGCAAACCGATTGGACGTTAAAACTAAAACAAGGATTAGATACCATTTTCCACCAGGTACAATATTACCAGTTGTGTAATTAGATAAGCTGATATATACACACACCCATACTCCAACAAGCACATTGTACATATTAGAATATGTACAGCGTCGCGTGCTAATTATACCATAACGTGCAACACGCTGCATCCCTTATACAAGTCGATAATAACAAACAACCATGTTTGTCTTTTACTCACAATTAAATACAACAATCGGTTCGTCTTTGGTACAAATCATCAAATCGATTAATTAATGTTTGAATAATTTCTTAAGTTCTAAAAAATAAGTTGAAAAAGATTAAGTATAGATATAATCTACTGTTTTATACAAGATGTATCTATAAATATACAATTTGATAACTTATAAAAACATATTTTAAACATAAAATAATAATAATCAAGATCAACATTTGTAAAACATCAGTATTTATTTTAGAATTGTATTTTATTAAAAAACTGATTCATTGTATTCATTTTATATCATCGTTGTAATTTAAATTTAAAAAAAAAAATAAAATTTGTTCCATATTTTTTCAAAAAGAAAATTTATATCTTCCACAAACATTGAAAGATCGTATCGATGAGACTTCACCAAAGAATGTGAGTGGTTTCTTATGGAATGTGAATGGTTTCGTATGGAATGAAAGTGATGAAAAATAATATAGTCTAAAAGTAAATGATTTTCTGATAGAGTGTAATTTTTAGCAAGATGCAATTTTGTTTTTTTGAATAAATGATGAGGCATTAATATAAATTATTTCCATTATTAGATAATAAATTTATATTAAAATAAACAAATAATGAAAATTTTTAATATAAATAATTGTAAAGAAAAAACTATGAAAATCTCTTCATGAAAATCCATTATTAAGTCACATGATAAATTCATGTATTAAAAAATTGTCATGAAAATAATATATTTCATCGTTCTTGTTTTAAAATTAATACTGAAATCAGTATGAATTCATACAATAATTGTTATGTGTATACGAAAAGCAAATTTTGCACGTCAAAACATCGAAGAGAACGCGAGCGATAAATCAGTCAGCGTCGACTGTGCGAACAGTTGCGAATGACGCGAAACGGAAAGTTTTCCGCCTCTTGCGTTGATCAAAGATCACAACTTTCTTTTAAAATCCACACTGGTCGTGAAGTGATTAAAGTTTCTGTTTGAATTGACTTGGGCCGTGTCGGTAACTACTTTTAATTAAAAGAAAAGTAGTACGCTCTATCTTTGTAAAAAAGAAGAGAAGGATGAACGATTTCTTCGTTGTTGCAGATTGATCATTAAACGCAGAATAAAACCTGGAGAATTCTTTCTGCAGCTGATCGAAGATTATGATGCTACGTTTTCTGGAATAGAGATTTTAAAAATTTCTCAAAATTTTTATTACATTTTTATATATTAAAAAAAAAAAGAGGTATTGTTAAATATTGTTTTGATTTAATCCAGTTTTTTTTATAACTAAGAATTTAAAATAAAAATAAAAATGTATGCTAAGTCACATTATTTATTAGTTAAATTTTTATTGTGAAACTTCATAAAGCTCTTACCAATGATATAAATATTAGAAATTGTATAAAAATGTATTTTTCCATAATTCAATATATTATACTTCCATCTATAATAGCTTGAAAAATTCAAACTTAATTCATTCCATTAAATTTGTATATACCAAAAAAGAAAAGAGATGCATTTTATAAAATTCTGTCATCATTCGATTAAATTTATTCTGTAATTCTCAGCGTACGCATATGCAGCCTGGATTACAAATTGTACGACGTTTCTTCGGTAGAAACGTAAATTTATATCCGCATGTCATTATTATGCAACTCGAGGTACGCGAAATGTATCAAGTATACGATTAATGGGCTCGTTTTAATGTCGCTAAAAGCACCAATTTGTTCCCAGAATTAGAATGCATTTACAAAGGAAACGCATTGTCCTACTGTTTACCACGTAACACGATGTATCTCGATATCGCGTTCCAGTATTCATTTATCACACCATTACGAATCATAATCGTTCTTATAATTTTAATTAATTTTAATATTAATACGCGTAATACATGTACAAGCACTGTTAATCATTTCTGATATATTATTAATGAGAATAATATTATTTTCAATAATTACATTTACCGCATGATAATGTTATTAATATTATAATCAACGTTATTTATAAATCTTAATGCAAAACTTTTCGAAATGTTTTTGAAAACAACTGAAACTATTACCTGTTATCGTTTCGTATTATGGAAATTTAATTGCTACTGCACAGCAAACGAGTTTAATAGGTGTTTCTAATATTTTTAATTACATTTCATATATTGTGTTTCGTAATATGCGTGTTAACCGCTATACGTTGTTGCTGAATTAAATAGCTATAGATCTCGATCTCAAATATAACCTTTTGAAACCTTTATTAAGATATATTTAACAAAATTTTTGTTGTTACGATAGATAAAAATACGTAATTATTTGCATGATAAATATTTGTGTATGAAATTGTGATATTGTTCATGTAAGTTATAATTATTTCATTATGTAAATTGAATGATTATTATAGTGATTCTAAGGTTTTTAAAAATTATACATTATTTTTCCATAAAGAACAAATTTAAATCTTTACGAATAGATTATTTGATAATAAAATCATATTTTTAAATTAATGTTTTTTAAATTGTTATTTTAATTAAAAATTAATATATGCAATTCATTTTATAAATTTAATGGTATTATCAAATAAAATTATAAGTCTTTCTGCATATAAATATGGAATTCAAGATAGAAGAAATCTTTATCCTATTATCGTAAAAAAATTGACCTTTACATCTAGATAAATATTAAATAAATATTGCAAAATCAATATTTTCTTCTAAGAAATGTGAGATAATCTATTTAACACGAAAAAAATCAAATAACCGGTATGATTAGTTATAAAAAAGAAATCAAATAAAGAAGAAGTAAAAAACAGCAAAAATCAGTTTAATCAAATTTAGTTATCTCACTTTGATACTAAAAATTTTACATAATTTCTATTATTCTATTCTATAATATATACAATTTTTTTCACAAGTGCATTTATATTATTACAAAATACAGTTATTTCTTAAATAGATAATAATTTTGCTAATAATTTTCACTTCGTAAAATTAATATAGAAATTTGTAATATTTCACGAAAAATTTTTGTTACATGAATCTCACCTACACAACAAGTCCAGCTCTATATCTATCTACTTATATATATGTAAGTATATATGATTTTTAAATGTCAGATATGATTTCCACACGCGAAACATGCATTTTTATAAGAAATGTATCATAAATCATAAAAAAACCGACACTCTTATCAATTAACTAGTTTTCACAACTTATGATATTATCAAACAAACGAATATGCATGTAATTTTCAAGTGTCATTCATGTAACTGTAATATGTACATGACATTAAATAAACTGTAAAATTTTATTTTTAAA
Source organism: Apis florea (assembly GCF_048593485.1). Taxonomy (NCBI): domain Eukaryota; kingdom Metazoa; phylum Arthropoda; class Insecta; order Hymenoptera; family Apidae; genus Apis; species Apis florea. The sequence continues at coordinate 3,877,949 of NW_028256809.1, read as the reverse complement.
ATTTTTTAGAAATTAAAACATACAAATAATTTGTATGTTTTCTTATCTTGTAAATTTAGGATTTATCAATTATATAATAACTTTTTATTCTTTCATTATTAAGTGATTAATTAGAATATTAAACTCTTATATGCTAATACTGATATGTTCTTTGATTATAAAAACTTTCTATATTTAAAATTAAAGATCCTATAATCACATGTTGAATAAATTATTGTTATTTATTATTAAGAATTAAAAATTTAATTAATGCTCAAGAATTTATTATACATATTACTATATATTACTATATAAATTATTATATATTATTTTATTTATGTTATTATATTACAATATTATTATATTTCAAAAATTTATAAATTTTATTTTATAAATTATTTAACAATTTAAAATTACATTAAAATATCCACAGTATTTTCTTCAAGCAAATATTATCTATAATAATATTAGAAATTCGAGGAACATTCAAAACGAAAAAATTCAATATAAATACATAACGCGAGACGATCTTATCATTTCATTGCAATTCCATGAGTTGCATGCTTATCACACAATACGTAATATCATACACAAATTCTATTATCACGTTCAATAATGTATATCACGTTATAAAATTTTTATTCCAGCGATAACTATATAATTTATCAAACTTCTAATATACAAGAAACTGTCAAATTTATAAATAATATAGTTAAAAATGGAAATTCATATTATCTTTTATTTTTATTTATCTTTCTTTAATATTTATTACAAAAAATTAAATTAATAAAAATCAAAACGGTATGTATTGAATATAATCTTTCTTTTTATGTTTTTAATCTGTTAATATAATTAAAAAATCATTGTATTGATAGCAAGAAACTTTTTCTTAAAAATGTAGAAAACATCGATAAAAATAAAATTGATATCACTGATAACTATGAATTATTTTAGGTTAGTTTTAATATATTTCTAATTATAAAATTTTTTATAATTATAAAAACGTAAAAAGTTTATTTAGTTGAAACATAAAAATAATTGAAATTTTTTTATATGATAATCTCAATGATAAATTAAATTATACTCTTCGATTGTCAAATAAAATAAAAGGTTAAAAATGAATATTTGTAAACCATTTACATCATAGTAAGAAAAAAATATTTCAATCAAATATTTTTACATATTAATGCTGAATTTTACCATACAATAATAGTTTTCCTCCATAAATTATAATTTCATCAAATATTACAATTATACAAATTCATTAAATATGATATTATCTTATTAGATCTAATATTTTATCTTAATACTCTGAATTAAGGTTATTACCACTTTGAATTTTCTACATTTTTATTTTTCAATGTATATCAATTTCTGATCAATTCTTTAATTTATATTAAAAATAAAATTATACTATCTCAAAATAATTATCCCAAAATTTAAAAATTCCAATTCAATAATTTCATCTATATCTTAACTTGCTGAGCATCAAAAACTACACCTATACGGAAGCAATGCAACCTTATCACTTGTTCACCACAAATCACTCGTATATCAGACACGTTGCAGATACGTGCAAATCTCACACTATCTCGTTGCAATGCTACGTTATCAGCGAAAGCGTGGTTACCGAATCGAACATGAGCAAAGTTGATCGCAATAGATATGAAGAGGGGCACCTCATCATCGTCAATTAGTGAAAGTTTAAGGCGGTATTCCATATAACCAAAATGCGTCTGGATACATGCATTCAAATATTTTCAACCATACGCCAGCGCCACGTGTAGGTTATTTTTAGTATGTATATGGATACATGTAACTGATATATCAGACATACTACGTCGTCTGACAATTATAGGAAATTCTACCTTCATTAAAACAAAAGAAGAACGAAAAATAACGCGCGGAAATGAGATAAAGATAATATCCTAGGGAAAGCCGAAAACGAAAGAAAAACAATAGACTATCGGGATCTGTGCGTCGAGTGTCGAGTCAACGGTCTTTTGTCTACATTTCACGGCGTTTACGAAGGCGTCACGGTGAACAGAAAGGATCGAGATCGCGGGAAAAAAAGTGTCACGTACGCGGCGCAACCGCGACGAAGAATCGTTTTTTAACGACCGATCATCCCAGTCGATCCATCGCAAAAAAGAACGATCGGGAGCCAACGGTGAAATAATTTCTTCTCTCAGACGGGATTCACGACGAGATCGTTCAGTATTGTGAGTCTTTCTTTTATTCAGAACCTCTTTCGATTATTCTTTGTGTGCAGTGTGGTTAAATTAAGATAAATAAAACTTTCGTTCCGGTGGACATTTCAATCTTTTAGTGAAATCATCGTGAAAGGAAAGAAAAATGATTTTGATTATGTGTATTATGTGTGTGTATTTCGTTATAAGTTTGACATGTTCTATACTTGAAAAAATATTTCGTAATGAAATGGATGTATATTATTTTATTTATTTATTTTAAATAAGTCTTGGAATATTTAATGTATGTTGTACAGTTGTATTTAAAAAAGCGGTTTATTTATAAGATTCATATATTAACATGATATATCGTAACGAATGAATGCATGAAATGTCTGAAAACAAATGCAAATACTTTGTTGTATTTTGTATTTAATAAAAAGATGTTTTCAGAAAAATTTTAAGACCAAGCCAAGTAAAAAAAATTCTCAAAAACATGTAAATAGAAAAAAGTAGAAAAATCAATACATTATTGTATAGACAAATGATTTAAGTTTATTTCAATTTTATTAAAATTTTCTTTTAATATTAGATAATTAAATAAGAAAATAGTTAAAAAATTTTAAAATAATAAAATAAAATTAATTTCTTTCTTTTTTGTGATAAGAAGTAAAATAATAAATAAATTTTGTTCAATTTAAAATTTAATTAATACTGAAATTTTTAAGATTTCTAAGAAAATATTTTTTTGTTCTTTTAGTATTAAAAAAATTGATTTAAAGATTTTTCGTATTTGGATATTATTATTTTTAAATAGTAAAATTTTATTGTTTAACAATTATTCAAAATTATTATATTCAAAGAATAATTTAATTTTGTTAGCTTGCTTCAAATTAAAAAAATTATAATCATTTTATTAATAATAATGATTAAAAAGCAATGATTATTACGATACTGTATCTAAATTTAATATTCTCATATTATTTTATCTACTTTTTCAATAGTTTTTTTTTCATTATGATTGGCATATTTAATTATGCTAGCATATCGACTAGCAGGTTATACGAGTTACTCTGTACGAGGGTGAATGAATTTCACGAATGTCAGATATGAATGAGCTTATCATGCATTCTGTGTGAATGACAAGTGCAGAACGGACTGAGTGGTTGTTTGTGGTTGAAATTCGGTTTCATGCGAAATACAAGTCTGAATGAACTCTAGAAACGTACATGCTCATGGTATTTCTGTAAGGAGATACATATATGTGAAATGAATGTATAAAATGTATTTATATATTTGTGATATACATTTCTATCCATAAATCATTGACAATCAGTAAAATTAATAAATCATTGTTTGAAATAATAAATAATATTAAATATATTCCAAGCAAATTTTATTTAGAATTATTATGTTTTAGTTTATATAAATAAACATATAATTATTACTTTATTTATAAACATGTATATTATTTATTTTATTTAATATTTAATTGTGTATTTAAATAGATTTTGTGAATTTTATTACGTTAACAACAATATCAAAAAATTAAAAACAGATTTCCTCGCTATTTCATGCATCCATATATTTTATTTCGATTAATTAACTGAAATAAGAAATTATTTAATTCAATCAAGAAATCAAACTATTTTTCACATTTATTTTATTTTTCATTATTTATTTTATTTTTGTTTCTGCATATATAAATTTAATTTTGCTGATCCATTTAATCTTAATTTAATAAGAAATTTTTTTCAGGATTTTAAAACGATCGCAAAATCTTCGCATTTAATTAATCTCTTTTCTACTTTTATCTTTCGTACAATGTTTGCCAATGACTCTATTACATTTGTGGGTGATAGACTGAATATTAATGAAGAGCAAACGTGTGAATCTAAAATTCGTTTCCCGATATTCTCCATTTGTAGTCATCCTCCATACTGAATTTTGATGTACCATTTATCTCGATAGCTGTTAGCTGTTGCTCTCTAATTTCTTTATTCTGAAACTGCATAATTTACAAAATCTATATGTTTCATTTATATGATACAGTAATAAATCAATATTGTTTTAATACTGACTTATAAATATATATTATAATTAAATTAGAATATTATCATTAAAATTTTACATTCTCCATTATTTATTTGAAAATTTTAAAAATGAATCTAACGTAAAATATTAAAAAAATAAACAGTAAACAATATTGATTTAAAGAAATATAAAAAGTTTCTTAGAAAAATTAAAAAAAAAATTATTATTAGTATATTTTTTTTAATTTATCAACATGATTGTGTAGTAAGTACATAAAAAAAGATGTGATTTTTTTTTCTTTCTTTTTTCAGAAATTACTCTTTTCAATTTCCATTGAAATTTATGTACACATATCGTGTTTCATTTTCTCGTTGCTATTTTTTAATTTCAATGAAACATCCTATTTTTTTCTGTCAGTCGAGATAGAAAGTACGCACGTTAGAGATACAGAGATGATCGATTTTACGTTTGCCGAAGCTAGGTTGAATACTAATCAATTTATCAAGATATTCTTTTCCATCTCTTTTTTCTTTTTTTTTTTACTGTCGAATTCACTTCAAAGCAATTATGATATTTGGATATGATATTCATTATAGTATAATTTCAAAAAAATTATTGATTTTAATAGGATATAAATTTAATCTTTGCCTTTTCTTTTCTTCGATATTCATTTTTTTTTTTCTAAAATATTTATTCATATTACATATCAATTGCATTTATAGCATGATTATTAAACCGATATTTATTATAAAAATGATCAATTCTTATTAGACACTACATTTCATTCAAATTTCACATATTCCATCAGAGAGTAGATATGAAACTGTCACGTGGACAAATAGCAAAACCAAGCTCGAATATTAACTGATCCACGAACGTGAAATGTTCCAAACGCGCTTTAATGGTTTTTACTATTTACATGAGATTTTGCTTTGCCACATATTGTAAAAAGCGAATATGACGGTGGTTGGAAAAAAGCTTTCAGGCGCAGGTAAAACTATAATAGATTAATTTCATTTTATGACAAAATTCATAAAACTCAGGAGTTTTTTTTTTATTATTACAATTTTTATATTTAATTTTGATTTACCTACATTTATTGTGACTTATTTGATATGTGATATTGACATTTATGTGATATGTATATATATGCATATATATGCATAAAATTAACATACTTGTAAACATGTGTAAAATAAACAATTTTCTCAAGAGTAACTTAATAATGATATTTTCTAAATTAAATTATAATAATATATGTGAAAATGTTTTCATAGTTATTACTCTTTTCAATATTGAAATAAAATGAATATGTATAAAAATAATATAAGAATACAATTATTACAGACAATTATAAAAATGAAAAAATTTTTAAATATAGATGTCAAATTTATAATAAATGTAAATTTATTAAAATAATTATAAGAATAACTGACTTAATAAGTTACAATATCACAAATAAAAAATTCCTTAATAATTTACCATAGACAAAAATAAATATAAATTTATTCGATCTCAAATTAACATTTTGAAAATCATCGTGTGCTCTCATAATAAATTACTTATGTAGGTATAAGAAGCAAATAATAATAAATAATAACAATATTTCGCTTACTGCATTAACGTAACGATTATAATTACCGGTTTAGATAATTATTCTTGGCAATATTATACAGAAACGTGTGTATATTGCATCATAATGGGAATTTAATCACACGAAAAAATGCAGTGATAGTTGACCGTGTGCGGCTCGCCTTTCAATTTTCTCGCGTTAAATACCGCGGAGAATTCGATAAATTTGGAACAACCGGCACGGTAGAAATTCCACAGATAAATGAAAAGACAAAAACGAGCCGTAGCGAATGTATGACCCAGTTGAAACAATTTATCAGCGCCACAAAGCATGCGAATCGCTCTAAAAAAGGATAAATAACAGATAACGAAAGATAAGCTGTATGCCAATTTATCGCTACCGTCAACAATTTTAACCAAAGTGCAACGTGCAAATGGAGTTTTATATAAATGCGTCATTACAACAATAAATAAGAAGCATCAATGATTCTCATCATTTCACATTAATGAATTTTAACACTTATAAATAAATTTTCAGTTCAGAATTCGATTCAGAAACAATATTGATTATATTTTTAATGCATGTGTGGATATGTGTGAATTTCTTTTACATACCATTAGTATGCAGCTACTTTCATGTTAAATATGAATGACACACGCGTATCTTTAGAACACGCCGTAATTGCAACAGCATTCTTGGTTCATTCCGAATAAATTTCCACCTGTCAATGTCGAATAGAAAATAACATAAAGGAAAATGATGTAATTAAATCGATTAAATTATTATTTATTTCTTATATAAATTATACAAATAATATAATTCGAAAATGATACAAAATTAATACTTTTACCGTTTAATTGTTCATTATTTTAATCACGTTCAATTTTCTTTGAAAGTGTGAATATTGAATCGTTTGTCTATCTTTGAAAAAATCTTCATCACCGTTATCACCGTTCTTCAAATACTTGCAATATGATGGAAAAATGTTATAAAGAAAAATTATAACCTTAATCAATAATGAAATATAATTATTATCAATTTTATCAAAATAATTTTCCATTTACAAAAGATTTTTTCCAGTTTTTTTATATAATTTTTTCTATTTTATTGTATTCTATTATATTTTATTATAATAATGATAAATCATTATCTAAAAAAATCATTACAATTGTTATATAGATACTCTACAATTCAATATTCAATAAGATTCTATCAATCAATTCTTTCTTATTTTTTTTTTTTTTTTTTTTGCAATCATCAATCGTATATGATCGATAAAATTTAAATCTACAAGTATTCATATTGAAATATGAGAAACAAATGCGTACACAAACGTTTCGATTTGATCACGTACTGTATTAGAACTACAATTGCCAGTCTTTTCTTCACCAATAGTGACATTAGAACCACGTGACTTACGATCAAGCACGCACGCGCAGATCATCGAGCGGGCGGTTTACTGCCAATCTCGCACGTGTGTTCAAACGAATCTAGTTGCGTTCCAGTAGTTTCCAGTATCTACAAAGGATTTATAGTGCTATCGTCTATTTCAATCATCATAATAAGAAAAAACGTAAAGAAAAAAAAAAAAAAGGAACTGCAAAATCACGTGAATTGGTGAGTGAGCGTAGTGAATCTGATGTTGAATTAATGAAAACGAAAATATCGAAATCGAGGCTATTCATGAATTGCAATAGATCCACGTGTGATGAAAATATCTATTTTACATACATGACATGATTCGTCGCAAGCTGATGTGTAATGCGTGTTGCATAGACGTCACGGAATAGCAAAAATTCATGCAACATTCAGTTTCCTTGCTGGTAAATGCACTTCTGCAAAACAAGATACCAGCTGTTAGACTGTTATTTTTTCATCGTCGTTGATGGCGTAACATTATTCTCATGCAAAATTTCTTGTTCCCGATAATAATACTAATAGATTTACAAAACGTGAGTCTGTGTATTTCTTTATTTCTGATTAATATTTTTGTCGTTTCGTTCTTGGCATCTCTTTTACGTGACATAAAAAAAATCACTACGTATAAGATACGATATAAGATAATTTTTATTTGAAAAATCATTTGTAAGTTAATTCTAGAAGGTAAGACAATATTGATAGTCATGTTTCCAATTATTAATCTTTTGTGTTTTGAAGTATTTGTGTATTGTATTGAATTTCAAGGTCGACCTTGCCGATACCATGTATAATCTGCTCTACGCATGTACCAAAATATCTCGCCCTTGTACAAAAACTGAGTGTTCGTTCCAAACATTTGCTAAAGAAAAACTTAAGTTACATACATAGATTATACAAAGATGTATATATTTTGCTATTATTTTAAAATATATATATTTTATAATAATAAAATTAAATAATATATTGTAACTTTTAGTTATTTATATTTAATTTATTTTTTATATATACATAAAATATATAATATATATATAATATTACATTTATTATTTATTAATTAATTTATTAATTTTATTGATATTAACATTAATACATTATTTTTTTATCTTGTATAAATTAAATTAAAATTGTTTTTTAGAAATTTTTATACATTTTCAGACTTTTAATTTATAAAAATGGTATCATCAACAATAATGGAAAATGGAAAATCCAACCCACCAAGAAAACCTTCTGCAGTGGGTATTGGTCCAGGAAACTATCGTTTAGTTGGTTGGGATATGGATACTACAGGCAAAAAAGTTATAGATGAAATATGTCAAATAGCTGGATATACACCTAGTTCTTCATATTCTCAATATGTAATGCCATATAAAGATCTTAATCCTCCAGCTATGAAAAGACATAATATGAAAATAGTAACTATTGGCAAGTTTCGTGTACTTAAAGATAATAAAACTAATAAGGTAAAATTTTTATCAATATTAAAGAATTAATATTTTATATTTAATCATATTAAATTCCATATTTTTATATAGGCATTAAAAACTAAAAGTGAAGTGTCTGCATTAACAGATTTTATAACATGGCTTTCCTCTATAAGAGGAGATGCAGCAGATGGTATAATATTAGTTTATCATGAACCACGTAAAGTTATTCCTGCCATGTTAATTGAATCTTTAAAAAAATATAATCTTCTGGAAAGATTTAAACAAATTGTAAAAGGCTTTGCAAATGGATTTAACATTGCTGAAGTAAAATGTGCAAACACAGTTCGTGCATATACTCTCAGGACATTATCCCAAAGTTTATTTAATCAAGTTAGCAAAATTTTCTTAAAATATTATGCATCATATACTTTTTACATTCTAAATAATAAAAAAGTATTTCTCTATATAATTATTTTAATATAAAATTGTTATAATTTAAGGAAACACAATTAGGCAATGCAAAAGATAGAGCATGTCTGGCTTTACAAATAGTACAACATTTAAGTTCATTAGAAGTTACAAAAGGAAATGAAGCAGATGGCAGTGGTGATAGTGATAGTGCCATGAAAAATACTGTTGAATTTATTAGGGAATTTGTTCAACCTGTAGAAATAGAAGAACAAGAATATGCAGGTAATGTGAATATGCAATAGAAATTAAAAGCTATTTTAAATGTAAGATATTTTATTATATAATATAATGATCTTGTTTCAGAATTAAAAATAGTATTTGAACGTCAAAATAGTTTAAGGCCTATTTTTGGAGTTCTATTTCGTGTAAATCGTCGAGAACGTCAACATGCTAGTCCTTTACGACGATTGCTTGCTGAAGCAGGAATAGAATATTCTCAGTTACAAGTTCGTATAAATTAAAATGAAATTATTATTTTTAATTAAATTATTTTTACATTATAAAAATGAATGAAATTTTAATATTAAATATTAAATTAATGTAAATAATGTAATTATTATTTGAATAATTTTTAATTATTGTTAAATATATTATATAGGAAGCATGGAGTAATGGGAAGAAAGAAGGCTTAGATAAATTAATTAAGGAAAAATTAACTGCAACTGACGAAAAGAAAATAGAAGATGTACTGATTGTTCTTGAAGGTCATTTTGATCCTGATAAGAAATCCAAATTAAAAATATCAAGAGACAAGAGTCAGATAAAAATGAAAAACTCTAATATTAACGACGATAGAGAAAATAATAATAAATGTGATTCAGGTACCGAAACTCCCGACAGCACTACTCCTAATTCGCCACTTAAAATAAAATCCGAATCTTCTGAGAATAGTACATTTATAGCAGAGGAATAAGAATTATGTGATTCTTTTTCAGTGCCTTTTAACTAATTATAAGATCAATATTGTTATCAGTAACAGAGTTTATGATCATTCCGTTCATTCTTATCATAACGTTATTCTAGTGTGATAAAGTATGAGTGTTATTTGTTGCAGTATTGTATTTAAGTTTTTATTTTCGTTATAACAAAGGATAGTGTATCCTTTAAGGATACAAAACTCGATTTAACAAAATTATGTACAAATAACACATTAATTAGTTTTTTAGTTTATATTTTTTTAGTTTAATAATTCATTTTATGCTCATTGATTTCTATTTAATCGGATTAACGTTATAAAAAGTGATTGTTTAGAGACTGTCGACATAGAAATATATTCACATGCTACAGAATTTTTGTTTTTCATATTTTCTGAGATTAGCATATAAATTTTTTTTTTTTTTTTTAATGCTAGTGAGATTTGCGTACAAAGTACATAAGTGATATTTAAAGAAAAATATATATATATATATATTTTTGTACCTCAAAAATTTAATAAAACGAATGATGCATCATGTTGCATTTACATGTTAAATTTTGTTAAATTAAACAATTAAATAAAGACTTCGAATTGTAATTTCTTGTTCGATTATTAACTTACGATATTTTGTTCTATTTTTATTCCTTTCTTTCATTTCTTTTTTATAAAAGATTATAATTTACAATTAAAATACATATCATGCAATATCGATCTTATGTTTTGAAATGGGTGCGATAACGGCATTTTTTTCATATAAAGAAAAACAATCAGATGACTTCAACATAATTTCTCTCTTTTATAAAATGCATCTCGATTTAATGCAGTCATCGAGATAAAGTCAGAAATGAATTAAATATATGAATGCCTATGCAGTGGACCGTTGTATCCGTTTATGGACTTCCATAAAGCATGCCAAACGCCTCGAAGCGTAAACAGGCTGGTGCACTGCGTACAAGATTAAAGAAGTATATAACTTACTAAGAAAAATATCGACATAGATCTCTTTAGAACAAAACTTAATTGTATGAATGAAACATTATGAAAAAAATTTATTGAATACACCAGCAATTTTTAATTAATAGAAATGTAAAAGATATTCCTTTTTCTTATTTTAATCTACTAAATGATGTGTGATATAATATTTTCAGAATTAGATTATTTTATTATTAAAATTTTCTTTTAAAAAAGAAGTATATTGTATACAATATTGAAAATTTATAATTTTTCTAATTAGATGCATGATAAATGTAATTTTTGAAAAGTATTTGTATAAAATTGATTAAAATCTTTAAAATCTTTATTGAGAAATATTTAGGAATATTTTACAGTTTTAAAAACTTACAAATGGACAGATTATTATTTAAAGATATATTTATATATTTTAATATTATAAAATTAAATTAATAAATTAAAAATGTAATAAAATAAAATAACTATTATAAACAAAATATAAATAAATACATATTTTAAATACATATTTCTTTAAAAAAAAAATTATGATTAAAAATATAATAAATGACATATAAAGGCAAAATTATTTAATATTTTTTAATATCTTAACAAGCATTTTTTGAAAAAAAAAAATATATATATATAAACGTAATTTAATATTGTACTGTGACATTTATTTAAAATTTGCTTCACATGTTAAAGACATAATTTTACTTATGTTAAAATTTGAACTTGAGAAAGTAAAATTTTTTTTAAAAAAAGTTTTCACTAAAAAAATTAAATTTTCATTTAAAATATTAATACAAAAATATTTCCTTTCTATTGATTATAATTATTTTCTTAAATTAAATTCATTAATTCAAGCAATAATTTTTTTATTTTAAATAAAAGAAAAATTTTACTGTACAAAAAATTCATATATGTGTAGATATGTTTAAAAAATATCTAAAATAACTGTGTAAAAGAATTACAAAAATATAATAAATTTTCAATCATTTATAATTATTTTTTTTTTTTTTTATGATTCAAAATTCGATTAATTCAATTTAGAACAAAAAATAATTCTACAAATATTTAGAAATGCAAATGATTTTTCACAATTTTATTACATCATAAAACTTCTATTTTTTGCAAATCGAATATCTGCATCAATGAAATTTTCAATTTGAATTTCCCATTATTCATTCATGTCTCGAGTTTGAGATTCATAAATTCATAGATAAATAAGAAACAATAATTTTTATGATTCCACAAAAAAATTGCATATATAAATAACAGCGAGAAAAGCATGAATAGCGATTAGAAAATAACCTAAGAAATATTATTGTTTTTCCTTTTATTTAAATTAAATCGTAATGAACTTTAATTTAGCATAGTAAAAAAAAATTATTCGTTTAGAAGTTTTATTATAATTTTTTACACAAATAGAAATGTTTGCATTTTTATTTAAAAAAAATTAACATTGGGATATGTTATAATTGTTTCAAATTTAAAATTTTCTATTGCTAAATTCATTTCTATTCTTTGTATATAAAATTTTATTGAAAAATTTGATACATATTAAATAGAAATTCTTATTTCATATATGTCTATGTAATGCATATATAATAAATTAAATTGAACTTCAATCCCTCTAATTTTTTGTATTTCTTTATTTTCTTTCTTTTCTTCTAAAACATTTCATTTTCCTACCTTTCTCGATACTTCTACAAGTTTCTTATTTCAAAATATTTGTATAAAGATTCATTTACTTCTCAATAAATGTTTCTAAATATTACAAAAGTGACGTTACGCTTATTCTTTTTCTTATAAACTATTGATATAAATTACATTTTGTCCATAAATTACATAAAAAAATAAAATCAGTACTTGTGGCGCCATCTCGCGTTTGGACGCTAGAAGCTCTGACTTGTTAATAGGAACATAGAATATATAAGGAGGTATTCGTGACGTCACAAATAGAATAAGGATAGCAACATTGTACAAGAAGGATAGAGAAGATGCCATTTTGGTTATATAATATAACCTTTTATATTAAAAACGCTACATTGAAAATTAATGAATTATTAATTTTTTACAAAAAAATTCTGCACTTTTAAGTTTATATCTCAAAGTTAAAATCTCAAATAATCTTCTCATATAAATTTTAACGGGAAATTCTATTTAATTAATTATTTATTAATGATTATAACAGGGAGTTTTTTAATCATAAATTTCTAAGATATAACCAAGTAATAAGTAATCAATTTATTTATTCAAATAACAAAAAAATTATAAATAAAATTTATATATGAATATAGTGAAAGAAACAATATTTAAGATCCATACATTGATATTCAGAAATAAATCTTGTAATAATGTAAAATTAATGAAAAATGCATTGAATGTCGGTCGCGTTAGTTCGAAAGTAATGTATTAATCATTAATAAATAATTAATTAAACAGAATTTCCCGTTAAAATTTATGTAAGAAAATTGTTTGAAGTTCTAACTTTAAGATACGAACTTAAAAGTGCAGAATTTTTTTATAGAAAACTAATAATTCATTAATTTTCAATATTACGTTTTTGATATAGAAGATTACATAATTAAATGTAATGGCGCATTTTCTATCTCTCTCGTGCAGTATTCTTTTCTTTGTCTGTGACGTCACGAATACCTCCTTACATATTCTGTGTTCCTATTAACAAGTCAGAGCTTCTAGCGTCCAAACGCGAGATGGCGCCACGAGTACCTAAATTTGATTTCTTTTGTTTTTATTTATTCATTTCAAATATTTATTACATAGAAAATTTATATTTCTATCTATATATATAAATTTTATATATTTTTGTATTTTTATATGTCAGATATGTCACATATCAAATATATTTTTTTATCTATATATTTTTATATATCGATATAGATATATTTTAAATATTCTTATTATATATATATATATATATATATATATATATATATATATATATATATTGTGTGTGTATAACAATTTAAAAAGAATATATAAATAAATGTATCAAATTTCATATTTAATTAAATTTAAAAAAATGTTTAATATTTATAAAATTATTTATTATATAAATATGGTAGTATAAAAGGAAAAATATGTAAAAGATAAATATAAAACAATTAAATATACCAAATTGTAGAAAATTCGAAGAAAATTTCGTATATTGCCTAATTTTTATAAATTTTCTTTTCAATTGTACTCTTCTCAATACAAAATTCTGTATTCGAATGAAAAAATTTTTGATATTAAAAATTTCGATTTTTTATTAGAAGAAGAAAAAAATTCCGAAAGAAGTGGCGCGTAAAATTTCTCTACTCCCAAGAATAAAAATTTTGGCATAATGTGTATTTATAATTTCTACGTGCATGCGTATGTATAATCAATACGTGTATGAATTGCTGCTCACAGATTTTTTTTAAATTCTTAATACACAATTCCATGTAAATATACATGCACTTCGATATATCTTAAAAATTACTCTAATAAAAGAGGAGATAGCTAAATCTTTATGAGTTTCAGTTTTCATCGTCGACGCTATAGTAATGTACAAGTAACGGATACATTTTCGTCTTGAAGCGTAACAAACGATAACGGTCAACGATTATTGCTAAAATCTCGAGCGAGTGAAGCCGCATAACAAACGTAATTACAAAGAATAGGCGCGTGCCGTCGTTGAAACGGATCCCTCGTTAAGGGAGAGTGCCTCGGTGGATAGAGGGACGATTCGATTTTCATTAAAAAGCAATCGTTTCACGGCGTACGGTCGTTGGCAATGATTCACTCCGTGCCCAAGGCAGACAGAAAACAACGGGAGAGCAATTTTCCTCTAGAATCTCGGCGCGTTCGAACGAACGCGTGACATCGCGCTGCGCCTCTATTAGTCTCAGTCAGTCAGTGACAGGTACGGTAAACCAGCATGAAAATGACGACCAACACGATGTCATTTTCACTTTTTACGGAGGCATCTGACACTGAAAGCAACGATTCTCTGTGAGAGATAAAACGCAACGAAACCGAAGAAACGTTGCCCGTCTTTCGCTATTTGATCATACATGAGAATTAAAGAGAATTAAAGAGTTGTTCAACATTAAACGATCAAAATATACGTGTAAGCGTCTTTTTGTACATCATACATCATTTGGAATAAAATTTGTTTTTATAAAGGAGTCTTTTTTTTTTTCTTTTCGATTCGAATTTTAATTTCTTTTAAATTTTCAAACATTGAATTATTTGCAGTATTTTTTAATCTCATTATTCAGACCCTAGCAATCTTTCAATATGTTTGATCAAATACTGGCATTAACCCAAAATCAACATAGCGGAAAAGTCAGCAACCGGCTAAGCAATTCGCCTTTTATGCATGTCAGAATCACGTAATGTTTCGCAATTCCGCCACCAAGGCTTCGTAGATTGGAATGCAGCGCGGTTGGTAAAAGAAACCGAAATGAAATTTTGATTCGTAATAAAAATGCTTCACGGTTAATGAACATTTCCATTCTTCGTTAACGATTGCATCCTCTTCCGATAGGATAAAACAAAAGGGGAGAAGACATTGAATTACATGTACTCACCGTTGAAGATATTTATTTCAATTTCTTTTGTGCCACATCTACTTCACGTTCCTTTACGATGTATCTAACAGATAGATAGAAAATAAAATATGTTAAATATTATTAATAAAATTTTTCAAATAATTAAATTTATTGGTATATAAACCATTATATCTTTTCTTTTTATTATATGTTAATAAATTATCCCAAAGTTACTGAAATTATATTATTATACAACTCTAAAAAAAATTCTCCGATTATATAAACACAAATAATTAAAAATACATTATTACCTAAAATTTTTTACATCTCCATCCTCCTTCGTTCGCACAACTTTTAGTCTTTTCGCAAAATAAAAAGAAAACAAAAATATATATATCTTCACTTTTCAAATTAAAATTAGTTTATTATTAATACCTATCACTATTTATTAATTTTTACAAAAGAGGAGAAAAGATGATTAAATGAGGAGGGAGGGAAAAAAAAAAAAAACAAGCAAAAAAACTCAACGAAAGCCGCCATCCCGAAGGAAGATCGAGGAAACGCGGTGTCCGTTCGAGGCCGTCGCTGCTCGCGAAGAGGTAAGGATGGTTGTTAGTGGAGGCAGCAAGCATGCATTAACAGTACTCTGGATGGGCCGGTGGTTCCTTGATTTCCGTTCCTCCCCTCCAGGAGACGGTACCCGTTGGAAGAACATCTACCACGGAGGGAGAATTCTTGCGTGGTACACGCGCCTCAGTTCATCGGGAATCTTCGTCAAAATTGCATCCCTCTCTGCGCGATCCTTTTTTTTTACCAGGAAGTGCGTGTTTCGCGATTACGATTAAAGAAGGATAAGGATAAGTAAGAGGAAGTACGTCGAGCGGGATCATGTGGACCATTCTGATCGTTGGATCTTGCATGGTGGGTGCACAATTTTTATTTTATACTCTTAATTCGGCTCCCGCGAATCATTGCCGAACCTGTGGTGGATTTTCAACTTTTAAAATTATCTTACGTTTGATCACTCATTGATGAGATTGAATTTGAAACTTGTATCGATTTATGGCTAAGAAAATTTTTGCGAATGATAACTTTAAATAGAAAAGTTAAATATTTAGATATGATTCGTCGAAATTATATAAGTAAAATTTGAAATAAATCTAAAGATATGTGTAATTAATATTTCGTATCTTTTATTTATACTTTCATATTTATTTTAAATTTTACAATTCTAATAATCATATTTACTTATGGCGTTAAAAAGATGTATATATATATACTATATTTATGTTCATAGAGTTTTCGCAAGTACTTATATTTCTAAGAAATTGTAAATTGTAATAACTGTATAACAATTCGATTTTACTGGCAATATTTTTATCGTTTTATCGTTTTTATTTTATTTATTTTGATACTTTAAACTTCTAAGATGAAGGAATGATAGTATTTTTATCTGTTTCTATGATAAAATAAGGAAACTTGTAAGTTTTTTTTTTTTTGCAGAGATGAAATAATAATGAGCGGAAATGTAAAATTTTATTTGCATAAGAAAACCGAGAGTATAATCTTTAAAATGCGTTTCACGTTGAAGTGTTAACTCGGATCTCTTTAATGTGTTCGGTATTCCATCAAACTTTTTCAATTCCAACTTTTTCTTTTAAATTATGATTTTAAAGGTCACGGATAATTGAATCGAAATCCAAAAACGTACATCCAAGGAAACAGTTCAAATATAAAAAAAAATAACAAATTTTCAATTAATAAAATAATTTATTCTTATAATCACTTACATTTAATCACATTTTATTTATTAATTATTTATGGAGAATAATATTATTTTATATGTTTTATTTTATCAAAGTACGCAACAATAAAAGAAAGATAAATACATAAACTAATCTAATAATTCAAGATATATATTCAAATACATTTATACAATATTTATACAAAATAAATTTTATTAATTTATATTTTATTTCAAAATAAAAACGAATAGTAAACAAGACATGACTCTTTCAATAATAAATTCAAAATTTCTTCGTCAAAAAAATTTTTTAAGAGGCTATTAACTTACACGGAAAGCCACGTGTAGAAATAACTAAATGTCATCTTACCAAAAGTGCCTAGGAAATAAAAATGAAATTTATGGCGTCGTAAAAAGACGGTTGCGGTTCTTTCGTGAAAAAGAAAAAAAAATGTGAAAAAAACATTCGTACGTATATATATATATATATGTGTATAGTTATCTAGGAGACAATCTCAAGGGAACCAAGCAAAGAGGACCGTTTCTTGTAACAGATTCGACTGTTTGTCTCTTCCCGTTAACTTTCCACACATCAATCGAATCGAAGAGCACCTCGTGCATATGTGACACTTTGTATAAACCCTTTTTTAAACATATTTTTACTTCTATTTTTTAAATACATTATTAATATACATACACAAATACATTATTTATATACTATTACTTTTTTTTTTAATAATCTCCATATTTTTAATAACTGTATTAAAATTTTAATCAAATGACTGTATGCTGTGTATATTCTCATACACATACGCCTCTAAAAAGATTATATCCTTTGGAAAAGGTTCAATGCTACATTTCAATTCCAATAATCGACAATTTATACAAGATAAATAATAGATAAAAATTCATCGATGCATTGTTCCTATTAGAATCGAGTTTGCTATATTACTATTACTGCTATAATCGGTTCTATTACTATTCGCAGTCTAAATTGAATTTCGTAGAACGCAGGCCACATCTCGCGTTCGAATAACACGGTGTCGACCGGTCGATCGAAAAAACATTAACGTTTCGATAAAAGTTCTATCGACCGGTCACAATCCATAGTTTGGCATTCAATTTGAAACAAGGCTTGATCAAACTTCTATTAACTCTACAAATTGGATACACGACTCTGTCACAGCAATACACAGTAAGAAAGTCTTCATTTATTTTTCCCTTCCAACCGGACGGCTCCTTCTTCTAACGCGAATAGTTTCCGTTTAACGATTCGGAAATCATCGTCTCATCGAAATTACATCGATCCTATCGAGGAATGGAAATGGAAACTTTAAATTTCGCGCCATTTGCTTCGCTCGTCCCCGATTAAAGTGCTGTTACAATAACAGTTCTCAACGCACACCATATTGGGCAAATGATGGCCTGAGTGCTTATCAACCTTCGAGATTGTTGTGTTATTGTCTTTCACTCGGTCAATTTAATTTAATCGACCATAAAATTAGATAAATTTAGATATATTAATCGATTCTGACCTATCGGAGTCATCGTACTTCAAAGATTGATCCGTCAATTGTATCGATCTCTCATAAATCAATCATTTATCAAGTATTCGATAATCGAGGAATTAGAAGAAAAGTGATACGAAATTTTTTAAATTGTAAAAATGATACCAAATTCTCTCATTAAGTTTAAATTTTTTTTCATTTGGAAATTGGACAACATTTACATTATTACACAATATATATATTTCTTTTCAACAAATAAACAGTTACGTGTATTAAAAGAATTTAAAACAAGTCCTTAAGATATTAACTTATCAATTTTACCTTGAAAACCAGCCAATCTTAAAAGCCCGGATAACCTACCTCTAACATAAGAAAAATAACCATGACCTGTACTACGATTATACGTCTGGCTGACCGTACGATGGACAACTTGTATGGTACGCATATAACGAATAACTTAGGCGGGTACCAGAGCGTTTCTTTACACCGTTATTTGTATTGAAGTCTTCTCTCCTCGCGTGTTGGCCATCTTATTTCATATCGAAGTTTCATGCTGCACTAGGCATCGGCACGTGCGATGGGAACGCGCCTTAAGCTTGATATCGAGCAAAAAGTGTTAATTAAGGAAATAACTATTTTCTATGACCAGAGAGAGGTCACTCAACATCACTGTCCAGATGTTGAGAAGAAAAAACGACTGTCAAGAACGGTGACAGGGCTGAACAGATGTTATTTCACGGTAAAATAGTTCAGAAGTTTGTTAGCAAAGTATGTTAATGGTTAATGCACTTCTGCCACTATGGAACATCCACTGAACTATGAAATTTTTCGTTACCGTGGCTGCATTGTATTCTTTTTCATTAACGCCTAGAGATTATAGCATTCTTTCAAGCCTTGTTCCTTTCTCATTGAGTTTTATCATCAATTACAATTAAATGACAAACACGACTAGTATGATTATATATATATATATATGTGTGTAATTATATTATTTGTAAGAATATTATGGAAATGTACATCATAGATAACGAGGCCAATGACGTAAAAGATAATTGAAGATTTGATTGAATCATTGATGATAATTGAATTCTACTTGACATTATTTTAAACATAATAATTGATTGTATCATATCTGATATATTGAATTATTGGAAATTCAATAATCTAATATGATTGAATTTTTTTAAGATATTTAATGAAAAAATTAAGATAATCATTACAGAGACAATAATTTTAAGAAAAAAAAAAAAAGATAATATGAATTGTTTTCAATCTTAATAGATATATATGTTAAAAAATGCTGTTTTTTTTTAAATTCAGATACGAATTAATTAATATTTTTTTCTTTTCAAAAATATTATTCTCCAACAATGATATACAACTTATATACAACTTCTTTCTTAACAAACGCCCATTATATTTCAGAACAGTTAGAAAAAGAGCAACCCGTACACAAAAACGAAATGAATTACATACCAGAACGTCGCGAGTATCGCTCGAGCAAAACTGGGTAGATGAATGACAGTGGTATTGTTTCAGATTGCCGCCACCGTTGCCCAGGATTACGAGGTCTCTGACATTCAGTGCAGCGGCGCAGGATCAGCTGCCGATCTCCTGACAGCGAAGATCAAAAGGCCAGTTAGTTTCAGAGGAGCGCCGCTCTTTGCCGACGACAGATCCGCCAATCCACTCACCGACATTCACTGCCAGATCAGGCCAGATCCCAACGATCCTCAGGAAGATAACTACTTCCTGAAGGTGACTGACTTCTCGAGATGCGGCATCCTGAAGAGGAACGTGAGTCATCGATCGAAATTTTCGTTTCCCGCCTTTATTGCGCTTCTCTCCTCGTTCTGCATCGTGCAAGAATAAACGAAACCGATCGGTTAATACATAATCGTGTAACAACTCATTACATAATTAATTGTAATTATTATCTGGTTTCCTCGATGATCGCATGATCGTTAAATTAATAAGAGACACGCGATATTTATGATCGTGTTAACAAGAATTAAGAACAGATAGAGATAAATTTCGTTGTAATTATTTTATATACCTTTAATGCGTAACGCTTTTGATCGAATTTAAATGTTTTAATCGTGATGAATCTTATAAAATTGAAATCCAAGATACTCGTTGGAAGAGTATTATTTGATTCATACTTATTAAGAGAAAAGAGATAAACTTAAATTTATTAAACACAAATAGATATTATACTTTATTATTATACTTTATTATTATTAGGGTTTTATTCACCTGCGAATATGGTTTCCGGCTTTTCCCGGCGTTGTAATGCTAGCTGATCAAGAATTGATTTTGATGTGTCGACCACCCGAGCCCACGTTACTTCGACACAAAGCCGCTGGATTCGCTGGAACCTTGTAAGTTTGTTCTTCAGCAAAGCCACGTTTCATCCAATAACTTTACTGGGAAGCAGTACATGAATCGCAAATTAATTCAATACAATATGACTTTTTTATGGTAACCAAATTGTAAAAATATTTTTAACAAAATATAACTAAAATTTAGTATAGATTTTATAATTCTCTTAAGAATCGTGGTTCATAAATTAAGATTTCTCTTTTATTGCAAACTTTTTATTAATTCCATCGTAAATTTATCTTTATTTCATTATTATGAATGAAACTTTATTATTATAAATTTAAATGAAACCTATCCGCATATTAAAAAATATATATATATTACATTTAGAAAAAAGAATTTACAAAAATCTTCTTAAACTTTTATATTTATATTTCTTGTAGTCCACACGGAGCAAGAGTGTCCGGAGTAGTTGAAGAAACTCCTGGACGGCTAGAATACGAGGTAGCCCTTTATCGTGAAGCCACAGGCAATGTATCAGATGCATCAGGGTCGCAAACAGTCGATCAAGCGGTTCCCATCGGCACGAAGCTTCAGTTAAGAGCTCGAATCAGTGCAGATAGCGCATGGGGTTACATTAAACTATTGGAAGTGACCGTTAGCCCCGATCCCGATCAGCCTCACGCACCGGGAAGTGTTGTATTGGTGAAGGATGGTTGTAGAAATCGAGATTTCGCGTCAATAATTCCTCACCAACCGGCCCGCTACAGAGAAAGAAAAAATGAAGTTTTCCTGGATTTCGAGGCATTTCTTCTCAGCTCAATGAGGGAACGATCCACGCTGTGGATCCACTCGCAGATCAAAGCTTGTATGGAACCGCAGGACTGCCAACCGGTAAGGACATAATTTGCGGTCAAACCTATCTCGTGGTCGACGACTGAATGAGTGGCTATTGACCTGTTCGTAATTCGGTATCTGTGGTAACAAAAACGTTCATCCTTTAACCCGCTCGTGCGGCTTTCAACGAGTTTGCGGCTTTTCAAATGATTGTTTGCGCACGCTCTTTGAACGCAAACAATTTCGATAAAAAAACAAGATTAACGCATTAAAGTGCATATTGTTGCACGATTATTATTAGCGAGAATTTTACTCGATTATGATACACATGATTGAAAAAAAATTAGAATTAACTTGTAAAATAAGTTAATTTTTACATTGATAACTTCATATTGGATATATCTTGGATATATATATGTAGAATATTTAAATAAATAGAAGATTATCTAAATGAATATTTAAATAAATGAAGATTATCCTTTGTGCAGAGGCAAAGAAGTTTGGTATCAAAATCTTAATATTCATCAGAAGCGTTTACTTTAATTTATAGAAATTGTAATTATAATATATGTGTAGAAATTAATAACTTATTAAATATCTATTTTTATATCTATTACAGGATTTTTGTCTTGATCTCTTTGAACCGTCAGGACATGGTAAAAAAAAGAAAAGATCTATCGAAGAAAGTACAAATGAGATATTTCCTAAAATTGATCACTTAATAAAAGAATACAACGATTCGACACCTTATACAAAATTTAAGGAAAATATCGAATACACGGTGATGATGTCTGATGGTAAACTTCATATAAATTTCATTTTTTATTTGTCAACATTAAATTAATGATTATTTCAAAATTTTAAAGATTGAAATTTAAATATATTTTTACCATGTTAAAATAACAAAATAATGTAATACTAATATTATAATTATAAAATTCTTTAAATTTTTATTTTTTGCCTTTTAGATTTATATCAAAAAGTGGCTGCTGGACTTGAAAACAGCTGTGGTAGTTTTCTTTACGTTGCAACTGGATTAGGTGCACTTCTTGTTTTATCAGCTTTTATCATGTGCTATCTAGCAACGCGACTTCATAATTTATCATCCACCATACCGCAAAATAAATCGATCGATGAATTAGTACGAGATCGCGCTAGAAAATATTCTGAACCAATACCAGGTTACACTGGCCGATCTACAGTTCAGTAGTAAAATGCAAACGTTGTACTTTATTTGTGTTCAATTAAATTGAAACATTTCTGTGGAATGAAATAGAAAACCAAATTAAAGAATTAAATTGTTGTACGAAGAGAAGTAACATATCATATACAAATAATTAAAATTATAATATTCAATGATAAGCTTTAAAAAATTATTAAAATAAGGACATAGAGTTTCAGACATATAAATATAATTAATATATTTAATTAAAAAAATTAAATTTTAATAAAGATATTTATATTAATTTTAGTTTAAAATATATAAAATAATAAAATTTAATAGAATTACTACAAAAATATAAATATGTTAAAAAATGCGATTTATAATATACTATTTAATAATATATAATATAAAAAAACAAATGTAATTTACAAATTTAAGAAATACTAAATTTTTTTATTATTGTCTCTCTAACTGACCATTCACTTTGCACGTTTTTATATAGCAAATTGCACGAAAAATTATTTTACTTTTCTCACGTTAAGTATATATTTATTATTTATGAAACTATTTTTTTATTATTTCAAGATAAATTTATTAAACGTGCAGTGCTATTACGTGACCTGAAAAAGTGCATATGTAATCTCAAATAAGTAATTTAGATTAATCGTAGTTACTTAAATTATAGAATAATTTATTATCTATCCCAATCGATTCATCATAATGAACTAAGTTTTCTTGGATAAGTGACAGTTTGAATCAATGTATATACATGTAAACATATAATAAGAGACACATGAATCATATGTAAAATTTTATCATTTATGAATTCTAATTTCAAACTACTTAATTGACTAAATGTATAAATAAATAAATACGATATTTATTGTATTAATATCATCGCATATAATAATTTTATTTATTGCAAAATAAAACATTATTACATATTTATACATGTCATGCTTTTAGATACATTAAATTGATGGCAAAAATTAATTCAATTATTCCATATCACAATATTTTATAGCCTATTATTTTATTACATTATTGCGAATACAATAATACGGAATGCGATAATGCTGTGCAATTGCGCTTATATATACAAATAAAAATACAATTTATAATAATCAATTCTAATTTAAAAAAGTAAGTAAAGTACATAGAAAATAAATTTTAAATATTAATAAATTAATACGCTTCAATGCAAATATGTAACATCAAAAATAAAAATGTAGAATAGATCTATTCTATATCATATACATGACTAAAATCTATCTTTGGTTAATATTTTACTTTCAAGTTCAATGCTAATATAACACTTAATAAAAATAAAAATAATATAATAATTATGTAATTAGAAAATGTGGCACTTATGATTTATTTTATATTTTTAATATTTTCAAATGTACATTTTTTTTGTATGCACTGTTTATTCGTATTAAATATATTATATCTGACAAAAATAATTGAGGATAATATTTTTTATATATATATATAATAAAATTTTATGAATATTGCACAATTGAATATCATAAAAAAATATAAATCAATTCATTCTTATAAAAATATACAAAATTATAATGTATTTCATAAAATAAATAATACGATAAATAAATTGTTTAATTAATTATATTTTTTTATAACTAATTATAAAATTTATTATAACATTGGAATTTCTCTAAAATTTCTCATTTTCTAAAAAATATATATATTTTTTTGATAAATTTTGATAAAAAATTATGTAAAATTATTATAACTGCATTGCAGCTGCTTTATAAAACTTAAAAATATTTCAAAATATTTAATATAAAAATTATTATTTTTACTACGATAAAACTAATATAAAAAATTAAATATCATAAAATATATAAATAAAAACCAATTCTATAAAAATTACACTTTTACATAATGTCAAAATATTTTGATATTTAATTTTTTTCTATATTTGTCTCAAATATACACGATGTTAATATTGTAATAATTAAAACCTATTAATGATATTCTTATATTAAATATATATGTGCATAATTAAACATTGCAACATAAAATAAAATTTTCTAAATCTTTTTAATTAAAAATATTTGAATATACAAATATTCACAACTTTTTGTATATGTTTATCGTTGTATTTGTTTTTGTCGTTGAATCATTAGGAATGAAAAATAATATTTCTATAAAATATTAATATATACTCATATTATATATTAATATTTTAAATATTTAGTGTAATTATAAATGTATATCCAAATAGAATTAAATAATTTAAATATTAGTGTGATATCATATTTACAAATATATATTTCATAAAATATAATTATCACACACTCTGCATATACAGAGAAAATTATTCAGTTCTTTCTTTTTTCTGGGATTTTATAAAGGCTTCATAAGCTGCTAACTCTTTTTTTTCTTTCTTTAAGTTTCTATCTTCAAATTCCAACCTGTAATTAAGGACTATATGACAACATGGTAAATTTATCTTAAATATTTGGGATATGCAAATATTTTTGATTACATTATAAATTAAATTTTTTTTATAAAAAGTACACACATATGAAGATTATAAATAGATAGAAATATTATAAGATGAATCTGTGAATTTTATTATTAGCACAAAATTGCATATCCCATTATAAAAGCATAATAGATGAATGATAAAAAATTATAAAGAAAAAAAATTTTTATTACAAATTAAATGAACAATTACAAATGCAAGATGGTAACAGGTCAACGGTTGTTCAAGTTCTTAATTATCATATATAGTTCATTTGACCTAGGAAGATAAAATACTGCATACAGTATATTTTTATTACCAATTTTGTATCAACAGTATTTATATTTATAAAAAAATTATATATATATATATATAAAACAAAAAGATATTTATATCTTTAAATAGATAAGATTTGAATACTCATTAAAGTTACATAATATTATCATTAGATATTTAATACTTTTTTATTGATAATTTTAAAAGATTTATATTTAGAATTACATCTAATATAATTTTAATATAAATATCTTTTTTAAACAAACAACTTTTGTAATATTTCTATTAAAAATTATTTTTACCATTATTTATTTATTCTTCTCATTCTTAATTTCTTCTAAATCATTATAATTAATTTTAATTTTATTTTTTTTTTATTGAATTTTAAATTTTTACTTTTAAGTATAAATAAATTAATATAAAATATATAAATATAATTTATATATTATATGTAACTTTAATTTGAAATCTAAAAATCTTTGATTGCAATTAATAAAATATTTTTAATCATATAATATTATATAATATATAATTATATAACATACCTGTGAAGAATTATGCGCTCAACAATTTTTTCTGTTGTCATATCATTACCACTATCCAACAATTTAAATTTATTTTGTCTTTTAGGTTCAATATATGGATCTGAACCATCTTCACAAGGCATGATAGGAGTTTGACCATGACAAACAATAGATACATCAAAATGTTCCATAAGATCTTTAGTAACTTCATATGGTGCTCCAATTACTACTTCATTAACATACTATTTATAAATCAAATAATAAATTTTAAATATATCATAATTTAACTTTCAATATTTTCAGACTTTAATTAATAATCTTATTTCTTACCTTGCATGCCAATACACTAAGTACTCTTTCATGAAGATTCATAATTGGATGATTACCATATTTGTATCGATTAACTACTGGATCCGTATGAAGTCCAACTATAAGATAATCACCTTCTTTTTTTGCAACCTCTAAGAAATCTAAATGACCAACATGAAAAAGATCAAATGCTCCTGCTACATAAACTATTTTGTCTCTAGGTTGTGGACTTTTTCCATCACTAAATTGAATAATTTTTTGTGTAGTAGGTAAAAATTGTGAACAACCTGTCCAAGGACTTCGAGCTGTTCTATCTTGACCCATACTTTTACTGGGTTCTCTATCAACACTATATTCACTATCTCCTTGTTTAAAATGTTGTCGTGTCATTAAAAGCATACGTCCTACTAAATCAGTTGTTGATACACCAGCTGTTCTTTGAACTTCTCTACAATAATTATGTTTTCATATATATTTTATTTATGTATAATTTTTATTATTATTACTAAAGCTCTTTTCTTTTCTCTTTTTTTTCTCTCTCATTACTTTTATTATTCTATTTATACCTGTAGCGACCTGCTGCTTTAACCAAATGATACGTATCTACACCATCTGCTGTCATAGTAATATCATCACCATGAACACAAAAATCACAATTATACTTGTCTAATGTTTCCAGAGTTGTAACATAAGGTGCTCCTTCAACTACTTCATCTACCCACTTAATACCACGAACCATTTTATATCTGATATAAATATATTTAATTAAAGAACATGTATAAATTAAAAATCATTCTAAAGATATTTGAATTTTTTTCATATTATTTAAAAAAAAATTATTTTTTATATTTATTTATATATATATTAATAAAAAATATAGAAATTATTTAAAATTTAAAATATAAATTGTTTTAGTGCAATAAAATCATACCTTTCTTGTTCCATAAATACTGGTGGTCCTTTATGTTTAGTAATTTCTTCATCTGTATGTACACCCACAACTAGATAATCACCTAATGCTTTCGCTTGACGCAAAGAATTCGCATGGCCAAAATGTACCATATCATAACTATATTGAAAAAAATTCTTGTATATTTATTTATATTATTGTTTAAAAATATCATTCTCAATTTAATTTAAAAAATATATAATTTTGTTATATAGGTGATTTTTTATGTACATATGATTATATCGTTATCATTCGATTATGAAAAAGTCATAGTCATGTATCAATTTCGAATAATAAGCACGTGAAATTTAAAATAAATAAAATATAAGGTTATAATTTGATAAAAACTTACCATCCATCACACCATACTCTCACTTCTTTACGATTTTCTGTCATAATGAAGAAAATTGATATTTATTATATAAGGAACAATTTTTTTTTCTCAATAAATAAAAATCGATAACTATGACACACACTACACCAAATCTGAGCAAGCACTAAGAAGACATTGCGTGCTTGCTTCGCCAATCCACATTATTGCTCACACATCATATATTTTTCAACTATATCCCCACTTCTTTTATTTCTCTCTCTCATTCTCTCTCTCTCTCTCTCTCTCTCCACACATTTATAAGATATTAAATATTTAAAAAATCCAACAATTGAAATCAATTGCAAAGTATTTTTAAATAATGAATTTTGTACAGTTTTAAAATTTTAATTTTAAAATAATATTTGATATTTATATATATTAAATATATAAAATAATTTACAATTCAATATCCAAATAGTAAATCCAAATAATTCTTATCATGTTATAGATTTTTTAAATTCTTTTAATTTCATAAATTTATATTCCTATTCTTAAAATATAAATTTGTTATAAATTACATAATTTAAAAGTAATATATTTTTTCAATTTTTTTATGTAATTAAATATAAATTTGAAATACAATAAACGCGATATATATGACATAATATATTATTACAATGAAAATGGAATATTTCATTATTTATTAGACAACATTGTACAATATAAAAATATTACGACAATTTCAGATCTACAAAATTTACTATTGATAAGACATTAATAATATCTTGTACGTAGAATTCTGATCTAATGATCTTTTAATTTATTCAACATCAAAAAATATATTCACGCAAAGTTATAAAACACTGAAATTTACACATAAATATATTATGTGATAAATACTATGATAAATGACTAATGATTTTACAATGTGAATTCTATCATCGCAAAAATAATCAGACAGGCACACGTAATCGGCAGTTATAGCTCTAATAATCGCTAAAATGTAACTGTACAGAATATTATATTGGAATGAATCAATAGATTCTGATTTGATCATATGATAAATCTTCAGCCAATAATAAATAATATCTTTTTATAAAGCATAACATTAATCATTCATAATGACATATATTATTGTAATATTTTATGAATGATATTAATGTTAAGTGTAATAATTATTTTTTTTCTTTTTGACAAAATTCGTGTGAAAAATATAATAATTATAACAAAGCAATATGACTTCTTAATGTAATATTCTTAAATTCAATAAAAGATTTAATGAATGCAATTTTTTTCTAAACAAGGAAATCTATATATATATATATAATTGAATTTTATCTAAAATTATTTAAATATTTTATATTCATATTATCTTATTAAATTTTTAATATTATAATGCATAGGGTTTTATACCCTTTTAAATTTAATACAGTGCAATGTATTATATGTTTGAAATAATATAAATAATTCATGCATTTACAATTTATGTCAATACTTACAGAATTTACGAATTTCTGTAAATTAAACAATATTTATAATTATCATAAATTATAATATTATTATTAGCATAATTGTTTTGAAATTAATTTTTTTCATTATTTACTGTTTCTTAATCTTCTTTATTTAAAAAAACATTATTTTTTATTATTTTTTATTATATTTTATAATTAAATTTTTGTTTTTATTTCTTTCTAATCTATATTAAGTATCTAACATTTTCAAACAATGAAGTATAAAATTTCATGAAAATAATATAATTATATTTGCAGAAATCGAAGTTAAAAATCAGCAGTAATGTGATCTGATATTACATTTACATGTACATTTTTTTTCTTTTTTCTCTTTTTTTTATTATAAAAAAGAATACTTATGAATATCCTTAAATTATCATAATCTAAACCTTCTAATACATTTAATTATATTGTTTTAATCCCTATTATGTGAATTTTACTTTATGTTTAGTCAGCGTGAGAAGCACGTCATTTAGAAAAAATATTCTATTTGAACAAAACATGTTTAGTCATGATAAAAACTACACTACATAGAAAACATGTTCTACTGAAATAGAATATTTTTCTGTTTTTTTCTTGTGTTTTTTTTTTTTTTTTTTGCTATATTACATAAAAGTTTTCCTTAAAATTAATTATTTTAAAATTAATAACCATTTTGTTGTCTATAATTACTGCCACTACTTCCTCCCCCGCTTCCTCCATATCCACCGTTTTGACTATAACTGTTGGAACCACCAGAGCCTCCACCATAATTGTTTTGAGAAAATACTTTACTATTATAACTGCCACCTCCCATACCACCTGAATAGACAAATTATTTAATAACTGTACATAATATATGCAAAAAATAAAAATTCTTACAATTTTTATTTGAAGTCATACTGCTATTATTGCCATTCCATTTATTTCCTCGATCTCCACCACTACCACTATTAGAACGATCAAATCTTCCACCTCTATCTCCATCACGACCTCCTCGCGAACCTCGTGAACCGCCGCCACCGCGACCTCCAGAACCACGTCCACTGCCACCTCCGCTACGTCCTCCATAACGACCTCCTGTAATAAAAATATAAGAAAATAAAATACAATGAAAGTAAATACAAAAATAAATTGATTAATTAAAGTTAAATTAAAGCATACTTTTATAAATGCCTGGGTTTCTCGATAATTCGTATAATTTAGGATTTACAACTTGTTTTGCTTCTTCTAAAACTTGTATTAAGTCACTAGCCTTGTGTGCGTTACCGGGAGTGAAAAATGCGTACGCAGTTCCGGTACGCTGTGATCGTCCTGTACGTCCGATCCGGTGTACATAATCTTCCGAATTGGACGGGTAATCCAAATTTATCACAAACTTAACATCTTCCACATCTATATAACATTAAAAGTTAAAATCATCGAAAACGAAAATTACTTATGTCTTTGTGGTTCAATTAACTTACAAAGCGAATTAATAAAGCATTAATAAACGTAATATGTGCAGTATAAATGGAATTAAATATTACTTAAATTAATTAAAATTAAATTAATATTATAATATTAATTAAAATATATACTATTATTTACTTTTATTATTAACTTTTACAGAAGATTTTTAATTCCATTTATAGTTTTCATATAAAATATATAAATGAGTTGACCACAAAGAGCAAATTTTTATATTATTTACCTGTGGTTGTCAAAAGCTGGAAACGTAAATACATTTTTGGAAATGTAGAGGAATCAGAGCTCAGATGGTTCTCATGGAATTCTCACTTTATGCGTTAGTGAGCTGTATATTTACTCTTAGTAACTTCACACCCTTCTCTCCCGCACCAAAGTATGGATCTGTGCTGG
Organism: Apis florea; assembly: GCF_048593485.1. Taxonomy (NCBI): domain Eukaryota; kingdom Metazoa; phylum Arthropoda; class Insecta; order Hymenoptera; family Apidae; genus Apis; species Apis florea. Next base: position 3,846,664 of record NW_028256809.1, on the reverse strand, counting down.
TCTTTCAAAATTTGGTCCTTGCGTATTGCTTCCGTGAGGTTGGAACATTGGACAACAACATGTGCATTCTCCGATCAACCCCACATGCATTCCATTGTATGAGTAACATCAACATTTATTTTGCAATATTAAAAGTTCATAAATTTTTTTTTGAGATTTTGTAAAATCAATTATTTCATATAACAATATATATTTTCAAGAAAAATAAAAAATGAGATAAATATATATACATATACATATTATTGTAATATTATTCATATATATATAATATTACATAATATATATATGCACATATACTTATTTCATTTGGAAATTTATATTAAATTTTTTTTTTAATTTCATAAACATTGCAAAATAAAGTAATGCCATTTCCTATCCATTTCTTATTTTCTAATCTAAGAATGTAAGTGGTACAACATTTATCCTGTTCAGTAGTCCTTGTATGCTAGATACCCTAATTCTATAACTTCCATACTTTGGACCGTCGCAGGTACAGAGTGAGAGTGTGTTTTTCAAGTGGCACGGTGAGCCGAGGCACAGCGTTAGGTTAGCTTGTTGCGCGGGGACAGACCAGCAGTCACGCCCCATTCAATTATATATTCCAAAGCAAGCTCTCCAGAGTTCTTATCATTGATAAAACTCCGTCGCATGTGCCTCTGAAAACACATAGAACAGCACGTTAATACCAGACTGACAAGACTTTTCTTAATCAGAACAAAATTTAAAAATATGAATCTTCTATCATCTTACCTGCTTACCTAATTCAATTTTATTGCTGAAATATTTTGACTTACTTTTAATTCTAATATTAATATTAATAATTATATATTTTATAGTAAAGAAAAAATTATAAATTAATATTTTTTTTAAAGTGTAACACATATTTTAAATTATTAATAAATTTATTTAATAAGATTAATAGAATTGTATCATGGATTGAAGAAAAATATTGTTTTAATATTTATACAATATCATTATTAGAAATTAAAAGTATATCAAAATCCACCTAAACTATGATAAAATTAAAATTATAAAATATTCTTTAATATTATTATGCTGAAAAGATGAGAATAATAACATTAACTTTTTTTTATATGATTTTATAGTATATTCCTGGATAATGAGTTAATGGAAATCAATTAAAATATCCTAAACAAAATAAAAAAAAATTTATATCACTAATTGTATTAATCGATTATTCTGGACCTCTGCAGTTTTTAAACAATTTCCATTCACACCAAGAAAGGACTAATGTCAATCAGTCTGGCACATGCCGTTATCCGTTGCCACATCACAATTATACAACTCTCACAAATGTGAAATAACCATCGCAGCCTGACCCTTACATCATACCCACTCATGTGTAAACAGATTCTTACCTAATCCTCTTGCTGCAACATCTGTAGCTACTAGAATGGCAGATCTGCTATTCCGGAACTCTGAAATAAATTCTCTAGTATTGAGCAGAATATGTTTAGGCAAAAAGAAAAAGGAATCTTAATTAGAACTTACGATTTAATACATAATCTCTTTCTTGTTGACTTTTATCACCATGGATGCCAATTGCTTGCCATCCATATCTATTAATTGCACGTGTTATATCATCTACTTTTCTCTTAGTTTCAACAAAAATAATAGTTTTATTTTCTGGTTCATTTGATATTTCTTCTAAAAGTTTCATAAGTTTACCCTCTTTTTCATATTCTTCACATACATCAACAATTTGGAGAATATTATGATTAGCAGCTAATTGTAGAGAACCAATATTAATTTGTATATAATCAGTTAAAAATTCTTCTGCAAGATTACGAACTTCTTTTGGCCATGTTGCAGACCACATAAGAGTCTGTCTATCAGGTCGTATTTGTTCTACAATTTTTCTAATTTGTGGTTCAAAACCCATATCAAGCATTCTATCTGCTTCATCAAGTACTAAATATGTACATCTACGTAAATTTGTTGTACCTCGTTCTAAAAAATCAATAAGACGTCCAGGTGTTGCTATACAAATTTCAACACCTCGTTCAAGATCACGAGCTTGAGGACCTTTTGGAGCTCCACCAAAAATACAAGTATTTCTTACTTGTGATGAGATACCAAAATCTGATGCAACTTGTTGAATTTGTTGTGCAAGTTCTCTTGTTGGTGCTAGAATTAGAGCTATAGGTCCATCATTTCTGTTTAATCTTGGTTGATGATTTATATGTACAATTGCTGGTAAAATATATGCCAATGTTTTTCCAGATCCAGTTTGAGCAATTCCAACCATATCACGTCCAGATAAAGCAATAGGCCAACCTTGTGCCTGAATTGCAGTTGGTTCTCCAAAACCTTGTCTATGAATTTCATTTAATACATAATCTGGAAATCCACCTTCCTCAAAATATATGTTTGGACCTGGCACATTTGTTCCTTTCACAGTAATTTCTTTATCTGAACGATAAGCTTCAACTACATGTGAACTTCGAGTTGTAACATTAGGATGTGGCTGATAAAAATCTTTTCTAAATGGTTGTAATGTACTCATATCCCATCTTGGTTTCCGTAACCGTTCTCCAGGTTGTCTGTTTTTAAAATTATTATTTCCAAAACTACTATCTCTATTGGAATTACTACTAAATCTTCCACCTCCACTATTTCCATCTCGACCATTAAAACGACCTCCACCACGTGCTCCTCCTCCTCTTCTATCATTACGTTCACGATCACGGTATGCCCTTTAAAATAAAATGGCTTTTATAATAATTAAATATATAAATAATATTTACAGATTATACATATATTAAATAAAATATGATCAATTGAAAACAGTATTATCATAAAAGAATATTCTTTTTTTTTTAATTAATCTTCTAATATATTCTATTTTTTATTTATAACATTTAAAATATTCAAATTAAATTAAATTTTAATAACGTATATTGAACACGTGTTATCATTTTATAAAAATATAATTATAAAATAAAAAATGTATATTTTACATTTATAAAAATATATCATAAAAAATATTATTAATATTAAAAATTTTTTTCAATATTATTTTCAATTTGTTATAAATAAATACAAAAATCTTTTATGCATTATGAACGCAAAAATTTCATCAATATAAAAGCAATATGGAGTAAAGCAGTCAATCATAGACATTAAATGTCAGTAAGAAATTCGAAGAAAATTAATATTTTTTTACAATATTAGTGAAAATTTCATATAACTTACATTTTTTAGGAAAATCTGTGTTATTTTAAATTCAGAATTATAAGGATTTTCCTTAATAGAAACACAAACCAATGATCAGAATCAAGGAAAAGTATGCTCTACTCGTTACACGATTCGAAGAGAATCTGTGAAACAAATATCATGGCGTCGTATGATATCAAAAAATAGTTCCATTTTAGCTTTAATTTTGTTATTTTTTATGTATTATTACTTTAATACATATGTAAAGATATATTTTAATTTGTAAAACACATAAAATATATTATTTATTTATTTTTTAAATATTAGAATTTAAATATTAATAGTAAATATTTTAGATATAATTAAAATACCGGAAATTATTAGTATCGATGAATGTTAAATAAGGAAAAATATACTAAAATAAAATTGATAAACTTTCAATCTACTATTTTATATTTTTATAGTTTATAGAAACTATTCAGCAAAAATTTTAGAAATAATTTTATTAACATAATCTGTAATATAATAAAAAATGTAACTCAATACATTCTATTACATTCATTGAATATAAATTTTAATATTTATAATTCATTTGTAATATATTCATATAATAAAATAAATAAAAATAAACAGATTTGTTTTAAATGTGAATAATATCAATAAATATAAGATATATTAAAATTTATTTAATTAATACAAAATTTCATAATAATAGATATTTTATTTTAATTAACTTTTCTACATACCATAAGAATATATATATTTTATATTTTTTAAGTATAAATTAATTTTTTTACATATTAAAAAAATCTATATATTTTGTATATTTTTCATATATAAATTACTTTATTTATTTAATAATTTCTAATAATTTTAAAAAGTTCAATAATTCAAAATAAATAAAAAGGTTATATAATTACACAACAAGATTATACAAAAGTACATAACAAAAATTTTTACAAAAATCATTATCTTAATTTTTTTCTAATCACAAATAATGCATATATAAAAATAAAAACTATACAAATACATATAAATATTAAAACTATTCTTTTTTTTTATTAAAATGTCTATAAACCTTGCAAAGATATAGAATAAATAAGAAAATATTAGATAGAATCTTCACAACGACATAGATTAAAGTAATAGGTAACAGAAGGATAGACAAAACAGGTAAAATTGTAAAATCATCTGTTGCCATCTCTAGAGTGTTATTGATATTTATCAAAGAAAGAATAAAATATAAGAAAGAAAAAATAAAATAATTTTGAAGATTAGTGCTACTTTTAAAGTATTTTCAAAGACAAATATCTTTAGCATTCAAAAAATGGCACTTAATTCTATCTATAAAGAAATATTTTTTGATACTGAAGAAATTTTATAATTTTTACTTTATCTCTGTTTTTATTTCATTTTATTTATATTTTTTTTGTTTATATATACTCTGCAAAATTTACGCGCTTGGAACAGAGGAATCAATTTCTGTTTAATTTTATCTTCTTTCTTGTTTAAAATATTAATTAAAAATCTTATCAAAATCTATTTAATTCAATTATTACATATCATAAATATATATTTGCACAAAATATTAATATTGATATAATTATATAACGAATATTAAAAATTATTTAATATTAATATATAAAACAAAATAATATATTGTATATATATTAATATTAAATAATTTTTTTTACAAGAATTCTTTAATTTATTTCTCTCTTCAACATAAAATATAAAATTATAAATTATATAATAAAAATACAATGTTTGCTAATCTTAAATATTTTTTATTATTTTTTTGTATAGTGAAATTTAGTTTTTAAATTTTATAATAATACATATACATATTTAACAAACTTTTTTGATCATTATTATACTAATTTTTTTATCATGTATATATAAAATACATGATATCCAATTCTATTTCATATTTTATATATTTTTTATTTTAAATTATTTTAAGTTTAACACAAATTTAACTAACTGTAAATATACTATGCCTTAATAGTTTTTATAGTAAAATTTTATTTTACTATGTAAATATATAAATATATGAATAGTGAAAGTATTATTAATATGTTGTTCCTCTATATTGATAAGTTCCATAATTATCTCCTCCTCCATAATTTTGTGCTAAATTACTTTGACTATAAGTTCTCTGTGTATATCCATATCCTGTATTTTGATTAGTTGAATTATTTTGCTTCATATTGCTATAGTTACTGTAATCTGAATTTGAATAACTGTTTGAAGTAGATTGATAAGAATTTCCTCCACGACCACCTACACCACCTCTTCCTCTTGTAGAACCTCTTCCTCTAGTATCACTGATACCTCGTCTACCATTATTTCTATCATTAGTTATAAATCGTTTGCCACCTTTCATAAGATAAATAAATGAATTACGAAAAGTTATTTAATATTACTTGAAAATATTTTAAAAACATACTTCTATTTCCATAAGTTCCTGATTTAGCTAATTCTGCCATTTCAGTAAGTCGTGGATTTATATTTTGCCCTGCTTCTCTTAATACTTCTATTAAATCTCCTGCATGTTTCATATTATGACTTGTGAAGAATGCATAGGCGGTACCGGTTTGTCTTCTTCGTCCGGTACGACCAATTCTATGTATATAATCTTCTGATGATGATGGATAATCAAAGTTTATCACATATTTAACATCATCCACATCTATGACAAAATAATTAAAAAATATTAGAACTTTACTAATATTTATAATTATGTTCACATTGTTTATAATAATCATCACCCCATTTGTTGATTGTGTCAAGTTCACAGAATGATCTTCAAACTTGCGAAAAGTAATTATATGGAATGCTTAAGATTAAATATATAAAATGATTTCAAATATATTAAATTATCATATATTATACAATTTTTAAAACTTTTAATTCTTATTGAGATGAAATAAAGTCCCCTGATTTTCACTTAAACATAAAATTTGTCTAAGTCAGGTTTGAAAACCACCCACCTTTTAGTTGGAAATTCCATTTCAAAATCGGCAAAAACAGCCCCATTTACTTTTAAATGTAGAGCTATTCAGTTGGTTTCATAATGTATGATGGCCTAGAGATTAGACAGACACAGCGGTGGTGTCTGGTTTGGGATAAAGGCAGCATTTTAGGTTTAAGCCTGAATGCATTAACCTTTTTAGATTTTAAACAACAATTTTAACAATTAGAGGCACTAGAAAACACTTGAGAATAATTTGATATACTATAATAATAAAATGAGTAGAAAAGATAAAAAAATAAATCTGATATTAGAGATAAATTTGATATTACTACATACAATAAAATATAAAAAGATGTTAAAAATCTATGATAATTAAAAATTTATGATAATTATTTTATTAGAAATATTTTAAAAGCAATTATTACTATATAAATTATAAAATAAAATTAAATAATTATATTCAATTTTTTAATTCTGTATTCAAAGCATATTTGTAGAAATACATAATATTATGTAAGAATTTTTAATTTGAAAATATATTTTTTAAATATTTTGATATAGTTATCGATATAATACAAGCAAAGAAAAATAAAACATTCACTGTGTCTGCCCAATACTGGCAGTACACCGCGTTCACTTAGGGTACTCTGTGCCTCTGAAAAAAAAAGCAGACAGTCTTAGTGGTAGCTTGTGTGCATCTCTTTAGAACCCTTTATATAAATTTTATTATTAAAAAAAATATAATTTAAATATTTACACTTATAAATCTTAAATATTTTATTAATTATAAAAAAAATACAAACCTGTTTAAAATATATAATACCATAAAATATGAAAATAAAATAAAAAATGAGTTTAATCTATATACATTATCAGGGCTCTGCTATAAAAAAATTTCAATAAATCACACATTGCTACATACACAGCTGTCCACTGGTCTCATTAATAACGCATCACTGGCTAATCCAATAAGTGTTGCCAATTCCCATATTTACCTGATTCTTGAATGATCTAGACACTGTAAATTAAAAAATGATACATACCTAAACCTCTAGCAGCTACATCTGTTGCAACTAAAATAGGGGCTCTTCCACTTTTAAATTCTTGTAATACATGATCTCTTTCTTGTTGATTTTTATCACCATGAATACTCAGTGCTTGCCATCCATCTCGTCTAATATTTCTTGTAATATCATCTACTTTTCGTTTTGTCTCAACAAAAATGATTGTTTTATTTTCTTTTTCATTTCCTATTTCTTGAAGTAATCTATATAATTTTAAATCTTTTTCGAATTCCTGACAAACATCCACAATTTGAATAATATTATGATTAGCTGATAAAGTCAGAGAACCAATATTAAGATGCATATAATCAGATAAAAAATCTTCAGCTAATGCTCTAACTTCTTTAGGCCATGTAGCTGACCACATTAAAACTTGTCTATCAGGTCGAATTTGTTCAATTATTTTTCTTATTTGAGGTTCAAAACCCATATCTAACATTCTATCAGCTTCATCTAATACTAAGTATGTGCATCTAAAATTATATTATATATTAAAATGATAATATAATAAATTAATATGATAAATGTTAAAAATTTTTATTTTAATATTTTTTATTTATAAATTAAATATTATAATTATTTTACCTGCGTAAATTTGTAGTTCCTCTTTCTAAGAAATCAATAAGTCTACCTGGTGTTGCAATACATATTTCAACACCTCGTTCTAAATCATGTGCTTGTGGACCTTTGGGTGCACCACCAAAAATGCAAGTATTTCTTACACCTGCTGCTTCTCCAAAACAATTAGCTACTTCCTGAATTTGTTGAGCTAATTCTCTTGTAGGAGCTAAGATTAAAGCAATTGGACCATCTCCATTACTAAGTCGTGGTTGATGTATGATATGTACAATTGCTGGTAAAACATACTAAAATAAAAATATATATTAACATAAAATATCTTAATAGAATCAATTTATATAAATTCACTAAAACTTAATTTATTATATATTATAGATATGTATATTCTAATATCTAATAAAAAAAACGTCTTTACATTTTTACAAATTAAAAATTAATGTATCTTTAATCTGGCTCACTCCTAGTGTTTTTCCAGAGCCAGTTTGAGCAATGGCAACTAGATCTCTGCCACTAAGTGCAATAGGCCATCCTTGTGCCTGAATTGCTGTAGGTTGAGAATATCCTTGTTTATGTATTTCTTCCAAAACATAAGGTGGAAAATTTCCTTCTTCAAAATATTGTATAGGATTAGGTATATTATCACCTTTTATAGTTATTTCTGCATTTTCTCGAAATTGACATACTTCTTCTTTTGATCTAATATAAAGTTTATTGAATTACATTGAAATATTTTAATTAAGAAAAGAGAAAATTATGAAAAATAAAATTTTTACCTGCTTCTAACTGTAGGATGTTCTATGTAAAAATCTTTGCGTAAAGGTTCTAAAGATCTTACATCCCAATTGATTTTTCTAAGGGTTCCTCCAGGTTGTTTGTTTTTTATAATACCTCTAAGAGTGTTAGTAGTACCTCTACCACGTATACCAAATCTACTAATACTACTTCCACGAATATTATCATTATTTCCTCTATTGCTACCTCTACCACCACCACCTCTGCGACCTCTATTATGATCTCTATCTCGATTAAACCTGAATATATAATATATCATATAAAATAATTATATATATTATTATATTTAATTATATTATATATAATTTATTATTATTATTATATTATAAATTATTATATTAACAGTCAGTATGAGAATAAATAAATATTAGATTTAAAATAAAAATTATAAATATAATATTAATTTTATTTTTTCTTTAAATATAATATTTACTATAATTTATATTTTTTAATATATTTATTTATTTAAAAAAATTATATATATTTATGTAAAGATAAACTATTTCTTCAGTAAAGTTAAGAAAAATATTTTTCTTCTTTAATTCGGAACTATTTTTATAGATACAATAATTTATATGATAATATCAATGTATATAAAAATATATAAAAATAAATACAACTATTTTTTTATCATAAATTTTGATTATTGATTATTATTATCTGCAGTACAATTCGGCGCTATTTATTTAAAAACAAATATTTAGATATTTCTAAGTATAAACATAAATAATTTGATAAACGTTTATTATATAACTTTAAATTAGATTGTCGCATCATACTTACATTTGGAAATTGAAATATCTTCAAATTTAACAAGCAACAGATTATTCTGCTTTACGGTCACTTTCGGAAACACCAATCGATAATTTAGTAGTAGCGAATATTAGGAACAATCAATATTCTTATGAGAAAAATTGTATTAAGCTTACAAGCTTCAAAATTCTTTTAATAATAAAAACGCAATTATATGAATAAAATGTAATTGTTTTCTTTAAACATGCCGGTAAATCCGGCAGATCAAATTGACAAGTGAACATCCAAAAGTAGTTCCGTATAAACTGTTTCCATGACAGCATTCGCGTAGTAATACATAAAAAAAAAAAAAAAAAATAATAATAATAAATAAATAAAACAAAAAGCACAAAATATAATAAAATGTTTAGATTTAAAAGAAATAGATGTGAATTAGATATGATAGAAAAAAAAATAAATTTTTTTCCATGAAATCTATATTTAATTCAAAACATTTTAAATGTGATTTATAAAATAATACAATTCATAATTTATCATATAAAAAATTAATTTTATTATTCGACATTAAATATATTTCTATGATAATAATCAAATCAAATAAAATATATCAAATCAAAAAAAAATAAAATAGAAAATAATAAGTAAAAAGAAAGTTAAATTATCAAAATTGAATATACCGCGATTTATTGATTAGTGTATTTTGAAAAGATGACATTAAGTCAAGTTTATATACAGGATTGCCAGCATATAAGAATAAAATGGTAATAATGTAAAAGAGAGAGAGAGAGAACAATAATATACCATGTGATTTTGATGAGCAAATCATCAGTGCGATCAGCCTTTCGTCACGTGTAATAGTGTTTTATTTTGTTCATGTATTGCTTGTTAACTTCATCTTCGTTTATGATTTATAGTATAACCGTAAATATATAAAACAAGTTTAATGACATTCAATATTTTATTAAATTTAAGATGTCATCAAAGACAGCACAGGTAATTTTATATATTTATATACATATAATTAAGAAATCATAAATTATAACTTTATCATATTTATGTTATAAATTGTATTAGTATTAACTTATGAAAAAATCTATTTAAATTTTTTTTTTATTTTTAATTTCTACTTTATTTTTAAATTTAAAATAATTATAATATTTTATTTTTCAAATTTAGAAAAAAGTAATACATTTTTAAATATTTATATTAAATATGAAATATTTATTTTAGATCTCCGATACACTTAGAATTCTTCATTTACCACCGGAACTTTCTGATGAACGACGTAATGAATTATTCAAAAAATATGGTGCTATTAAAACACAAACTTTAAGACTATCTAAAAAGTATACTATAACTTTTGCAAAATTTCAATCTCAAGAAATAGCTACAGAAGCATTACTACGTTTGCATCAATTAAATGTCAAAGGTCAATATTTGACAGTTGAATTTGCTAAAAAGTCTATATCAATAGATAAAACAGAAGATAATATTGATAATGATAAACTTATTAAAGAAGAAAATAAGAAGGAATATATAAACAAATCCAATTTTCAAGCATTTTTACAAAAATTAAATAGTTGGACTATGAATCAGGTTTTTACTCAACCACCTCCACCAAATATTCATTACAAATATTCAGCACCAACAAAAGGCACTTTGATAAGAATATCTATACAATTATTAAAAGAACCAGCATTTTATACACAGGTATATTAATTAAAATATAGTTTAATATAATATTCTTTATTTTTATAAAATTTTTTATATTTATGTATATAATTTCTTATATTTGTGTAGGTTTTACACTTAATGAATAGAATGAATTTGCCACCTCCTTTTGAAGAATTAGAATCAGAATTTCCAGCACTTAAAGAAGTTTATAATATAGAAAAATATAAAGATATATTTTTAAAAGAAAGTTTATATGATAAAGAAAATGAAGGTAATAATATTTATAATTTTCTTTTATTTTTATTTTTAAATTTTATGTATTTTATAGTTATAACAAATAATATATTCAATAGATATTTGTAATGAGGAATCAGATGAAGAAGAATCTGAAATAGAATCAAATGAAGAAGATAATACAAAATCTATAGAAATTATACCTGTTAAAAGAAAACGTCGGCAACATATGAAACGCTTAAAAATTCCAAAATTTATTAATCCTAGTAAACATATAGTATCTTCAAGTTCTACACAAAAGATTGTAAAACCAGCAGATATGTTTGAGCCAATACAACGTGGTGAAACAAAAAATCTTAAAATTGAACTAAAAATGGTAGATAAATTATTGAATATGCCAAATAAAGAAGAAAATATTGATTCTAAAACTACTCCAGATAGTGGTTTTGGATTAATGTTTCCAATTTCTAAAAATTTTGATACTATAGAAAATAATGAACCTACTGAGAATGTTCATCAAGAAATAATTACATCTAATGAATTAGCAAATAATAGAATTTCAGTTAATGGTAAGAACTATTTTTTTCCCAATTATTTTATTTAATTAATATATTTCTAACAAAATATTATATTTCGTCTAAAATCTTCGTCCAAAATATCAAAAGAAAATATCTGATAGAACATACTAAACAAATATTTCATATTATTTATATTCATATTCATATTATTAAATATTTTATTTTATTATATATATTACTATTTATATATTATTATTTAGATCAGAGATTACTTCCTGTATTTAAAAATTATCATCCTGGGAAGCCATCAAATCGTTTATATATAAAAAATCTTGCAAAACAAGTTGAAGAAAAGGATCTCCATTTTATTTATCGAAAATATGTAATATCAGAATTAAAAACAGAATTTGAGTAAGTATATTTAATTAAGACATTTCTTATATAGAATTTTTTGTAAATATATTTATATAAAATTATTTATATAAAAAATTATTTATTCATTTATTTATTATTTATTTTTTTAGATATGATGTGCGACTTATGCAAGAGGGTAGAATGAAAGGTCAAGCATTTATTACATTGCAGAATGTAGAACAAGCACAATTAGCTCTTGATGAAACAAATGGTTTCATTTTAAAGGACAAGCCTATGGTTGTACAGTTTGCTAAAATAGCAAAAAGTTAATAAAAATATTAGAATATTTTCTCTAATATATTCTATATATGTATTATGTTATTTATAATCAATATTCATTTTAATAAAAAAAAATTTTTTACACTTCCTAATAAATTATATGCAATATTATATCTATTTACATTACGAAAACTTTAATCGTATGTAGTAATGTGGATCTTAGAATCAATGCGGTAAAGTGATTAAATTCAATACTTTTTACACAAAAGAATAAAAAATTTATATAAAAATTTATTTTTTTGTTATTAATAAATCATATTTATTAATTTAATAATATTTTGACATATTAATACTAATAAATACTTTAATTTAATTTATATAAAAACTTTTGTAGATATAGAAACAAAATCTCGCTTGAGTTACTTAGTGGCATGTCATAGCCGCGTCAGCGGAGATCGGCGCCCGCCTGGCATACAGTAATTCGAAGACTTTCCACTAGAGTGCTATGTTTTGAGTTGTTCGATCTGTATCGTATGTTAAGCGTTTGGTTCACCGATCACCGCTGAGTTGTAACCGTATGTGCTGTCGCCGTTACTCTATTGCCGTCCCTCATTTCCGTCGTCGATCTCGCACACGTTGACACGTCCTTTGTATTGCCATGGACGTCAGCTTGTTACTTCAGCATTCGCAATATGCATTACCTGTGGGTATCGTGCTTATATGTGCGATTCTCGTCTTCGTCTTTGGTTTCAAGAAGGCTGAACAACCACCTTTTGCACAGCTTTCGGTAGGCTCCGACGTGGACCGGAAATTTGCCAATAAGAAACGTATCAAGACCAAAGAAAAGGTTAGCACGATGCAAATAAATGATTTAAATGGTATATCTTTCTTTTTCTTTTTTTTTTTCGAACTAACTAACAATAAAAATCTAACAATGTATACTGTTCACCCTCCATATGGTTGCTTATTTGTTACGAATATTTATACACGCATACATGATTCATAATCAGCTGGTATAACTGTTTAAAAAGATTTGCTATTGTTTTTATCATTGCATAGAATACAAATTAATTATGTACATATTATCCTATTTAAAAGCATTTTTTTTATAAATTTGATTTATTTGTTCTATATACATGTTTTTTATTTATAAGTTTTGAAAAATTTTATAATATAATTATATCTTTAAAATCTTAAAAATTTGTCATTCTAAATTCATTGATATTATTTGTAATATTATTGCAAATTATATTATTGATATTATTTGTATATTATAGAAATCTGCTAATGGTCAAATTGTAATTGAAAAGGCAAGTCCTATTAAAAAAAATATATCAACAAAGACAGAGGCTTCAAAAAAAGTTGTATCCAAACTAAATGATAGTGAAGGAAAATTAAAAGAACGAAAACAAGAAGATAATAAAATTTCTATAACAAAAAAAGATAAAGATCAAGTTCTTGTAAAAGTTGGTAAAGAAAACAAAGTTGAACAAATAAAAAATAAAAAGAATTTAAAAAACCTATTCCAAGAGAAACCAATAGACTTTGATGAAGGTAAGATTTAATTGAATTATTTTTAAAATTATATGATACTAAGAAAAGTATTAATTTTATATTTAAAATATAGGTGATTGGGAACAAGCTTATTCCAAGAAAGATAAAAAAAATAAAAAAAAAGAGGAAGAATCTCCTTCAAAGAAAAATAAAAAGAATACTAAAAAGGTTGATTTAATTAATGAAGAAGTAATTAAACAAAAGATTTCAGAAAAAATAGAAATTAAAGATAAAGTTATAAAGGAAACAGAAAATAAAGAATTAAAAGAGAAAGATAAAAAAGATGTGATACTTACACCTATTTCCAATGAGGAAATATCTAAAGAAAAAGAACAACAAAAAGAAGAACTATCTAAGGTATTTTTCAAGTGTATTCAAATATATTTATTTTAAATATTTTTAATGTTTAAATAATAGCATATATTTTTTTATACTTTTTTTATTTAAGAATGAAAAAATAGAAAAAGAAGAAAAAAAAAGTGCAAAATCAAAGAAGGGAAAAAAAATTTCTGAAAATGAAAATATCCCTATAATGACTGTATCTATACCAAAAGTAGATAATAAAATCCAAGAACAAAGGACAAAAAAAAAGGATGACAATATAGAAAAAGAACCAGATAATCTTGAAGAAAAAAGTCCTAATGTTATGCAAACACAAGAAAAAAGTGGTCCTGTGTTTGATGAACTAGGAGGTAATTTAATACATTATAATTATATTTTTGTATTATCATATATATTGATGATATATCATATATAAAAATTGATAATAATAATTAATATAATCGTTACATTTCAAGAATAAAAAATTTATATGTTAAAAAAAAATTTTAGATATCTGGACAGAAGCCAAACCTCAAAAGAAAAGTAAAAAGAAAGCTCGTAAAGATAATTGAGAATGATTAAATATGATAAAAATGATGTTCCTTGTGAAGAGGAATAGAGTAAGAATCCTGCTTGGTCCAAACGACATATGTCATTTCGGACTCATCAGGTGTGTTTTAAGTGACTTACTAATTAACCACCTGACCAAATTGTTCCTTTTCCTTGTATATAATGCCAATTGGACTAGGTTGTTCGATTAATTCATATATTTTATAGACTTCATATCTGCAGATACACTTTGTATAGAAAAAAAAAAGTTAGATTATTGATTTTTTAACATACTGAATGTTTTAATGAAGCTGTATTTGCATTTGACAAAAGAGGCATAAGTCATAATTTTCATTATAAAATAATTATTTTATACATTTTATTCTTTCAAGAAATATTTCATATATATCCATATTTTATTAGATATATATTAACATAATATAATAAAAATATCATAAATTTCATAACCATAAATTATTAATAAATTGTACTTATGTCTTTTACGTTTCATCGAAAAATCTTAAAAAGAATCTTTATTAGATCTTTATTAATGTTTTTGCATCCACGTTATTAATATTTTGATTATTTATCTTTTATAATTAATTTAAATATTATAGATGGAAATAGTTGAAAACCAAAACTTAAAAAATATATCTCAAAACAATAATAAAGTGCAAGACAATCTCTTCTGAGAAAAGTTTATATTACTGATGTACATGTCTTTTTCAATATATTAAGAGAAATATTTTCTTATATTTGATAGCCGGTAATTTATTGCAACATATAGATCTAAAATTATATACTTTATAATAATAAACTGTATGTAATAATATTTTATTATTAAAAGTACATCAGTAATGAATTGCATATTTATATAAGAATATATAAATCTGTGACAAAATTTGTGCCAAGTTATAGAAAGGAAAAAAACAAAGTACAATGAAAATCATTATACAATTATGTATAACTAATTCAAAACAAATAATTATAATTTAGATATATTAGTTTTATCTATTTTTTTTTTCCATATAATGAATAATAGTATATATTTTCATTTTTGGATTTTTGGATTTACATATTTTATTTATAATACAAAGTATATATACAAGTATATATAATTAAAAATATAAAAAAATATGTAACTTATATTTAAAAATATTTTTAAAATTAATTTTACTGATTATGTTACATTATATAATAATAATTGTATTTTGACTTTCAAAGTATCTTATAATATATATTTAATAAAAATGAAACTTTTTGAAAATATTATTATTTTATGAAAATATTTCTATTAATCAATTTCAACAAATTTTTATAAATGAATGATCAAACGTGGATCAAATAATTAAAGTTTTTATGTTGGTTTTTAATTTTATACGAACAATCTAATCCAGCCCTTTATATTTTATGCCATGTATAAAATATAGTGAGTATATTGATTATATTTTAAAAGTTATCTTTAAATAGTCTTTTTAACTAATGTAATAACGATTATTTAATCGTTAATATCTATATTGTGTATAATAATATTACGTATAAAAGTGCAAGAGTTTTAAACTCTACGAGGACAGTAACGTCTTCAAAAAAAAATTAGGTTAAGAATTTAAAAAAACAGTAAAATTGAATATACTATACTCAGAGTTTTTTGGCTTCTATTTTCTGAAAAAAAAAAAAAAAAAAAAAAAATCAAATCGAAAAGTGATGTTAGTTACATCATCTTATTGCGAATAAATGCATAATAATTAACATGAAAGATATGTTATAACATCATTTGTTCGAAAAAATTGATTAATTAATGTTGTATGTTAATATGTAAAATATCAATAATTAGTAACAAGATAAAAAAAAGAATATTTAGAATGTATGGCAAATGAAATATTGTGATAAGTATACTGTATACCTGAGCATTATATGAACGTTGTAAAATAGTACTATTAAATAATATTATCGTTTATAGTTTTTACTTATAAAAAGAAAATGAAAAAATATTTAAATAGCTAATCATATTTTGTACTTTTATTCTTATATTTTCACAAAATATTTGTTGCTTGTACGTTTGTAACATACAAATCATCAATAATTTTAATATTTCACATACCTTATAAAAATTCTTTGTTATAACATATGATATTTAAAAGAAAAAGAAAAAAGAAGAAAAAATTTCTTCATGAATACAATTTTCGAACGAGCTTTAATTCTATATATATAAATAATATTCTATATATATATATATATATATATATATATAAGAATATTATTTCATTATTTCATAAAATTATTTCATAAAATTTCATTATTTTATATATATATATATATAAAATAATGAATCATTATTGCTAAAGTTAAATGACAGGCCCTTACATTGAGTATCTCTATTTTGTGCCAAAAATATATGGTTTACAAGGGCAACTGTTTTTTTAATAATTTTTCGTAATAAAATTAAGAATTATCTTTTAATTATAAATGTTAATCTATAAATGCTAAGCTAAGCATTCAAAATAAATCATTTAAATAATCTAAAAAAAAATCTATAGAGAGATAGAATAATTATATTCAATTAAAAAAAGATATAATTTGATATCAATAGTTTTTTATAAAGAAATAAAGAAGATATAAAGATTTTTTTTTTAAATTTCTTTACTTCTAATATAATGTTTTACACATATATAATTTACATAGACATAATTTATAAAAATCACACACAAAAGTCTTTAGAAATAAACTATTATGGAAATAATTTTTTCAAGGAATTGCTTTCAGTAATTTTTTGAAATTAAATTAGCGCAAATTAATTTTATTTTCATTGTATTATATTAATTCTTAACGACTTAATAACAACATTAAATCATTACGTGCGAGTTAAAATAATCGATTACAAATAGAATAAAGTATGATTTTATTTAAAAAAAGCAAAGTTGATCTTTGCATTAATTATTGTGCTAATCTTCATTTGAAAAATGACTCTATTTCTCTATTTAAAAAATAACTTATCATCAGATTGACAAGTCATTTGTCTTTCATATTTTTTTTCATTACCAAGGCATAATAGGTAGCCTTGTTTTAAATGCCTTAATATTGTATGTTGTTTTTATGTCTTTAATTTTAAAATAATAGTCTATGTTTTTTATAATTTCATCTTCCTATAGTTATTTTTCTTTAATTATTATAATAAATTGTTATCTACTCAATTATAATTAAATCGTAAAAAATGTAAAAATTGTTCTAAAAGCATTATGATCAGTGTTGAAATATGTAATGATTTTTCTCACTTGTACAAGTTGTTCCAGTTTATTGCTTAAACATAAATGGTACTAAAAAACAGTGAAAATGTTTTAAATCTATATTTTATTTCTATTATATGTATAAATATAAACATCATTTAAATAATTATATGTATCCTATTCAGAATGTTAACTACATTGATACATGAAAAACTTATATATTTAAGAATTAGTTATTATGAAGAATTAGTTGTCAGAAATTGAATTTAATTAATTATAATTATATTACTATGAATAAGAATATAATGTTACTATTCAACGCTGGTCGTAAGAAATATTTATATAACATATAATCGTTGATGTACTTAAGTTTAATAATCGAAACAAAATTTGAGCAGCTGCCGAAATCATGCGGTCTAGATATTATCATATTTTTATATGTAATATTCTTCGAATATCACAATAATCACTAACTTGCATAATATAATGATAAAGAGACGAAATTAATTTTTGATTAATAAGCCTGAAAATTAAAGGAATATTTAAATGTGTGTTAATAGAAGGATATTATATTTTGAATAACATTTATATGCACTTTATTCATCTACCGAATAATTATAAATATCGATGTAAAAATCACTATAAAACTTGTTATCTCAAAATTCTAATAAAAAAAGAAAAGAATTGCACACAAAATTAAATATTGACGATATGGATGTCTTTCTAAAAAAAATTAAATTAAAATTTAATTTTACTAATTATAATTAAAAAAATATTATTACAATTGTACATATGTATATTAAATAGCAATGTTCTTTCTAAGTATATGTGCAATCTTATTGTATACTAAAATATGGTAGTTTAAAAAAGATAGTGATTGAATAAAATTATAAGTATGCATAAGTATGTATAAGATTGTAGAATATTGTTGATGATCAGTGTCCAATGAAATCAAAATATAAAGTTTCTTAGCATAATATTTTTTATTATAACAAAACTATAGTTTGGTATAATAATTGATAATTGATATTGATACTTGAATTTAATTTGAAATATTTTTTGCTAAAAATGTTTTTTTTTTTTATACAATCATCATCAAAATATATAAAAAATATAGATAGAAATTTTATAACTTTAGTGGCCTAATATTTACAATATTATTAAAATAATAGTGATTAGGACTCTGATCATGATTAAGATGAATGAAACTAAATACAAAATAGATAAATTGATATATATGATATATATATATATATATATATATGAATAGATACTACTTGAAACAAAAATGTCATTATATACAATATGTATTTTATTCACCAAAAGTGTTATTGTAACTATTGACATTACGATATCTATATAAATATATTTGTGTAAAATGTGTGTACTTCAATCAGTTTAAATTATCATTATTATACTAGCGTACGTTCAATATTGAGATAAAAAATTGATATAATGAAGTTTTTCTTTAAAATCAATTGAAAAAATATAATTCAAAAGGAATGTTCTGTTTCTATGAATGCATATTTCTATTGATTTTTTATTTGAATTATTAGAAACTTCGGAATTTTTTCTAAATTTTTTTCAATGTAAAGATTTTATAATTTTTAAAGCTATATTAAAATCGAAGAATAGATATAAATAAAGAAACAGAATATTTTTCCTTTTATGATTGATTTTTGGTTGTGACATTTTTTAGATAAAAGGATAAGCGAAAAAAAAGAATGGATCATAAAATAAAAAGAGACAAAAAGAGATAAATGAAATAAGGAATAAAAATTATATTTTTCCAACATTTACTTGCAACCATTTACTGCGCCTGCCCGTTAATTATCGTTATATTGTTTTATATATATTTAATTGTCATTTTTTTGAATATTGTAAAATTGATCAGTTTATTCCACGTTTTAAGGGACCACAGAATATAGATAAATAATAAACATACATAATTTTCATTTTCACTTTTCATCAATTAATCCTTAATTCTTTTTTAATTTTCATTTTCTATAATTTATTTACATATAAATAGCATCTATTTAGTATTATTAAAATACATATATCTCATATTTATCATATTTTACTTTGACAATTATATTAATATGCAATTATATAAAAAGAATTTATTCAAATTTACTTTCGTAACAAATAAATTTTAATTCGCGATAAATATTTTCGAAAAAATTTATAACATGTATTAATTTTTGTTATCTTTTACATTTATTTTCGAAATCCTTTTTTACTATATTTACTGCATTTTCTTTTAAATGGTTTAACAGGCTTTGAATTGGTTTCATTATTCTCTATCTTGTCTTTATTATTTTTTCTTCCTAAATCACTAGCTATAGATTTTATTCTTTTGCTTCGAATTAACAATCTACCATTTTTCCTAGTATTTTTAATTTTTATTCTCTTTTTCCTCTTGCGTTTCTTTTTACGATCCATATTAGCTATTATTGCTTCAGTATTAGCGGATATTTTTATTTTCGGTTGTTGAATCGTCACATTTATTCTTATATATAAATCATATATGACATCGCCACAAAATTCACCAAGGCAATATTCTTCTCCACATTCACTACATATTTTTACACTACTTTCAATCATACCGGCACGATTTTTACTACGTCTAATGGGACTTATAATTGATCTTCGTTCTTTAGCAATTGTTTTTGTTTCCAGTTTTCCCATTTCCACCTAAGAGATAAAATATGACATGAAATAAAATTACTATTTGTTAAATATAAGATTTATAAATAAATATAAATAATTATATTAAGTTAAAGATTAATTAAAAATTAATTTCTTATAGGATATAATACATATAAATGAAATAATTACCAATCTAGAGAACATTTCTTCATCTTGTCGATTTTTTGGTCTAATAGGTGTTAACATTCTCCAATCAATAGCAACTTGTTGTAATTCGTGAAGATTTAAATCTTTCATATCTGGAGGTATTGGATTTCCGTAATTCCATTCTTTTCCAAATGCTTTCAATTCTTTTTTAGTTGGTTTCCAAGAAAATTCTTTGTCGCGCACTTTTGCATCTTCTTTTTTTACCTATTACCATAATTTTTACTAAATTGTTATTAAATAAGAAAGTATTAAATACGATATCATTTTTATTTAAAATATTGTTTGTTCAATTTAATGAATATTTAAAATTTTTTTGTTAATTTTATATAATTGTAGATGAATTAAATTATTCATATTATTTAAACCTTTTCTGGTTTAATTTTAAATTCAGGACAATTCTCCAAAAGTCGACGAAATTCTTCTTGAGAATTACAAATTGCTTTACTTAGATCAGGTAATAAATTTGCATCCTTCTTATCTTCCTTTAGAAGATCGTCCAATTGGAAGGCCATTATTTATATCTGCAATCCAAGAATAATATTCAGATTTTTATTTTCATTTTCCAAAACATGAATCATTATTTTTTCTTTATTTTATGAAGTATTGTACAATCTCACTTTCTACAAAAATAAAACAAAAAAAATAAAAATGTGCACAAAAACGCGACATTTGGTTCTTGTTAATAGATTTCTGATGCAACGGGAGAGATTAAACATCTCTCGGAATTCCATTCCATTTGCTTCATTAAAAGGCCCTAAAAAATAAACATATTTAAGATAATAAAGCAATATAATAATTAAAGTAATATAAAGCAATATAATATTAAAGCATTTATAACATAAAGTACATACATTTTTCAAGGTAGATAATTTAGATAAAATTTCTTGTCCGCACCAGATATTAGAATTTTCATTTTGTGATTCTTTAATATTTTCAACATCATTAATATGAGCGTTTAATAGAATTTTATCATTATGTTCACATTTATTTTCTTCAATAATGATTCTTCCATTCTTATCGGTTCGTAATGGTATAATAGTAGAATTCAAACTATCCATCGAAAGATCTGCATCATAAGTAACAATTTTTGATTTATTTAATGTTCGAATTTTTGATTTAGTGTTCATAAATTTTCTTCTGTCAGGAGATGGTGATCTGTAGAAGAGTTCATTATAATATTCTTGATGTAAAGAATTAGAAAATTAGTCAGAATTAAATATACCTAGAGCGTTCATCGCTAGATTCGATTTGACGTCTTCTCATTCGCAATCGGCGTTGATAATGAGGATCTTTTTCACTCTGCGTGCGATAACGAGTTCCTGGTCTAAAAAAAAAAAAATTTTATTTAATTCACATAATAATTCATATTTAAAATATTTAATATAATGTTATTAAAAATTACCTATTAGCATTCCATTGTGGTCTAGATTCAATAGTTCTTCTAGGCATAGATTTTGATCGAGGGAATGTTTTCACGATAATATCTTCTGGCAAGCCAATGTTAGTGGACCTTTCAAATTAACAAGTAAATCTTGTATATAACAATTAATAATATATAAATGTTTCATCATAATTACAGTATCAAATAATTGCATGTTTATAAATATTCAAACATAATGCAAATAAATATAACTTGCAATAATAAATAATGTGTATTCATGTAAATAAATATAAAATAAAAAAAATAATGTTAAATAAATTATATAATTAAAATTATATAGATAAAATGTGCAAAAAATAAAATTTCGATAAACGAAATGAAATAATAATTACCGCTTCTATTTGTAAGACAGAAGAATAATATCCTCTACGATTCTTCAATTTTTGAAGATTTTTGATTCAATGCATCATATTTTGACTCACTTTTCAATGTCCCTTTTACTAGCATTTGTTGCATCCTTGTGGTCCTTCACAGAAGTATCCTTAATGGTGCAGTTCTGCATTTTCTCCAGAAAATCTTGAGGATTGTTTTCCACATCTGTTTGTGTACCAAAATCTCGACCATTTGTAATCCTGTACTTGCTTGGCGTAAGCAATCTGTTTTCTACGATCATTGGTGGAATTTTGAAGGAATTTGAAATAAAATTCGAATTTCCTATGTTCTGTGCAAGATTATTCAAGCCTACAGATAAATTTGTATTCGAATTATTTTCTAATTGTCTTGGTGTTGGAGTCAATACTAAATTGACTAATTGCAAATTCGCTTTATTAAGTAATTCTGAATCTTCGAGTCGACCACTTAATACAATCGCCACATCTTTACTGACAGGAACTTGAACAGGTTTTATATTATTCGTATTCTGTTCCAATTCTTCTAATATATTATTATTATCGCTCTTATCGATAAATATTTCATTATTATTATTATTATTATTATTATTATTATTATTATTATTATTATTATTATTATTTTCTTTTTCATTTAGTATTTCTTGTTTATCTTTTTTATCCTTAACATCATCATTATTGATAGTTAGATTTTGTTGACTTTTCACATTTAGACAATTTTTATTAAACTGATTTTCATTTAAAATATTAGATTCAGAATTTCTGGTGGATATAATAAAATTTTCTTCATTACTTTTTTCGCTTTTACGTCGAAACTTCTTTTGTTCTTTTGCTAAACGTTCTGCTGCTTCTAAAACTTCACGCATTGCCTCGGCTTGTCTTAATTTAGCCGCTTCTCGTTCTTTTAGTCTTCTTTGCTCTTCTTCGAATCTATAGTAAAAATTATCAGATTGAGCAATTAAATTCGTACAATAAACATAGATTATTATAATTTATTATAAAAAATAAACTCAATTCACTTGTACCTTTCTTTCTCTTTTTCTCTTTCTCGGTTGATTCGTTCTTCTTCTAATCGTTCTTCTCTCAATCTTCGCTCTTTTTCTTCTTTTTTCTGTCGATCTTTCTCTTCAAGTTGCTTTTTAATCGCATTCTGAAGTTCTAGAGCTTTTTGTCTCTTTGCTTCTCTTTCTTGAAGAACATTAGTATCAACAGGAATATTTTGACCACGAAGATAAGTTTTATTGTCAGATCCAATTGAACCAACTGTCGAGCAATCTGAACTACTTGCACTCTCATGATTAATAACTAAAACCTTTATAAAAACCAATAAAAATATTATAAATTTTGAATGAAAAAAATTAATAATATTAAAACAATCCATAAAAATAAAAAATATAACTTT
Source organism: Apis florea (assembly GCF_048593485.1). Lineage (NCBI taxonomy): Eukaryota > Metazoa > Arthropoda > Insecta > Hymenoptera > Apidae > Apis > Apis florea. Next base: position 3,822,569 of record NW_028256809.1, on the reverse strand, counting down.
TTTTTATGTTAATTAAAATTAATTCTAATTATTAAGTAGAATTATAAAGTATTTCTGATAATCGTACTTGACTCGAATGTCCTAATCTTGACAACCAAGAAGGTGGTGGTGGATCCCCTCGCGAAGTCTCTTGAGCCCAGACACTACCCCACCTTGGCCTGTTAAGTTCTATTCTACCATCAGATAATCTCCTCGATGGTGGTAATGAACTCTCAGGTGTTGTCTGATAAGGATTTTGCCACATCTTTTCGACCATTTCCGTTCCTGATGGCTTGCAATCAGGTAAAAATGCTAAAATAAAGAAAAAATTGTAATATAATTGATTAAAAATTAATTTCAATTCAAAAAATATCATCTTCTATAATTATATGTATTTTCACATTAAATTTTAATGTTGTGTATATTATTTTTTATTACATAAATGATATCAATGATGTATTTAAATTTTATAATTATAATATAATATTTTAAATATTACACTGTATTTATTTATATACCATATTTTTCAAAATTTTTTAAATCTTATATTATATTAACTTATACTAACTTTTTTTCACTGATGCAGGTGCCTCTACAGAATCACTGGCATAGCCAGAAGTCTCTCCCTCACGTTCTTCACCTTGCAGACCATAATGATTATTTTTCGAATTTTCACAACGATCGTATAGTCGTTGAGGTTTTTTGGAATTGTAATGCAATCCTTCTATAGCGAAATCTCGTTGTTGATCCTAAAATATGAAACAATCAATTTTTATCGATTCAACCAAAGCTAAAAAAAGAAAAAAAAGAGCTTGCGTGACAAAAGAGCAATATTCTACTTTTACATCAATTTGTAAATCATATTTAATGTGTACATTTATTTATATTGAAGATTGGACATGATTACTGTACCGGTACGAGACAGGAACGACAAATCAGAATAGAATTCTATATCGATTTACAAGATTTGTAGTATTTCCTATTTAGAAATAGATTTCACGTGAACAATTGTTTTGCCTTTATTGAATTTCATTATTTAAAATAGACAATCTTTTTAAAAAAAAATAAATTTTTCTTTAATATTTTAAATAGTTATAATTTCTTTATAATTATTACAATTAACAATTAATTGTATTAAAAATATTATAAATATTTTGATCAAAGTCTATAAATACTCTATATATTAAATATGATTGCTTTGATATTGATGATACGTATATCCTATATTCAGTATGAAAATTAGGGTATGTAGATAGTATGTAATTTAAGTACTAAGAAATCTGGTCATGCTACATAAGAGGTAATCAAGAGGTGAGTGAACTTTAGTTAGAAGGTAAAAATCGATTTACCAGACTGCCTTACTTTTGTTTCCTCCTCAAGAATAAGATACAATCACGTATAGTTTTCAACACAATCTCAAAGTAACAATTAAAAGTGAATATTCATTTATTATTTTGCCATCATATGGCTTTTAAAACAAATTATACACATTGAATATTCAAAAGTGATCGATCATATAGTAAAATAATATATGATATAAAAAATTCAATTAGGAAATAATTATTATTCTAAATTTTTTTATAATCGAATTTCGATTTGAATCTCAGGAAAAAAATCTTTTCACGGAAAGAAATAAAAAGAGATAAAATTTTAATCTTAAAATTATCAAGAATTCTAAAAAATATTTAAAATATAATCTCGTTACTTTCAAGAAATTTTAATTTAAAAATTAAAAGAGATTGTCATATATTTTTTTCACAAAAAAATATTTCAGAAATCATTTTCTTGATCTGTATATAACTATTTAAAGCGTATTGTGCAGACAAACCTGACAAAGATATTGCTGTTGGTCTTTGTTATAAATTGGTGGTAAGCTGGGACTTCTGTGCCTGATTTGCGATACTTCCGTTTGTTCGTGTAGATTTATCAAGCTACCACTATTGCAATCCAGATATTTTACATTTGTGCCGCTGTTTCCGGAACTTTCAGTTCCCAAACTCTTCAGGCTGACGGTACTTCCGTAATGTCCACTAGCACGAAAAGGTTTCGAGGGCGATTGCTTGTCTTTCGTTTCCATTAAGGACATTCTTGTGCCATTCGGATAGGTACTGCGTTATGCGTTTTATTAATATATCATAGCATAAAAACAACTTGATTTATAATCGAGATGTAAGCCTTTTATTGGAAATATTTAATATTACTTATTTAATGAATTTATGATCAAATAAAATTCTTATTCGAACGTTAATATATTTTTGAATTGTTTAGCTTTTTTTCAACTTCTTGAAAAACAGATAATTTTTATTACAGAATTTATATATGTATTATTATTTATATATGCAAAATTTAATTTTATGTAAAATGTAATGTTTAATTTATTTTATTTAGTATTCGAATATTATTGAAGAAAAGATCAATTGCAAAATGGATAGATATTTATATGGATATATAATTTCTTTATGCCAATATTTTTTATATCATAAATATGTTTATCTTAAATTATAAGTTTTATAAAATTTTTGAAGAAAATTTATTTTATTGCCAATTACTATAATATTAGAAATATTAATACAATAACAAAAATTAATAATTTTTTTAAAACAATAAAATTTTTCCATAAATATTTTTAATATTATTTCATTATTTCGATTAATTTATAGTATGTATATATATATATATGTATATATGTGTATATATGTATATATATATGTATATACGTTAATATTTTTTATAAAAGATTTATTTATAAAAATAATACAAAATTTTGCATAATTTATTTCAATTTATTCTATAATATCTAATATTTAAATATATTTAATGCTTCGAATTAAAAAATTTAAATTTATCTTGATCATATTTTTTATACTATTTTTATATACTTACCGGATGTTGGTGCGGATATTAACATTATTTTTCAGAAGACCCCAACTTCCGCCAAGACGTGCCATTTCTTCTATAGTATTCGTATAAAATATTAATCCGTTCGGTATTATTATATATAATAATGCCTTTTTTGTATTTAATTCAATAATAATTTAATATGTATATTAATATTTTATATAACATCATTTTAAAACAATTATTCATTTGAATTTAATATATTTTTAATACAAAATATAACTATGTTTTATAGTATGTTTTATATATATTAATTCTAGTATTAATATTCTAAATATTTCGATTTTTTGGATTATTTCCAGTAAATATTACAACTAATCGTCAAGATTGTCGATTTTTGGATTATAGAATGATTGGAATTACCTCTCTCTTTCGCCCATTGGATCCTTTTTTGTTCCACTAATGATGTTCTTCCAATCATTATTGGCGCGCGACACGATTTGTGCGAAAAGAAATTTGTACGATCGGTAATGACAATATAATCAAGTACGCAGAAAAATAAAAGAAAAATAATCTATATCAATCAATATTTATTTAATCACGCGACAATTTTACCTATTCAGCTGTTTTCTTCAAATGAACATCATACAGCAATGAATCAACGATCTTCCGATGCGACACAACTTCCGGCGCGAATGTCGAGTTTGAATGTCAAAAGACGTTACTCGAGTTCATCGCAGGTCGTGTCAATATTTGAGACTGCGGTAGAGGTGCAAGACTATACAAGATTCGCCTGATGCGACACACACATGTAGCTTATATTAAATGCGAAAGGAACGCGCGGTCGCAATTCGATCGCAGGGTACGTTTCTATGGGAACAATCGTGAATCAACCATGGAACCTCCTGTACTATTGTCAGGGTCGATAATATTGACCAGACATGCGAGATAAGGGATAATGACCTCCAACCATTTGTTTGACGGTCAAAGATCACATCTTCGACAATAAAATATATATATATATATATTACCTTCAATATAGGATCACTAAAAAGATAAAATACTTGCAATAAATAAAGATTTAAATATAGTTATAATAGTAGATAATAATTATAATATAAAATAAAAGATGCAATATTTATAATTGATTATACAACTTTAAATATAATTGACATTTTATCTTAGAATTTTGATATCTCATTTCTTCTATTTAAGTTTTATTAAGATTAAGATTTTAAATATATTTCATTATTTTATATTGCTGTGTAAGATTTTAATCATTAATTTAAGATTAACATTTATTATTAATTGGAATTTGATTTCATACAAGAAATTATAGTTAATGTCATCTATTATTAAAGTAATAATTTTGAAATGATTTATTTTACTCAATATTCAAACTTTTTTTTATTAATTTTTCATAATTATTTTGATTATCTACATAAGTTAAAATAAATTTTATTTTATAAATTCTGGCATCTAATCCGCCAGAATTAAATGTTATGATTTTAAATAAAAATACATGTATATACGAAATATATATAATATAATTAATTTAAAAATCTATATTTGTAATATATATTACATATATAATATTATATAGATTATAAACTATACTATTATACGGGCATGCTTTGTATAATATATATATATATACATATTTAATATACAAAAAATATATATAGACTCTGATATATAGATATGAAAATATATACTTTTATTCACAAGATGAATAAACGAAATAAATTCAATATAATTTAAATATTCATGGCGTCATCTCATATTTAGATAAAAAAACTTTAAGTTGGTAATATGGAAGAGTATATTTATGACATCACAAACAAAGAGAATAATATTACGCAACAAATCTTTCTTTCATATAGTAACTTTCTTTGTCCGTGATGTTACGAATGTACTAAGAAATATCTTTTTATATATTTTATATTTCCAATAAATCAGAGTTTTCAACATAAAAACTAGATGACACTACTAATTTCTAAATTATTCGATTTATTTTTTGTAATTTAAATAATAATGAATAGAATATATCAATAGTTTATAAGAAAAAGAATAAATATAACATTAATTTTATAATGTTATAAATATTTGTTTGAGAAGTAAATGAATCTATATACAAAAATATCGAAAAAGTTAGAAAAAAGAAATTTCTTAGAAGAAAGTAAAGAAAATAGAAAATATAAAGACACAAAAAAATATATGACATAAAAATACAAATATATCATGATATATAAAAGTAATATATATGTATATGTAAATAATATTTTTAATAGAAACACATAGATATTCATATGTTGAAAATTACATGGATTTCATAAAATTATGTTTCATTTATGACACATATATATGTGTATTTAGATACATGAAATAGAGATATATGTAATTAACTTAAATAAATGCTAAATAAAATGTAAGATTTAAATGATGTTAAAACATTATGATTTATATATGTAACGTTTTGGTTTTACTATTGTTCTATTATTGTTCTTTAATTCAAAAGAAAATATCTGATTATTATATTATTTTTTGAATGATTAAAATATTTAGCAACTATATATATGTATTGAATATAAAATTTGTTGTAGTTATTATAAACTTAAACGAATTATAGAATAATTAATTCATAGAATAATCAAACTATAATATGAAGTTATAATTGAAATAGAATATTTAAAATTTATATAAAATATTATAATATCACATTTGATTTAGAGAATAAAATCTAAAATATTATTTAGTGGTTTTTCTTTTCTTATGATGACTTTTAAATAAATATGAATAATTTATATATTATACTATTTTTATTGAATATATTTTATACTAAGTAGATACATTTTTATTATTTATATTTATATTTTTATGGTATTGATAAAATAATTATAATAGTATATTTAAATTATATATGGCATTAGAAAATATATACGAATTAAAGATATATAAAATATATAAAGGAATTTTTATATTATTATATTGAATGAAAATAAATCTAATATATGTATATAAATATGTACAACAATTCATTTTTTTAACGATAGTGACGTGAATGATGTGATCCAACCGGAATTATTTGTAATTTGTTTTAATTAAATAACACACATATATATGAAAAATGTCTTTAGATCAAACTGTGTGTGAAGGTAAAAATAAAAATTTTTACCTATTAAATGATTTTTTCATGTTTAGTGAGAAGTAATATAGAGACAATAATATACACAATAAGAGTGTATAATTTTGAGGTTATCTTTTTCATATAATTGTTTTCAGATTTAAAAGCGTTTGAAAGACGACTTACTGAAGTAATTGCTAGTTTACAACCAGCTACTCTGCGATGGAGAAGTATGTTTTTCTATTTTTTTAATCTTAGTTTTATAAAATTTCTTATTGATTTCTTATAAATGATAATGTAATGTTGTTGTTATACATATATTTAATATAATATTATTTTCAGTGCTATTAGGTTTTATTTCTGTATGCACTGCTGTTGGTGCATGGCATTGGCTGACAGATCCAAATACACCAGCTGTATCATTTACACAAAGTCTATGTAATCATCCATTTTTTGCAATTGCTAGTATAATTTTAGGTAAGCATAATTAATGTGACATTTTTATTGATACATTTATAGCCAAATATTATTGATTTTTTTTAGTAATATTATTTATGATGGGAGTACATAGACGTGTAATAGCACCAAGTATTATAACTCAAAGAGCTAGAAGTGTTCTTAGTAATTTTAATATGAGTTGTGATGATACTGGAAAACTCATTCTTAAACCAACAAGATCACGACATCATGAAAATTAAAGAAAAAAAAAAATATATATATAACTTTTATGTTAATTGTCAAAGTGTTCATAAAAATCTGAATTATTATGCAGGGTGATCACAAAAAATATGTATAAATCACATTTTTGATACTAGTGTAAAATTTAAGATATTATTTTGTTGTACTTAGTATTTAAAAAAATGATAATATTATATTTAATAATTCAAATTTGTACTTTTTATTCTTTAAAATTTTAATCTCATTAAAAAAATCAATACATATATATTTGTATAGATTTAATCTGAAAAATAATGACATACATAAATTATGAATATATTAAAAATAATAATCAAAGTATTAACATTTTTCAATAAAATAGTTTAAATAATAGATTACCATGGTTTATTTCAAAGCAATATAATAATATAAATATAATATTATATGTATTAGAGTGTCATACACTTCTAAATAATATAGTTTATAATTAAATAATATTAAATATATATAATTAAATAATATTATTAAATTAAATAATATTGTATATATATGTATATTATGATTAAAAAATTTGTTATTTCAACATATAAAACTGTAAATATTAAGAATTTTCCAATTAAATAAACATAACAATATAATTCTCTACATAATTTTTTACTCAGAGTTAAATTATAATTTTGATTATTACAATATTATTCTTCTAAACTCATATAGACAGATATGATATTGTAAAATTTCAAGAAATGTTAAATAAAGATAAGTATGCAAATGTAAAATAAATTTATTTTAATGTATTTTAAATAAAATTTTTTATTAAAAACGTATATTTTTAATTTTGAATTTTATATTCATTTTTAATTTTTAAGCTTATTAATTGTGTCTTTTTATAATTAATAACGTAATTATGATTGAACTATTTTAAATAATATAAAATGAAAACAATAACATTTAAGTATTTGTATGGATTAAGGTTATTAAATGAAAGATACTATTATAACGAACAAAACATCTATTCGTATTAATATTTTGCATATTATTACAATTTTCGCAATGCACAATCACGCGATTTATTTCGTACAATATTTCATATACAATATTACTTATTTACGCAGACCAGTATTCATTCAAAATCAACTATAGCGTTATATGTTAAGACGCATTTCTCAGTCCCAGTATTACATTACCTACGATATATATATATACAAGGGATAATTATCAAATATTATATGTGTAACATTCTAAACATTGCTTTTAAGCAATGTTTATTATAATGTTTAACTAAAAATTTTCAGTATTTGCATTTCTAAGTGCACATTTGTAACATGTAATATATTTAATTATTTCATACATGTATACTTTTCTTTTTTATTTTTACTGGAAGTCTTTATAATAATTTGGATTAATTTTATTAAAAATAAAATTGTCAGTTTATATAATTTTAAATTTGAAAAAATGACATGTTTTTTCGAATTTCTTACATATCTTATAATATACTCAATTTATGAGTAAAATATTTAAAAATTATTAGCTGATTAAATATTTATAAATGAAAAATGAGATTATGTGAAATTCGTTCAATATTTTGAGTTCCTTATGCATTTTATTATTAGCAAAACAGGAACATTATTATGTATATATATTTTTGAATTAAAAATTTGTTTATTATATCTTTTAAATAATAAAATTAATTGTGACTGTTTGCTGCTTTATATTTATAAAACAAAAGAACACAAATAGGCAATTTTTAATTGATATATAAAATTGAAAATTACAATAGTTTTATAAATTCTGAAGTGTATATAATTACTTGGTTCATTTGCTTATTCACATTACTAAAGTATTTTGTAAAATTATTTATTTATGGTATTTGTTTCAGTACTTTTTCATTTCATATCTTGTACATGCGAGGATCAATATTTAATATATTAAATATTGAAAAATAGAAAGTTATAGTATAAGATATATTTCATCACAAAAACCAAGCTAACATAGCATGGTCGAATTCATTTATGCATGGAACTCAAAAATAATTCAATGGTCATGCTCTCTAAACTCACGTGCTAGTGCATAGAAAATAAGTCACCAGCTGAAGGGAGAGGTGCTAATCCACCCGTAACATCAGGTAATTGAGTCAAATCAGGTAAATTAGAAATATGTGATTTAACTTCAGATCGTACAGCACATACTTTTTTAAGCTTTTCTTTATAATCCTGAAATATTATTAAATTCTGTAAATCATATACATATATTTTTTAATAAATATAAAGGATTTATTTCTCAAAAAGAGTATAACCATACTTCCAATGTTGCTTGAGCTTGTTGGAGTAACTGTCTTTGTGCCAAAGTATAATCTCTAAGCATAGTTAATAATCTTCTTCTGTCTTCCATCTCTGCTTGTAATCTTCCATTATAATCTGCTAATAATGCAGCAGCTTCATTTACTGCAACACTTAATTGATCAGCAGCTGCTCTATCTGCTAAATTTGCAAGAAGTGAAACTTCAGATACTTCTGGTGGTAAAGATGCAATACGTTCTCTAACACCAGCATCTGAAGATGCTGTGTTTTCCAAATCCTGAAATAAAGAAGGCTTTTTTTTAGTAATTGCCTTCAATACATTCATGTGCATATACACATATTTAAGTATTTAATTTATATTTTTACATTATTTCTAAATGTAATATTTATTTAAGAAAATAAGAGTATTATTTTTTTCGTTTTATGAAACTTCAAGTTTAGTAAATAAAAATATCTATTTTTCAAAAAGTAAAAGGACTATTTAATATGTAAATTTTAAATAAAATCAATATTATATTATTTTATTGTTTAAAATTAACAAACAAGAAATAAAATATTTTTTATTAAAAACATAAAAATGCATTATGAAATAGATTAAGAATATAGATGATATATAAATAGAATATAAAACTACTATTGGGGGTGGAAATATCAAATTGTAATTATGCTTGCCAATATGCCTTATGGATTCAACATATATTTTTCTATATATAAGATAGTTTATTGCTAACGATACATATTCCGAATTTTTGTTCTTTTTATAAATGGTATTAACCATTAAAGCTTTGATGAGTTCCTCTGTTTCTGGTGGATCTCCAGCAGGAGTACGAGGACTTAATGTTACATGTAGCTCTTTGGTTCCATCCACTTCAACTTCAGTCTCTGATTTTTTTCTCTCCTTTTTATCTTTCTATAATAATAAACATAACATAATTAAAGATATTATATTTAATATAGATTAAAATTAGTATTATATGTTACCTTTACTTTTTCTATATCATTCTTAAGTTTTTTTTTTGGAGGTGGTGTTCCTGGATCTCTTGATGTATCTGTAAAAGCAGCTTTAAACTCTGCAATTTGTGTTTTGTCATAAACTCCCCTTTCTTCCCAAATTTGAAGCAGCCTATTTAATCTTTCTCTTGTCTTTTCATCAAATCCTTTCATGTGTTCAAAAGCTTTTGGTAAAACTGTTTCAAATTCTTTTCCAAATTCTGGTCCTTTTTTTTTACTGTTTTGAATAACATCGTTTGCCAGATACATAAACATAAGTTTACGATTATCCTTCACTGTAAAAAATACAGTAATAATCATATTTGAAAAAATTTATTAATTTTATGAAATTTTAGAATAAATTAAAATAAACATTTTGCTAAAATTGTAAAATTTAATTCATAATAAAAATTGTAATTAAGAAATTAAGCAGAGTTAAATAAATTATAGCATTTATAAAAAAATATATTGAAATATATATTATTTATGATATAATTACAATTTAAATAACAAAACTGTAAATATTAAGAAATATTATAAAATTTATAATAATATAATTTACATAAATATAAATTGCATATTTGTATGAAAATATATCTCTAAATTAATAAATTAATATTAAAAATTATAATATCATTTAAAATATTATATATTATAATTGTAACAGATAACTATCAATAATATAAATACAATTGTGCAGTTGACATACTGTTATGAGAAATATGTTCATAATTACGTAGTGAAGGACTAATTTACAAGTTAACCTAAAAATTTCGTTGAAGATTATTTTATTTAGCATATAATATAAAAATAATTCAATAACAAAATAATATTTGATACTCAAAATTTGAAATGTAAAATAAAAAGATATACTTACGGCAATCTTAACGTACCTTTACACATCTCTTTAAACCAGACTTTCACGATGGTCGGATGGTGTTTTCTGTGATGAATTAACCAAAGAGAAAGTGTTTGAATACTCTGTTGAGAAGGATTTAAGTCCATTAGTCTTTTCACCAGTGCACTTTCTGTAAATCCTGTCATTTTCAAATTAAAATGTTGTTTCGTCAATAAAAGTTATTAAAAATTGCTCGTATTCTAACTCACGAGCACGAGCCGCACAAGTGTACGACTCAACAGCTGAAATACAAACACGAACGGCGTATAAAATGTTGCACTGCATGTACTTCCGTCACTTTTGATATTAGCGTCATCTTTTTCAAATTTTCTGAACTACGTTGCATTGTATTGTCAATTTCGATCGATAATTTAAATATTGTACAAAGATGAAATTATAATTTCTTGATAACTATTGTGTACATATATATATATATAACACATGTAATTCTTAAAAATTTTTACTTCAAGGAGAAAAATACAACTTATAATATTAACAAGTACATATTATCAAAATAAAGTATATTCTAATTATCTATTTTATATATAAGAAAAATATTATAGTTTTTTTAAGTATCGAAGTAATAATTACAAATTAAAAAGAAATAAATAATAAACTAATTTATCATAACTCTTCTTTATCGATAACACAAAGATTTGATAAGAACTGCGCATACTAGGTACTGCATTTTCTTGAATAGAGCGCAGCAGTGATTTCCAGGGATTAGTGCGTCGTCGTAGTCGAGGGGTGAAAAGGGATTATGTATCGTGGGTTAGTTCGTTCTTCGTACCTGCCAATTCGTATTTCGTGTTTCGTTGCGCGTGAGACTCGTGCGATCCTCGAGCGAGGCACATCGTAATGGCCGCGACCTGACTCGGGTGATGTGCATGCGAGCTACCGTGTTCGCGTTACGTGAAGCAGACGAGCGGAAAAAGAGGTAGGGTAAGCAAATACGAAAAACGAGAAAATACGACGAAGTTTAAAAGTTACGCGATTTCTGTGCGTATCGTGAGTGCTTGTGGGTGGGCGAGGCGTGAGCTCACAATAAAAGTCTCGAGGACGACGAACCATGAGCGAAGATCGAAGCGAAGAAGATCCTTTAATGGATCTTTGGTATAGCAATTGGGAACAACAGTGCGTTGAAGCATTGGAAACAGAACAAGATTACGAAACGCAACTGCACAACGAAAAGGAACTTTATTCCCAGCAGATGTGGACGAGTTTTCAGACGACTGCGTCGGCCATCGCCCAGCTGTATAAAGGCAAGTTAATTTGATGATAATATTGATCATCATTTATATCTTTCCTTCATTCATTTATAAAATGACTTCCGATGTGTACGAGTAACGAGAACATTTCGTAGTTACATCCATTTGCGTGACATCCATTTTGTGCGACGTACGAGAGGATACGCCACTGTTCTCGTTCCTCGTTTGCTTCGATTCCCTTTTTTCGCCGCATGTGCATATCGATCTGATCGTGTAACCAGTTCCTTTCGGCTTTGCTCTTTTACAGATCGTACGCAGGGTGTCTCTCTATGGGTACCTTTCCAGACTGCTGCAGGTACCGTCACATCGTTGTACAAAGGTGCGTGCACTTCCTTGGTCTCTCTTGTCAACAATGTGAGCAAGATAAATCTTCATTCTAACTTTCTTATCCTCCCTTTTTCTTTTTTTATAACATTATCCTTTTTCTGTCGCTTTTCCTCTCTTTTTTATCCTCATATCTATTCAGTCATTCTTTTGTATAATCGTCATTTACACACAACATATACATAATATACACACAGTGGTAATGTGTTTGCATGTATATGTGCGTCAGATCGCTTCGCACAGCTGACCAATGCTGAAGGTCAGCTGTTAATTGACGCAAACTTTCAGGACTATTACGAATATTTATAGAAAATAGTTGATTTATGTTATTTTCAGAAAATTAGATCATTTTTTGCAGATAATTATATATAAATTCCATATTAAATCAATGTCAAATATTTATTAATGATTGCAAGTATTATGTATGATGCTGATTATGATGCTTATTTTAATGATTATTTTTGTATTTTTATTCATTTTGAAATAAATATAATGTTTCTTTCTCTATTAAAATTTTAATTTTTTTATCCTATTATATATTATTTGAAAATAATTTTAAATTTTCAAAATTATTATTTCAATTTTTTAATTATATTTAAAATAATACATTTTAGTTTTAAAAATATAAATTTATGATTATATCACGAAAGTTCTATTCTTTTATGGCTATTATATTATTTTATATGTTCATTTAATAACTTCAATAATTTATATTATTTAGTATTTTGTATGTATAGTTATTTTAAGTTTAAGTTTATCCAATTATAATTATTTATATAAAGATAATTTTTTTAATATTATTCTTTTGGTTATTTAGTAATTTATTATATTAAAAATATGTATATATTTTATATAATCTATTAAAAAATATGTATTATATATTTAATTAATATTATATATTATTATTATATATGTATTATATATTTAATTAAATATTATATATTTAAGGCAATGTTAACACATTATTTATATAATTTTCTGTGTAATAAATATTATTTATTTTGTAAGTATGAAATATTTTAACAGATTCTATGGACAGCATGCGTCGATGCAGTGAATTAGGTATAGAAATGGGCCGACAAAAGCGTAGTAAAGAAATTATGAATTGGGCTAGGAAGAAAAGGCGTATGATTCGTAGAGAAGATTTGTTAGCATATCTAGCTGGAAAACCACCTCCACCTCGACCACATTCGCATAGGTAAGTGTTATATCAATTTCTTTAATATACATACAAATGTGTTCTCTATAGCTTTTAGATAAAATAATTTCAAAAGCTGGGGAAGACATTAAAATCACACTATTATATTTTACTATAAAAAAATATCTTAATTGTTTTATTTTATAGGCATTAATGCATCAATAACTTTTATAAGGTTTGTCCTATTAATGGAAGTAACACAGATATAAAATGAATATTAACAAATTTCAGAAGTTCACCTAAACCAAGGATGATGGTTTGTAGTTCGCCTTCAACAGAAAGTTCAACACCAAATATGGTTGTTGCACCAACACCAATACCTGGAAATGATCCTGATCCTGAATTACATACATTTAGAGAAGCAATTGCATTGTCTGGTAAGAATTATTTTAATATAATAAATATAAGTAAAAAATATAAATTAAAAAAAATATTAGAATCATTGTGCATTATTTAAAATTTATAGTGTTTCATAATTGTAATAATAAAAAGATTATATTAATGATATTTCATTTATTATATAATAATAATATTATATAATAATATAATAGTTTTCTTAAATAATTAAAAAAAATCTTCTTAATAATTTTAAATAGGCTCACCAATATCTCGGCGTACTGGAAGACAAGCCGAATTATCGGCTTTTATTAGTAGCGAATTCGCTCGACATCATAAACGGCCTGCTTCGCATGACGTGGATATGGGATCTCCCACGCACAAACGTTCACGTTTCATGTAACGGCGCGCGATGTGTAAAGTAGCCTCACTCCCTTGTTCCCCATTAATTAATCAATTGATAAATTAATTATTAACGGTTCAACTCCCCTACATAGTTCCCGGTTAAACATAATCACTTCAAGAAGATGGCAATGACTTGCATTGTCATATAAAACACGTTCGTATATTTCGAGTAATTTATATTATCTGTCACGTTTCATTATTATTATTTATTAAGCTTTATAGTTTTGGTTTTTATATCAATAATCAGGGTAATTAATTTTATTTAATAAATAATTAATTTAATTAAATAATATAATCATTTAAATTACTGTATATTATTTGGGGAAATTTTAGTTTGTTAAAGTTTAAAGTTATGATGCAAAAATTTATTATTATACATACTAGAAAAAATCTATTTTGAAATTATTTATTTATTTATATAAGCTGTGAGATAATACAAACGTGTTATAACGATACCACTCAAAGTGCCCATGCAGAGTGAATGTCATTGTTTTATAAGCATAAAATCTGTATATGTGATTATTAGTTTATCGATCTATAAACCAAGAGTATGAACCTTGCCAAATGTATTATGAGATGTTAAAAGCTGTAACTAACATGCTTTACACAATTGATGTGTATGTTAAAAATTAGCAGCTAATATTTCGTGATACTTTTTTCAGTCACTTTATAGTGTACTGTAATTTTTTTAAATGGGATGTTCTAAAAGTGAGAAATGAATTGGAGATTTAATGTTTTATAAATATATTACTATCTACGATTGTAATTTTGCGAGATAAAAGGGAACGGGGAGAGGATGATTATAAAATGTTTTTTCATAATCCAAAGGATCGCTTCTTCTGATTATAATATTGTTATAATTATTAAATGATCGTAGATAATTCATATTTGAACGCTTTTATCAATAAAAAAAATCATTTCATATGGCTTTCGTTGGCAATAAAAAAGAAATAAGTAATGATAGAAGAAAAAAGACGTAAGTGAAAGTACTAAAAAAACATGAGATGTTGACAAATTGATTTTTGTAATTCTGTAATTTTTATTTACTACTTATGAACAAGGGATCTACATTTTCTGTTATATGATAGAATAATCATACTCTATATGTAGAATAATCATAAAATTGTCTTTTCGATAATATATTTCATTGTTTTTACAATCCTTTTGTTTGTAATTTTGCATCTACTTTATAATGTTTATGTGTGCGATCCCTTGGAAATAATCTAAAAATGCTGCTGCCATGTTTTATGCGTCATGACATCCACGCCAAAGGTTTAATTAGATTGAGATCGAGCTTGAAAGCAAGGTTCAAAGAAGACTTTAAAAAATGATGTTCACGTTTCATTCTTTCCATATGTGTCGCGGGTGCTCATAATTGTGTAACTAATTGATAAAATTCTTAAATAGACTTTGTGTAGTTATAAATCTTAAACATATTAGAGTAAGCAATGCTTATATCAAACAAAATCTACGGATAAAATGAACGGATCGGTAGGAAAAATCTATGTGAAGTTCCTTCCAATCTCTTTATATCCGATGTCAATTGGATGATGTCAGTGATGAAAAGATGATCATAATATAAAATTGATTTTTATCTTTTGGCGTATATGTTATAAGCAAAGGGTTGAGCAATGTGTTGGAAATATGTCTCAGGCAAAGTCTGTATGAAGACAGTGCAATGTAAAGGGATCTACTTTTACACTAATATGGACTTAATCAATAAACGAGCTTTTCGTCTTAGATGTAGCCGTTGTTGGAGAGACATGGGCAGCTCTTTGCTGTATATGCATATACATATACGTTATGTGTATGTGTATTTGTACATATACGTGCATATCTTATAAGAAGCATTATATTCAAAGACTCATATTGGAGTGATTTATCGCTTCATTTTTAAGGTCATTGTAAATGTATATTATTTCTAGCGTTGTGCCTCGTAATTACTTCTATTTGAATTTTGAAGATTATTAATTATAGGAAATTCGAAAATGTTTCAATCGAACTGCCGGTAAATTTATTTAAGAAAAGAGTTCAATTTTCCTATACATTTTCGAATTTCTTTTCATTTGTTCTTCAAAGTCATTTAGAAGTGAATTCGTTTTAGTTTGTTTCCTTTTTCTCGACATTGTTTGAGCACCGTTCCGGAAACAAGCGAAAAAATTGTTATTCAGTTGTAAATATTAAATATAGCGTAAATTCGTAATGATAACGATAAACAATAGCCTTAGGGGTATTGCTAATATTATCATTAATATCGATTACTATGCGATAGCTTTAATAATATTTATCATATGATCGGCAATTATAATAAAACTACAAGGACTGCATTTGACTCTACTTTCCTGACCAGTTTGGTAATGCAGGGTCATGTTTCTGAAAGTTCTAAAAGTTCCATTCAAACGAAATGTATAATACAATATTAAGGAGTATCTTTGTACGTTAATAATTTAATTGCATCATTTGTTTTTAAAGTTTTTAAAAAATGAAATTCTTTTTTACAGCAATATTCTATTGATTGATTTCTTGATGGATCTTCGTACAAAGGTAACTCTAAGAAAACATAGAAGAAAGTAACATGCTGAAGATGCCATATTTAGGAATACTTTATTGATAAGAAAATAATAGTTAATGATGAACATCGAGTCATTTTGTACAGGCACCGTCATCTTTATTTCTGTTCTTTTAGTAAAATATTTCCAATTTATACTCAAGAGCTGTTCTTAGTCGTGATAAAAAAATCTATGTTTGTTTATATTGGATTGATAATGTGTTATTTGTTTGATTACTTGCAAGATTTTGTCAGTATAATTGATATTGTTTTATCTTGCATAAAACTAACTGTATTCGTGAGATATTTTGAGGTCAGCAATTAAGTTTTCCCATATATATAGGGAGTTTTCCCTTTTTCAGAAAGAGTTAATCTTGTTAGTAATCTATGTTGTATTTTATACTGAAAATATATTTTTTATTTATACGGTCCATGCAATATATTGTGCACAGCTTGAAAAAGAAATAAATGATTTTATTAAAGTTTGGTATTATTTATAACTTAAAGTTGTAAAATAATATTTTTTGTATGTAAATTTTTTGAGATTGTAAACGAATAGGAAAAGATATGAATAGTATGTCTTTCATAATGAAATTTAAGATTTTGTGTTATTAATAATCTTTTTGTCAATCGATGACTTCCGTCTTTCTTTAATGAAATGTGTAATTCATATGTACTTGCTGCCAAAAGAAGTTTCCAATGATGTTGCCATTATGCAAAACCGACTGTTGTGTATAGAAATAGAAAACGTAGCTTATAGGGCGCTAAAATTAATCGATTAATAGTAAAAATAAATTAATCCGTTTTTATATTAATAAATTGATAGTTGTCTAGAATAATCAGATAAGTTAAACAAATATCAATATTTATTATTCATTAATCGATTAATCTTCAGCCTTGATAGGTGAAATCGCGAGGAATCACTTCTGTATCATATCTTTTTCACAGTAATAGTAGTTCGTACGCTAATTATACAGGTGCATAGGGACGCGTACGTGTCAAACACAGGGCACCAAGAAATTTTCTACGAGCCATTTTTTTTATTCTGATGCACATTAATCGCAACATGATGTACTTTTTTTCAAAAAAATGTATCATCATATTCTACTTGCATGAACACTGAAAAGCCGTGATATGATACGAAAATGTATGCTCACGGCAAGGCGAGAAATGGTGCTGTTATTTTTTGCGAACATAAGAAGCTTGTATATTTTTGCGTCTCTTGTTTGTAAGATAATTATTTACAAATAAAATTACAAAGAAAAAAATATTGTTATATCGTCAGTAATCACCTTTTGTATATAAATTATTTATATATTTTTCATAACATGTATAAAAAAATTTTACAAATCGCTTTAGATATTCATTGTGATATTTACATGTTTTATTTTTATGCATTCGATTTGTACACTTTGTATAAAATTCATTGTATAATCAATAAGAAAAAAATTAATTTCTTTATCTTACTCTTATTTCTTATTGTCTAAATAATTTATAAAAATATATTCTATTATATTGGCATTTACATTTCCATTTACATTGATTAATTTCATCCATAATCACAGATAAACAATATGTGAAACCTTTAAAAAGTTTAGATTTTTGTATTTTTTCTTACTTAATTTTTTAATATTTATCAATAAATATATATATAATATTTATCAATAAATATAATTAATTGAAGTAAATCAATATAATAATTTTAACATAATTTAATTTAATATAGTAATTTTAACATTTAATTTTGATATTATGGAAAAAATTAAAAACGAGAATACATAATTAGAAAATTTATGCAAGATACTAATTATAAAATTAATACAGTTTTCAATGTTATCTATGATAACAATATTTCTATATCTGTGATTATGAATTAATAATGTATAATAATTTAAGGCACCATAAAAAAAAATTAAAATATAATAAAATAATTTTATATAATACTTATATGTTATTTCAATGTATATTGAATTAATTTATATTTTTATGGCTTATATAGAACTATATTTCTCTTGAAAATAAACGAACTTTTTTTATAATATTTTAGTATATATATTATAAAAAAAAATGACAGAATGACATATGCATCTTGTGATTTAATTAGAAATTAGTTAATTTAATAAAATAAAAATTGTAATATAATCTTATTGTATTTATAAATTCGTACAGTTAAAATGACTGTACATATGTTATAATTACATGAAATTTTACATTGACTATAAATAAACTCAAATGTTTTAGTTGACTTTTTATATATTGATATATACATTTAGTATTTGAATATATATATATATATATTCATATATTCATATATTCATTTGAATATATAATTATATATATATATATATATATATATATATATATATATATATATATATATATATATATATATATATAATTAGGTAAGTTATTAGACAAGATTAAAATATTCGAAAATAAGATTAATGTTCTTCTATCGTTATTTTGAATTTTATAATCTGCTATCTTTAATAATATTTTCTGGTGCATCTAATGCTCTTTTTCTGTTAGCTATAGCATTCATTAATTTTCTTTTAGGTCCAAGTGGAAGTTTAAGCATGGCGATGTCAGTTTCAGTTAGTAACATCAAGGCTTCTAAATCAATTTGTTCTGATTCTAAAACCGGATGAATAGATGATAAATTGTTGGCAACTAAAAATCTTTGCAATGGTGTCCATTCTTCATCAGTTTCTTCCTCTATAAATTTAATTTGTTTTTATATAAATTTGAAAATAAAAATTTAAAACAAAAATGTCATGTATTGATAAAATTATAAAATTTAATTTATACAAGATAAATTTACCTGAAAGTAAATCATCATCCCACATACTTTGCCGACGAGCTAAACTACCTGCACTTCCTATACTGATTTCTTCGTTGTGCCCATTGATTCTATGACCATTTATAGATCCATTTACGGAACCATTCACGCAAGAGTTACCGTTTTGTTCATGTGCATCCATTTGCGAGAATGGCAGGTTATCGAAAGTAGTAGTTATCTAAAGTTAAAACAGCAGTCTTCTATAAACTGCTTTAAATAAATTTTAAATCATTATATTTGAGACATTTCAATAATTTTTATAAACTATTATTTCAGTAAATATCTATTGTAATAATAATAAATTCTTGAAATATATTAATAATATTTTTTTTTCTTAATTTTGTACTATTTAAAATGTATTGTAAATGTATGTAATAATATATAACATAAATTTACAACTATTCATTATAAAAATAACCAAAAAAATAAAATTGAAATATATTTTATAATTCTGTGAATATTTATTATTAAGTCCAAATATTTATTAAAAATCATTTCGCAATTGAAGTTTTATATATTTATAAATTATAATGTGATTTAATTAAAATGTCCCGTTATATTATTATAGAATATTTTACAAAATATTGCGTTAGTTTTCTAAAAAAAAATTAAATTTATTTAAAATAATAGATCTTTTTTATTTAATTTTATTACATGCGTATAAGTATATTATAAACTTACCGCTCTTCGAAATGCTACTGATCCAAAACCAGGTCGATTGAAAATACTCGCTGGTTCTTGTAACAAGACATTATCTTTTATATCATTTACATTTTCTCTATCTTGTTCTATATCATCATCGAAGGATCGATCACCTAAGAGATCAGGAGTACTTTGTGCTTTGCTTAATGTACCCCAAACATCTGAAATTTTTCCTCTCTTTCCTATTTGTTGAGTTTGAGTTTCATAAGTCCCTACATACATTATTTCAGAATCTCTTCTAAGTCCAGTGAGGCTACGTATCGATTTTTTTCCATTTACTTCAATCTAAAAATATATAATTTAATTAGAAATATGAAAATTTATTTTTTTTATTAAATATGTTTTATATAATTAATATAGAAAAAATTGAAATAGATTAAATTTTTATTTGACATTAACTTTCATATTTAGAAAAGCTTTAATAAATTTGATTTTAAAATTGATAACATTAAAAATCATTTCTTAATTATATAATATATAATTAAATCTATAAAAAAAATATATATTGAAATATTCAGTCACCTCTATTACTTTAAAATCATCAACGGCTTTTTTCGCTAAAGCTTTTTTACATACTGCACTACCATGTTTCTTTGTGGTAGTGCCGACGATATCGCTAAAGGTTGGTGAAGGTTTTACTCGACCTTTGAAGGTCAACACAGTATGTTTGTGAGGTAGAATACCGAATTCGTTAACCGTAGTTAAATCCAATTTTGTTCGATCTTTTGATAATTTTTTTTGTTCCTTTTCAGCTCGAATTTCTGCCATTTTTTGTTTTTTCATATATTCTTTTAATCTGTTTTGTGCATAATTATAGAAATTAAAATTGTATTAATGTTAAATCACATTAATGTTGATATAAATTTTTAATATTTAATGATTCCATAAATACCTTTTTTCAGCATCTTTTTCTGCTTTTTCTCGAAGTAGACGACTTTTTTTGCGATTATTTAATTCTTGATCGGCTTGAGCAAGATCTAAAAACTGAAGAGTCATTTCTCTTCCATTTATAGCAGCTAAATCTCTAGCTGAATGTCTATCGATGTCTAAGGACCAAATATTGCAACCGAATTTCACGAGAAACTTGACACAAAATTCATGACCCCTTGCTGCCGCCAGATGAAGGGCCGTATTACCAAAATAATCGGTTTTGTCGGGATCACCCCTACGAAAAAAATCGTTAAAACATAAATTATTCTACATCTGCTATTTAATACATATATTCACGCAAAATAAATTATAGGATGGATTCTTTTTATAATGAATAGTAATACTTAGTATTACTTTCGAAAATTTTGAAAAAATTTATTATTTTACTATAGTATATCTTTGAAAAATCAATATTTGTATTTAATTATTGTTAAATTTTAACGATGTATATATATATGTATATACACGCCATATGCACGCACGCACGCACACACACACACACACGCACGCACGCACGCACACACACACACAATATTTTTTGTTTTTGTAATTGTTTGTTATTTTTGAAAATAAATATTTTCAAAAATATTTATTTTATTTTAATTATAAGTAATTTGTCCTGTGAAAATAATGAAATAAATGAGTTTTGTACCATCATATCCTGTCACGCGAAGTCATACAAACGGAACAAAGTTCCGGAAGGATAGCAGGTCTTATATCGAATTTCTATCGTTCGTCGACCACACTGAAGCCAGTCGAACGACATATGATCTTATTTACAATAGGCACGTGCTATCTTTCAGATCTTATGTCAGTTATTCACGAATCATTACTGATTTTATGAAATAATATATTAAATATATAAAATTATAAAATTTTATAATTTATATTATTAAAGTTATAAAATTTCTATGATTCGACATAAATTATATTTAAAATTGAAACAAATAGTAGTAAAATTTTACTGGTATTTCATTCAATGTATTTATTGTTATATATTATTCTATTATGCGATATACTACATTAAACCGTTTACTATCCATACATAATAACACAAATAATAGTAAATTACAATAATAAAATACAATACGAAACACGATTATTTTATATTATATTAGATTTAAAATTTTTGAATTTTGTTCTTTTAACGTATTTGAAAATATTTAAATTTAGTATATATATATATATAATTCATATGATTTAAATACTTTTTAATGATTTATATTTTAAAATATATTTTCCACATATATTTATTTTTATCTTGAAGATTAATATTAAAAATGTGATCTTCATTTATTTCTTTCATATTTTATAAATTATATTTTTGCAACTAATTATAAATATTAATCTTGACTAAAGTAGTACTTTCGGATTCATTTCAGTAGTATTTCGAATATAACGGTGGAAAGTGGTTGTGTTCATGTTAGTGATCGAAATTATCGATTATTTTTCTTTTATTTCTAAGTGAATGTATTTGTTTTTTCTAAAATTTTATCGAAAATTTATTTTTAAAATGGGTAAGTGAATATTTTTGTTAAAAAAACCTTAAAATTGAGAAATGATTTTAAATAATTAGTTACAGTTAGGCATATACATGGGTATAACAATTCCTCGTTCCCTTGTTTCATTTCATTCCGTTCCTTTGCATTTTGTTCCATTCGTATTCGATTGTTTTTCATCAGTGCTCGCTTGGCCGTAATTTCCGTTTGTAGGGTCGATAGATGCCAGATTATACCATATATTTCCGGTTTCACACATCTGTCAACTTTTAATAGAACATTCTCGTATATACAATACGCATACGTAATTAAAAAAAAAAGGAAACTACGTTCTAATCTTAGGTATATTTTAAAAGTAATCAACGTTACACTAATTAATGTAACTTTTTCAATGTTTCGTGAATGTCATTCATACGAAGTATTGTTAAAATTTTCGTGTTCACTAACCACAACGACCTCGTATTTAATTTACATGTGACTTTCAAGGTTAACTAGAGATATGTGTAAACTTTTTAACTTTCGCATGAAATTCTAATTCTCTTAAAAAATCTTTTTATTTAAGTATTATATTATAAAATTCAACATAGAAATTTTAAAGAAATTTTTAAATTCACAATATGATACGGTAAGATTAAATTCATTATAATTAAATATCAAAATATTTAATTTTAATTAAATAATTTTTTTAATACAGAAGTAAATTTCAAAAAATTTATATTTTTATTATTTTAAAGTAGAATATATTATAGAATATATTGTGAATAAGCTTATTAAAATTATAAATTCTGCGCATGCGTAAGTGTTTTAACCGCGGAAAGCACTCAAATAAGAAAAGTTATATAGTGGCGCCAAAAAATAATAACCTCATTGTGGAATTATATAAGTTACATTGTTGTAATCAAGAATTTTATTATTTATGAGTTATTGTAAATAATATGGTAAGTTTATGCAAACATATATATTAATAAATAAAATTTATACAATAATAAAAATTTTTTCACAATTATTAATTATAATACGTAAAAAGGATATTTTTGTAGAAAATTCTATTATATCTATACATGTTTCTAGAATATGTTTATAAGTAAATAGTTTTGCGAGCATACCCTCTGGCGACGAGCAGTCTCAGAGCATCTATATGACCTTCAAAGGCTGCCCATAATGTAGGGGTCATTCCTCCGTCATCCCGTGCGTTACAATCCTTTTTTGTTGTTTCTTTTAAGATGTCTAAGGCGCCATCGCGTGCAGCTCTATAGAGGAAACAATTATATTCAAATAATCATATACAAAATATTACTAAAAGATTTTTTTCTCTCTATACAATCATATATATATATATATATATTGTTTTAACATATAGATATTTTAATTATATTAAATATTTAACATGTGTTATATATATTTCTTCAATATTTAATGATATTTTTAATTTTTTTTATAAATTATTTTAGAATAAGAAAAAAATTAAAAATATTATTATTATATACAGTTTATTTTTATATATATCTTTTTAAACTGTATTTATTGTTATAAAATTAATTTGACACAATATAATTGAAAGATTAAAGTAATTATCTTTCATTAAAATATTATTAATTTTTTAAATAATTAGTTTTATTATAGATATATTTTTCTGTTTAAAACAATTGTATTTACAAATTGATATTTAATTACTAGTTATCATATTTTTTTATAACTTTCTAGTTTTATTTTTGAATTAAACTTCAAATCTTGTACTGGATTAATAATACGATACACTACATTATAGTTTTCTCTTTCATTCGAGTTTTCTTCCTTTAATTAATTTTTCTCTAATTAAGAGGTCTTATACAAGATTTTATATTACACACATGCAATGTTCAAAATTTATACATATATATATATATATTTTTTATTTATTTTTTTTAAATATTTGATTACTTCATTATATTTTATTCTACAGATTTTTAGAAATTTAATTATTGATTTATTTAAAATATACATACCTATAAAAAATTATAAGAAAATTCTAAATAAGAAATGAATAAATAGTAAAAGAATTTGTGTATTGTCTATATTTGTGTATAGAAAATATTGTATATATAAAGTTTTTATCAGATATATATTATAATTTTTTATTTTTGACATTTTTGTTCGTCATGGATTTATTTTATTTAAATAAAAGTGTGAGTGTTATAAGAAAAAAAAATACTTTATCTTCACTATATTAAATAAATCTCTTAATTGTTATCTTTTTCGAGTTACAATAATTATTATTATATAAATTATTTTTATTATTATTATATAATTATTATTATGAAAGTTCACAAAATTAAGTTTAAAAGAAAAGTAAAATTAATTAATTAAAATTAATTTTAAAGATATTTTTAATAAAATTATAAAAAAACAATTTATATATTATATTAAGTTTAAAATAACGATTTATTTTATTAAATAAATATTTTTACTTGAAATAAATTATTATATCTCTTAATTAAATGAATTTTTTCAGTGAAAGATGATATTCAGAAGTGCTATGTATACCTAGTATTCGTAGAAGTGAATTGGGTGATAAATCTTCGTGCTGAATCAAATAAAAGCAAAGGTGTTCTCATGCATAAATTCCGCACGCGCGGCGTGATGTACATATACCGATGAGATAGTGCAGGATCATAAATATTGTACATTTTTAGGTAAATAGATATTTAAAATTTTTTTGAATTTTTTTATTCAACAGTTGTTTATATTATTTATTTTAAATGTTATTACAAAAAATTTCATTAGCATCGATGAAGTTGCATGAATAATGTAATAAATCAATTGATGTAATATTGATAGTTTAAAAATATTATTAATTTTTATTAGTAAATAGTAATATAGTAATTTTAAAGATTCAATAATTAAAGTTATTTTTTTTATCATTTTTAAATAATTCTTAGAAAAAAGAAAAATATTTATATAAAATTAATAAGTCTTATGAATCATAATATTATGCTGATTATGAAACAATGAATTTCTCTAACTGATCTCCTATTGAATTGCAGTCGGTGATCAAGATTTCAAAGTGCATACTTCGTTCTCATGGTTAACCAGGCATGTCATTTTTTCACTTTAACCAGAGACAAGAACCTGGTTCCTCGACATTTCTCTACTTTCTGGGTCTTAAATAGATATCTGATTGTAATATAAAAAATGTGTATTGATAGAAAAATAAAAATATGAAAATTCGGAAAGGTATGTATAAAGTCTGTTGTATAAAAAGAAACTTACTTGTGAAACCGTTCGGACATCATTCTGTTCCTTGATCCTTTAGAAATTTTTGTTACCGATGGCAAAACATTATTACTAAAGACAAAATTTATTGGCACTTTTTTAATAATCACTTTTAATAACAATGAATGCGAGATTCATAGATTCTGCATATTTTTTTTTTTTAAACAGTAAAAAATCACAAGTGCTGAGTATGGCGTCCAGCAGTGTACTGCTCAAACGAACTAAGGTATTACTTCGACGATGTTCTGTGGCCCCTCACCAACTCTATCTTGCTTTCAACCATTAATTTGATAAGTTCTCTCTCGCTCTTTCTTCAATTCCCGCCGTCGCTCACCTGTACCGATACCCTCATGCGAATACTAACCGCCACCTAGTGTTCAATATTCTATTGTAGAAATATACAGCCTCTACTCTACCGACATATTTTTATATTGTTTTATAAAAATTAATATATTGTAGCATTGTATTAATAATTGGATGATAATTGTGCAATTATATAATTTTTTAATTATGTAAGAATTTAAGAATTCTTTTGTGGATTAACTAATTGCTTAAAAAACTATAAAAATTCAAATTAATTTGAATTCTAATTAAATTTTTATTTATTTAATTCTTTATTGATGATTAATTATATGTTATACTTGCACATTTTATTTTTTTTTGATCTTTATTTGATTTATATAATATAATTATAAGTTAGAAATTTTGTTAATATAGATTGAAAATATAAATATATATTAATATTAATTTAATTCATTTATATATTACAGGCTGGAAAAATATGAAAAAAATCAATCATATTAACGATTGCTGGATTAGTTGGATTCTTTTTACCAGAGATGAACTAAGAAAGGTTAAGACGAAAGTTACTAGCATAGAGAGAGGACGCCGCAATCGGTGAGTCAGTACTTTTTATCAACTGAAAGTATAAATGAGACAAATATTTCGCGCCCAAATTTTTATCTTTACTTTTTACAATTCATACAAAAAAATATATTTCACATATGAATAATATTTGAAAGTTGTTTTATTGAGACTTTACAACAATCAGCATGCAAAGATTACATTGAATCTTACAGCGATATTCATTTATTTCAACGCATTTGCTAAATATACAATTGGATTACAACAAAACTATTTATATTAAGCAAAGAACATTGTTAGTGCTGCAAAAGATACTCTTGATTACACTTGAATGATTTTATATAAATATATTCAAATTTTTGATAAATTCAATTATTCTAACAAAGATTTTTTTGATATGTCTTTTTATTATTATTCAAATATAAATTTGAAAAATAATATATTTTTTTAAAGATTACACTTATGAAATATTGTTTGTATATTGCATATTTAATTTATTATATTATTGCATTCATTTAATTTTAATATAAAGACATTTGAAGATAATATTATATACATACGGTATCGAGATAATTTTTTTTAGATTTATCAGAAATATTTTTTAATTAAAATAAAAAATAGTTCTTAATTTTAACAAATATATATTAAAATATATTTTAATATCATACATATCAATACTACCATATATTATTCAATTTTTAAGAAATTGATTTTTAAACGCGTTTTTAAATTATTTAATAATAAATAGATGAAATTATCATTGATTGTGTATTTCATGAGTATCTTTAAATCGTTTATAATTTTATCGTATGTAATTTTTTTTTAAACTTGTTCTATATCTGTAAATATTGCCTCAAATACACAGCACTAACTATGATAGTAAGTAATCCATACTACTATTTAGTAAGTTTTATTTACTTACAATTTCATCACAGCTTGATTATGTTTTTCTTGTTAATTATTAATTAAATATTTCGTATATATTTACACGATATCGGAGTAAATAATTAATGTAGCATTTTCATATTTAATATACATATAATTTTCAATAATTAAGATTATATTATATAGATATATAAAATCAAATTTTAAAAGATAATATTTATTAATATTTGTCCATACTTAAGTTTAGAAAAAAAAACACAAATATTTTGTTTTTGTTAAATGTATTTTAATAATTTTATTGAAAAAGAATTAAAAAATTTGTTTCATCATAAAGAAAGATAACAATATTTGAATCTCGTGACAATGTAGAAGTAAAAAATTTAAATTTTATTAATTCTAAAAATAAGTATGTACATAATTTATTATTCTTATTATTTCTTATTTAATAAATAATTTCTCAAATATATCATACATATGTACATACATAATTGGGCGTGAAATATTAGACCGAGCCAGAGAAGCAATCTTCCAAATACATATTATCATTAAATTATCATTTTTATACGTATATTTTTTTTGTTAAATATTGGTCCATTCAAACTCGAATAACAAACAATTTTTGTTTTCTGAATAAACGCAATTCGTCTTTTTTCGTTTTATTTCGTTTGCCAAGAAAATATTTTTGAATATTTTATCTTTTCATTATCAATTTTTAGTGCAAAATGTCGAACGAAAATAAACGAAGAACTTTACTGATTTCAAATGTGTATTATTCGTACTAAAAATAAATTAAACTAGAATTAAAAAGAACGTGATTTTCATCTTACGATGATTTAATACGTTCAATCGTATTTCATCAATTTAGTCATCATATCATCGTAGGAGAAATATAAAAATAGATTCTTTTATTATCATTTGACTTTTTCATTTTTTTTTTAAACAACGCATACCACTCGTCGTAAATAGATTGTCATTTTTTGCTAGATTTCTTTTCTTTTTTTTTTATTTTTTTTTTTTATACTCGATTCGAATATTTACAAAATCCATAGATTCTTTCGTTCTCGTTATATTATCTAAGAAAAAAGTATTTTTTGTCTGAAAGATCGATTTCGACATCTGGTATAATGAAATAGGCCACAATTTATACCTATTCAATTATGTGAAACGGTTTAACAATAGAATAAGAAAGTTTTTGACAGTTAATTCTACTTTCGAATTACTGAACTTTCGTAAAATGTATTATTAGAGATATTTCAACATTGTATAATGATTGTATATATGTTTGATATGATATGAAAGAACCACGTCATATGGGTAAAGTTGTTTCGAGAAAAATGTTGTTTAAAACATTGATTACATTCTGTTATTTTCTTTTTAGCAGTCATTTAATAGCATAAGTTTGGATTAAAAAGTGGTAATACGATATATATTGAAAGCTTTAAAAACTGGAAAATATGCTTTTAGTAAAATTTCAAGAATCATTGCAAATAGTTCGTTTTTTTTTTTTCTTGCATTGTTTCAATTTTTTTTCAAGATATTTTAAGTTTATTAAAAATTTATGTTACGTTCGCGTAGTTTATGTTAAATATTTTTAACGAAAGAGAACTTTTGATACATCGCCAAGTTTGAAATAATTGCATGAATCAGCGCGAATCAATTCGCGATCGTCTCTTCGCTTTATTTTTTGCATCATAAACAATGATGAAATTGTTCATACACATGCAGAAGGCTATAGTGATCTTCGGCAGAAATATGTTTCGTGATTCCAACATAATTTCTATGTATCTTCATTATAAATATTATTAATTTTGTACAGATCAACGGATCACATAAGAGGATATGTACATTTATTATTTGTCATCAGTGCGGCAAATTTTTTATACTTATCACGTTTTTTTCTCGTGAGGGAAGTAATTTTCTTTCGAAATGATTGTCTTGGAACAAAATACAATCCGCGATAAGCTATATTAACTCTATCTACATTAACGTTTTGAGATCATTGAGCATGTATCGCGTTACTGTATTCAATATTAATCGAGAAGATAAATTTAATTATTCAAATAATTGTAATACGAAATATAATAAAAAATAATTATAAAAAGAAAATATAATACAAAATTCGGAGCGAATGTTATTAATAAGAACAATTATTCGCTCGAAAAGAATTATTTTAATAATTGTCGTACTCGTTCCATCACATTTGTTTCAAATTTCGTTTAAATTCCACGTAAAAATGCAATCGTAACAAACTGCCACATAACAAACTATCTATCCTTTCTAAACGTGATCATTATTTTATACAATTTGCGCAATGTTCATTGAATTTTATACGTCGAATATTATAAATATTTAGTTTTTTTTTTTTTTTTTTTAACAAATATACGTTATCAAACAACAAGCGGCTGTATCAACTTGGATACAATAAATTTATCAATTTCTCAATATTCTATTAAACGTGTACCTAACGTGGAAAATTCAAACATTTTTCAAAAATCTTCTTTTTCCAATCATTCGCAATACACGTTTTATTTTATTTTAATCATATTCCATGTTCGATCAGATGATGATCGATAATCTTTCTTCTAAATTTCGTGCTCTTTTATGTACAATATCGTTTCTTTGTTTTTCACAAAATCATCCAATCTTTCATCCACGTTACGAATATTATTCCTCCCCTGTCTCTTCTGATCGTTAGATATTAAATTTTTCGTTCTTAACACAGCTTCATCGTACGTTTCAGTCTCGTCCATCTCGTCCCTCGAGCTCTCAACGTCGGTTTCGGCCACGTTCTCTAATTCAGGTTCCTCGAGTAAGGCATCAGCTTCTGTCGGTCCGTCGGACGGCACATTCGTTGCTATCTGTTCGTCCATATCGATCGCGTGGCTGTCGTCTGAATTGTCAGCGCGACTTTCTTCCGTGTCAAGTGACGTTGCTGTGAAATACTTGAATTCCGCCTCTGATCCCCCGCTCTCGATGACCGCTTGCGTGTTCAAAGAGTATCGGCTCGATTGAGCGTCTTTCTGGTGTCTTTCGAACGACGCCCTCTTATTGTCATCCGATCTAGAGTGATGCAGTTTCGGTTGCCGTTGTCTTCTCAGATTGTCACCGCTGCTCGCCCTTGATCTCATTTCCACATCGTCGGATAGATATTTAGCGCAATCGATACTGAATCTGTCCACTGACAATTTCCTGGGATAAATTTATCAAACATTTTTATTTACGCTTTCGAATTACGCTTTTTAATTATCAGTTATTATTATAATCTTGAATAATGAGAATTAATATTAAGAGAATGTTAATATTTTTTAGAAGGGTGAAAGTTTAAATTAGATTAAGAATTATTATATATCTTATATTTTATGTAAAAGATGGTTAAATTTAAATTTAAAAAAATTTAATTTGCCCCCGAATTGCAAAAGAATCAAATTTAAAATTATAAAAATTACTCTTTCTTAATTAAAAACGTGATAAAAGAAGATCTTCGATCGTAAGTTCTGTTGAAACTTTTTTAACGTGCATAATTCGTAACGTTACCTATAATCTCCTCTCCGAAAATCGGGACTTTTCCTGAATTCAAGGCTGGCTTTACGTTGGCCCATGCTTCTCTCGATCCTACGATCACTTCCACTTTTGTCGAATGACATTTTATGGAAGCTGGGCGAAGAGATTTTACGAAAATCTCTAGGTGATATTTTTGTAAGATCTTTCGACGCTGTCAATTCCTCTAATAATTTTATATCTATCGAATTTCTTTTCCTCGGTACAAAATCGTCTGGATATTTGCTATAGGCACCTGTACGGGAATAATTCGTAGTTCGTTAAAAATTCATTACAGGGGGAATAACATTTTCGCATAATCACGACTGACCTGATAATTTAGGCGAGTAACCGCGACCGGTCGGTGATTTAACAGCTTCATCAACTTCTTCGACGTAATCAACTTTCGTTTGTCGAAGCAGTTGATGACGCCTCGCTGTGTCCGATCTATCTTTAACTTTCAACGTAACTGGACCTTTATTAGGAATGTGCAAATCCATCGCCATTGAAACCTGGCTGCCTCCCATCTTTTGCTGATCCAAACTTTCTCTGCTGACCTATTCAGAAAATTACTTTGATTACGTGTACGTGATTGGCAAATGATGTAGAGGAATATCTGTACAAAATCGTGTAATTAAAATAGTATGATTTTATTAAAATTACGTTTATTAAGCGATTCCATAATTAGCACAAAATAATCGATAAAAGTGTAACGTAGAATGTGTAACAAATTCTTTTTTTTGATTTTCGATATGATGACAGTTTTCTAAATTAATAGCAACATTGGAAAATTATCCAACATGTGATATTTAATATTTGTACAAGTGCTACATGTTATATCTATTCTTTGAGAATTTATTTATTTTCTTTGTTTATCTTCAAGGTTTATCTCGTTCGTTAACTTTTGCTTTTTAATTCTTATTGTAAAAAAATCATAAAGCAATTTATGAACACTCAAACGAGTTTTATGCCGGTTTCAGTTCATACGGGCCTTATCTTATCTGCATACCAAGAGATACGTACATGTATATAAACGCATAAACTTTTATATTCAAGCATTAAATATTCGAATAGTACATGTTTGAAATCGATTCAAAGAACAATTTAAAACTAAGTAAAACATAATAATAATTTATTGTAGAGATGAATCAAATTTTGCCTCAAATTCAGTTTGAAGCATATATATTTTTTAACGATTCCGTTAAATAAAAATATTCACCTTAACAACAATTATTATAGCGAAAATTCTAATTAATTTTAAAGAAAAATTTTTGCAAAAATAAAAACACAATTTTGTACAGATCTCCCCTATTACCTTTCTATCTTTCTAATACCTGATGAGGACTGTAGCTCGGGTTATCAACGGAAAGGGCATGTCTTTGCAATAATTCCGGATTTAATAAAGCGCATCCAGCGTATTTTGACGTTCTTTTACGTGGTGATTTTTTGTCTATCAATGTTGGCGCGCTGGGACTCTTTTTAATCGAGTGGCCAGCCTGTTTCTCGTTCAATTCTTTCGAAAACTGCATGAACTCCGCGGTCAATTGTTTCCTCGAAACCTCGTGTATGCTTGGGCTCGGACTTCTGTTCACTTTGAACACGCCTAACTGATGATCCCATTTCGTCGTTTGACTTGACGTGGATCTACGGTTCCGTTGATTCCTCGTATTTTTTATTGTCGACGTTTGATTAAAACGGAAACGGGCCGGAACCACTTTGGCAGCGTTGTCACGGGCCTCGAAAGTCATTACACAGGCTGCCACCACGATAAATCCTGTGGGATTTTATCGCATTACCGAGGGATCACGGGTTACAAGTTCAAGTACTTCAGGTCATCGACTTAACCTATTAAGTAACCTAACGTTACTTTCATTTAGAGATCATGGAAAGAAAGCGTAAAATTTCAATAATTGTGATTTATAAATCGGAATTTCTTTTTTGATAAATTGATATTTGATATTTATCAAAAATCTCTTTTTTTCTTTCTTTTCAAAGTATGTACTTTGATTGTTCATTTTGTGAAAATTATAGGATTGTAAATAGATGAGATCTGGTATTTTTATTTAATTAAAGTTTCGATATTTTTTGAAGTACAGTTCAACGAAAGTAATTAATTCGTAACATAACGTCAGATATTTTAATTATTCTAGAAATAATTGAATGTATATTTCATAATATCAATTACACAAAAATCTTTTGCTTAATAATTAATTTAACTAATTAAAATTAATAATGATAAAGTATTATCAATGCGATAATCGAAGAATTTTCACGAATTAAAGCGAAATATGCTGTTAATTTGTTCTTTTTAATTATCCTTTTGTGTTGAAAAAATCAATTCGTGAAACGGATCAGAGAACAAAGCGTTGATAATGGACGGATTAAGTGGTCTCTAAAGGTTTTTGAACATTTTATCAGACAAGATGAAAAGAGATATGAAATTATTATCTTAATGTGTGGAATATATTTTAATTATTATAATTTTATTAATAAATTAAATTAAGTAAAGTTGTATTATAATGGAAATCATTAATTAATTTTAATTATTAAATATATATACCTTATAATATCAGTAATATTTTCTTTGGTATATATTATAATATATATTTGCTATTTAATAATAGCAATTTTTTCTATTAAATTCAAATTAACATAATTTGAGTTTTAATCGTATTATATACGCATTTAAGTAATTGTTATTGATTTTTTCAATTTTTAATGAAAATTATCTTATATTATATTATATTAATAGAAATAATTATTGATTTAGTTTAAAGTTTTTATATTTAATTAAAAATTCTTCGAAGAATATGTAAGAAGAATGTTTGGCGTTATGTACGATTTTCAAGACGTACCTAACCGTGAGCCTCCATAGCTCAGGGGTTAGAGCACTGGTCTTGTAAACCAGGGGTCGAGAGTTCAAATCTCTCTGGGGGCAAAACTTATTTTTTCATTTTTTTTTCCAGAAAAAAAAATGACATATGTAGTACATTGTTTCAGACAACAAATCAAATATCATTTTTTGTTTTATTATTAAATAAGTTAAACTTTCAGCAATAGATACTCTATTTTGTTTGTTATATTTCCATACACTATTTCATTTCATTATATTTGTGCTGTTGTACGATTATATTTTCTATTTCGTTTTTTAACGAATGTATATAGATATAACAATTCATTAGAAACTTTTATAAAATATTGACGCAATTTTTCAATTTTTTAATATTCCTTTTTAATTTTATCATTGCAAAATGTCGACTGCTTTGATCATTTGTTAAATTTTATATTTCCACGTATTATTGGAATTTACGTTTATTCAATGTTCGAAATGTTAGTTTTAATTTAATGTATACATTGTAAATAGTAAATTTCTTTAAAGTAATTTTGCTATCGAAACGATGACACAGTCCATAGTCATAACGTAATTTTTAACTATTATAAAATGGATAGAGAAATATCATTGGAGAATATCATTCTAAACATTCTATAAAATGTTACCATTACCTCCCACGCCCATTACAATTGGACCAGCATAACTGAGGTTATTCAGATGAAATCCACGTGATTCATTCTTCACTCTTATTGTTAGGTTACCTCTGATCTCTTGAGCCACGGATAGCTGATCTGCGAAGTATCCTACATGATATGCAGACATAAAATTCTTTGATATTCCGAGAAAAAAAAATAGGCACGTTATGATTCAACGATTATTACAATCGTTGAATCAAATTATTCGAATATATATGTTTGATCATCGGAGTAATAATAGTTTCAATTCAGATGCTATTTATATTAATAATATTATTAATCCCTATTGAACTAGATTTGATTGGAAATTGATAATTTATTTCTATTCATGCTGATAAAGTCGCAAATTTGTATAGATATTATAAAATTGTTACAAGCATTGAGGAAAAAGCAAATCATTAATCAATATCATGCATCTATTATATCTCTCATAATATATTAACCCTTTCGCTACTATTAAAAAACTGATTTATATTCTTTAATTATACAGAACACACATATACAAGTATATATAATTCTACTTGTATATCTTAGATACTTGGAAAAAAAAAACAAATGCTTTTACACGCATTACTCTCGTCGTAACGAAAGAGTTAATAATTACGTATTTATGTAGTTTTAAAGCGAAAGGTGTTTGATATATTAAACGCAATTTGTTGAGTTATTTTCACGTTATTCTCAAGTAGATCGTAACAGTAATAATGTTAATGGAAATTGATTAGTCCCCGGAGTTCTACTCACCTATGGTCGCCATGCAAGCTCCTAAAAGCATTAGTAGCAGACCAATTCCGAGAGCTTTGCAGGCGTACCACAAGCATCGTGTTGTCACCTTGCCTCTCACCACCTATTCGATTTAATTGCTTTTGTTAACAGTTAATAACCTGGATGATGTCTCGCTGGTCATGGATGCTTTATCATCGTTTCGTTTTAGTTAGCTTTAGTTAGACTGTTGAAATCAGATTTGACACTTTATGCGATGTCGATGTCATCATATTCGAATGTTTAATTTATCTTCATATATCATAATTATTAAACGATTGATAATACATCAAAAATTTGTACAATCACTTTTGGATTTATTTAAGTTTTATGATAATATTTAATATATTTCTATTTGTGTGATCATTTCTTTTTTTTTTTTTTTCTTTTTTTTTTCAAATTAGTGTTGTAAAGTATATTTCTTGCCACAAGAAATCTACTAAGTGATCTAATTTTAAACGATTAATATCTACGATTAATTAAGAAAGATAATAAATTGATTCTAGGCTACAGCTTAGAAAGATTGGAGAAAATTGTAGAAAAATACCAAGTAGCATAAAATTAAGAAGTTTTGATATAAAGTTAATAAAATTTTGAAGCATGCTTCTTTCTAATTATCGGATATGTAAAAGTGGGTTAAAATTATTCGAGTAAAATATATAACTTCGGTGTAATTAAGAAACGTAATTAGATTTTCATTTGCACGAAATTATTTCCTCGTTAACGTGTTGTTCCTCGTATTGCAAATATAGATGTAACAGTCGCGTTTGTATGCACATCCGAGCTTCTGTTTGCATATACACTTGAACAATATCGCATACTCGCGAATAATATCATCTCTTTGCGGGTACTGTGAGAAGAGAACTCGTGTTTCACTTTCCAGATTACACATGAAGATTATTTGGATAATAATTTTTTTCGTGAAAGGCATATTCTATTTCTCTCTCAGAAAAATGAAAATCGATTATTCATGCTCATTGTTTGTTTCGAATTGGACCGAATCGGGCCAATATTTGATCAATGCAAATAACAAGTGGATATTCGCAAAAATTTTATACAAATAATTAAAAAATAGAATGGTTCAAAATTTGAGAAGAAACGTCGAATTGGAATGATTTGGAAATAATATCGCAAGAAATATTATTTATGATTTCTTTTTTAAAATTAAAAAAAAAAACGAATCTTTCGTGTCTTATGTTAATGTTATTTTATTCAGTATATTTTCTTTCTTAGAAAATATATTGACACAGTTCAGTTTTAGATCAATTTATGCAGATGTAGTCGTGTCTATTACTATACATGCTCTATTTATATGCAATATGTATCTATAACAAAACATAATCGATCGAAAGAAAATGAACGAATTTCTATTAAACAAAAAAAAAAAAAAAAAAAAAAGAAAGGATTACTTATGCAAATTTGTAATTGAATATGTATGATCGCACGTATTTTGTTCTATTTAATATATGACCAAAATTATTTTCATTTACTCGTAAATACAAAATTATTATAATAAATAATAACAGTAATATAAGTTTAAAAAATGTAATTTACAATTTAAATAGAAATTTTATTAAAATTATGATACAAATTCAATATGAAAGAGGGATAAAAGATAGGGAGATTCGTGTATTTAAAAATAAATGAGTAGATTCGAGTAGATTCTTAGCGAGATACGTGTATTAATTTTAAAGGTACTTTGTACTTGGAAGTTTGAAACCAACCTGAACATTCCAGTGAGCTCCTGGACCGCAGGCTCTTCTCTGCGTCCCTTGCCAATGGATGCTTCCTTGGGGCATTTTGCACTCCTAAAGTTGGAATAAATCCTGCATTATTAACACGAGTTAGCGTCGTAGTAGATTTAATAAAAGATAATGTTCCGGGGCGCGGTTAAAGTGAAAAGTTGGTTGGCCGCAAGTTGAGCTAGCCGAAGCTGGACCAAAGATATCAATAGAAATAATTGCTCCAAGAATGGAAACGAAGCGTTCATTACAAATTTCTTTTTTATAGGTATATTTTTCGTCGTTATATCGTTATGAATTCCATCGAACATTTCTGAGGGAATTTGCATCAATTCTTAATTTTTCAATATCGAAAAACATTAAGCAAACTCTTAACCAATTCAACGACCTTATAGAACTTATAGAAAATGATCAAAAATTGAAGAAAATAAATATATTTCTTCGTTCATCTCTACTATTCCAATTCAATAGGATAACAGGCCATTAGAAAACGAACATAACATTTTTCTGATTCGATTTCATTGAATGCGTCAATTCCATGCACCATTTACTACCAAACATTTCTCGTAAACAAGTTACGTCTATGACTCGCTCGAAAATAGAGTACCAGCTCGCCCGCTACCTCATTTCATTTAACAGAAGGCGAAACTTCTTGCTCCACGTCGCTTTAATACAACTTCGTGATACAGCGCACGCCTCGTCATTTACCATCCTCTCGTGCCCATTCACTTTTACATAAGGAGAGTAGATATACATAACCGTGGGGCGTGCATAACGCGTTTGTGCAAAATTATCTGTCAATTTTCGTACATACGCCGTGCACAACAGCGTACGTACAGTGGTAACAGGGAAGCATTGTTGTTCGTCCATGTTTCATATCTCTTCCACCAAGTAGAAAGTTCTCACTTTGTATCGATCTAAATCCTTCTTTACGCAATCTATGTTTACAACCGGAAACTTATCTATTTTCTTATCACAGGCTTAGCCGGGATTCGAGATCTATTCGAGCTCGATTGCGGTTTCAAGTCCGCGTCTCGAGGGTTTATATATATATATATATTGGTACTGTCCTTTGAATTTTATCGTTTCCAATATTCACGGGATATTTCGTG
This sequence comes from Apis florea, assembly GCF_048593485.1. NCBI lineage: Eukaryota > Metazoa > Arthropoda > Insecta > Hymenoptera > Apidae > Apis > Apis florea. The sequence continues at coordinate 3,784,058 of NW_028256809.1, read as the reverse complement.
AGAAAATAAGTGTATATGAGAGAGTTGAGGATAGTGTTTTTAAATCGATTCGTGACTCTCCTTTTATGACAAATTGTAACGTGTCGTCCTTTTTCTAAATTCTTTTTATGAAAGTTAGATTTCTGAAGATTTTTGTAATCTTTTAATGGAATTTTAATTCTTGGAAATAGCAAAAATTATTATTTATTTTTCTTAATATATTTTTTTTGAGATGTGATTTAGATGATGTATGTATATATTTAATATTCATAAGATAATAGTATTTGAATCTTTGAAACAATATTGACAATCAATAGGTAGAATTTACACACGATTTATAAAGAAAATGAATTTTGTATTAAGATTTCGCGTAGTAAATTACAACAATGAGTGTATCAAACAATGTGGAAACAAAGCAGGAATATCTCAAAGCATGAGTACGTCAATTCATAATTTACATTTGTGAATGGTTTATTGAAATGAAAATAAGATACATCGAATGCCTCGTAGATAGAAGGGAAATAAAATTTTGTTTTATCATAAATATCCATTTCGCACAATCAGAAATATTTATTTATAATAATATTATCGTGTCGTGAATGATGAAAAATTTAAAATATTTTTTAATATCGTCCAGTTTATTTTATACATGTAAATATAAATATTTTTATATTTTGAAGAATCAATAATTTATTCACATTTGACTAATATATTTTTATTATCAAATAAAAAAGTTTAAATTTCGGATATTTAACACAAATAGTTCACAAAGTGTAAGAAACGCGTATCGTAAGTCCTAGAAATGTTATCATTTTATTAAAAATTGTGCGATACAAACACAAAAAGTGGTATTGCACAATCCAACGTTTTGTTTTTTATTCGTATAACATATTCGTCTGAAAAAAATTTTTATCTCTTCCTATTCGAATAAAATATTGTAGGTCAAACACGAAGCAAGTTCCATTGTGAATAAAGTGAACTCTTTCGATACATAAAAAGATTCATTACAATTAAAGTGATTTAACCTCGACACGTTTTGCACTTTTAAATTCTTTTGACGATTGCTATTTTCTCTCTATTGATCAATCTTGGAAATCAAGAATGCTCGAACGAAACTTTCTATTTTTTTCCTTTCCAAATTATAGTTCAGAAAAAAATGAGAAAGAGAATAAGAATCAAACGAAGAAAAACGTTAAAAAAATTTTTATACTATGATAAAAGAATAATTAAATTTCTTATTTTGAATTTTTCATAATTTAATTGCACCGTCAAAGAGTCAAATATTAAATATCTCTATAATTCATATTTAGTCGTGCAAAAGGAAGTCACGTATCCGTAACAAAGAGAAAACCTTAAATAAAGTAAATAACGAATTCCATTGGTTGTCAAGGATTGGTTGCTGTAACGATCGAACCCAGCCATTTCCATTTGCATAACCACGACCTTCGGCCGCATTGCACTGTTCTTCTTTGTCCAATTCGACCACGGTTGCGACTAACGGTACTGTCCCTTTGAATAATGCATTTCGAGAGAGAGAGAGAGAGAGATTTAATATATTCCAGTAACTCTTTCTCGATATTTTTACGCGAATATTTGATCGTCGAAGGAAGATTCTTCCATTCCATTCTTCCATTTACGAGATTATTTGCGATGGTCGAACGAATCCTCTGGTACACCGGAGTGAAAAGGATGATATTCGGCTTTTAAGTTCATCCCTCCTCCCTCCACGCCCCCAAAGCGATGTTTTAATATGCGGAGAGCAGGATTGCTTTTGTGATTAAACTTCATCCTGCGGAGGTGCTTTTTTGCTAACGATGGGGGAAACGTTCACGTGAGATAAGAAAATTTAAAGGAAGAAAATGCAAACTGTTCAGAGCAACATGGTATGATACGGAATGTTAGAGAAATGGTGGTATAAATTGGAAAAAAAAGTGATGAATAAACGCGTCAAGAGTTAAATGGAAAACTTTTTTTTTATACTTTAAGCTTTATTTTTGGATAAATCGATGTTGGAGATTCGTCGATTATTTACCTATATTTTCACGTAATTTGGTAGATATCGTTCTAATATTTTGTATTGTTTGTTTTGTATTGTTGCATTTATCATATGAGATAATAGAAGTATTTTTTTACCGAAGATTTTTTTCTAATGCAAGGATTTTTTGAAATTATTTTTAATTCTTTTTGTTCTGGTCTGCGTAATATATGCTTTTGTGCACGCTTTCCGTAGTATCAATAATTTTTTCTTTTTAATAATTTTTTAATTTTTAATAAAATTAGATTAACGTTAGGCTTTTCGTTCAATAGTTTTTCATATATTAGATGGTTTAGATAATTTTTCTATTATTACAATTATACGTATTATTTATTATTGCGAACGTATTTTTGTGATATTTCATTAAATAATTTTTTAATTTTTAATAAAATTAGATTAACGTTAGGTTTTTCGTTCAATAGTTTTTCATATATTAGATGGTTTAGATAATTTTTCTATTATTACAATTATACGTATTATTTATTATTGTGAACGTATTTTTGTGATATTTCATTGAATAATTTTTTTTTTATTATTTATTTATGCGTATTATTAATTTCTGTGTACGCTTTTTTGTTTTTTTGTTAATTTATGAGTTTCTGCTAATTTAATTGTACTCTGCGTATTATTTATTTCTGTGAACGCTTTTCAGAGTATTTTGTATTTTGTAAAGTTTTTAAACAGTTATCAGTTTTTAAATATTTTCTAATTCATAATTAAACTATTAATAATTCATAATTTCCATTCAACGTAGCACATAAAATATTCGACAGTAGATTCATTGATAAAAATTAATTATCAAGTTCAGCTATTTTAGAAAATTACTTTTTTAAAACCTTCTCTATCGATTTTCTAATATTCTGTATATATACGTATATATCGTGCTTCTGAAAATTTTTCAATTATTTTTTCACAATTCTCTCTGAATTTGAAAAGAGAATATCTTAATTTTAAATCTTCCACTTTGCTTATAAAGTTTTTATGAATCGCAAAACCAGTTATGATCGTGTATCTTCCTGCGTTAAAATCAACTAAAAAATTTAATCACACGTTTCACAATGCATACAAAGTTAAACAAGATTAAAAATAATTCTCGGGAAGAATTACATTTCAGTCCACGTAAATATAAAATTAAATCAAATTAGATGAAATGGAATCGCCAATATTCCACGTTTACATCAAGAAATCATCGAAATCGAAATAAGCAAAAAACAAATTTTCTATTTCTCTACTCACCTTCCCGCCACACCGTGTTCCTTATCGCACCATCCTCTACTCTTCTCCTCGACGACCAATATTCGCGCGCGTCTCTTCCAACATTTCCTCCTTTCGAACGTCCATTAAAATATACTGTTAAACGTACCAGTCTCACAAATCTTCAAAGAATATAGCAGACCGATCCCTTCGATCGAGATCAATTATCAAACAAAATTTAAAAACCACGTTGTTGTCACAATAGAATCGTTCCCTCGTATGTATCAATACGGAGGAGTTTTATTTTTATTCCAACACGTGGCACGCGAGAAACACCGGCGAGACGAGAAAACGAGGAATGCACTCAGACAAACGTGCCTCTTGAACCACGTTTGTCATTTCAACGACTTCTCCTCGAGGGTTATTCCTCCCCTAATTCCGTAATTAACCGACTGTCTGAGCGAATTGCCAATTAATCCTGCAATGGGCGAATTTCATTCACACCCGCGATCCTCTTTGCCGTTGCCCTTTTGTTGAGCCGAAACGGTTTTTCCCCGACGTTTCGAAATTCGGACAGAGTATCGATTCAACCGCACGCACAGAGCGTTAGACACTCTGGGATAATTTTGTAACTGGGGCGGCCGGATGAAGTTTCGAAAAAAAAAAAAAAAAAAAAAAGAAGGAATACTCTTTGATATTTATCTCGTTTCGACTCGTTTCACGAAGTCTCCACTTTGAGAAGTCCCTTTTCTGTTTGATATTTTTTTTCTTTTAATGGATTCATTCGTCCCTCTCCCTCTCGCTTCTTTGCACGAGATGCTTGTAAATGGTTGCGGCTTGCTTCTTTTCACGAGAGAACCTGATAGATGCGTCTCTCTCTCTTTTTTTTTTTTTTTAAAGTGGTTCAATTGTCGTGTTGTGTTTTGGACGAGAGTTTTCATTCAATGGAGCAATTGTTTTTGGTATTTTTAGTTTTTTTAAGAATTATTCTTTCTATAAATTTGATGGACTTTTTTTTCGTTGATGAAAGTTTGCGGTCTTTTCAACGCTTCGCGAGGGCAGCTCGAAAGCATTCGGCACGCCGATTTTATCCGACAATTTGCAATCAGATTTATCGTAGATTAAATTGAACGGGGTTTCATCATATTATAGTGTAATCAGGGAAGTCAGAGTCATTTACCACCTAGCAATCGATTGCTCCAATTTTCCATATCCATTCCGAATTTCCAGATTCTATTTATTCGTATCTGTGCTGTGCATTATTTCTCGTGCTGTTTTTAATATCATCAATACTCGTTTATTCATCTGTTATCGGTATATCTCTTTCGCATACGCGCAAATATTTCTTACATTTATTTTTCTCTCGTATCTTTTAATTATTATATTTTAATGAATTATTAAATCCTTAAGTTATTTAAAAAAATAGGGGATAGAAAAGAATTAAAACAATAATATTCGAACAACAATAATCGTTAATAATAATCAGCGATAAATTTAGAAATTTATCTCGAAAAAAAGAAATACCTTTTGCTCCCTTCCTCCAATTTTAAAATTTCCTTTAGAACGCAAAAAGATGCGCAAAAAACTTCACTTCTTCATCGACGCATCGATTTTTCTTCTTTCCATCTCTTCCACATCCTCGTTGCTCCTCTTCTGGACGATCTTGGATGTTCGACCGATCGACAAATAGGCCCGTTTCACTCTCCGAACATCCATCCCCATTCGAGAAACAAATCGAATCGAATAATATTCGAATTAATCCAATTCCCTCCTCCTTTTTCCTTCTCACGCACGATCCTGCGACTGATTAGCCGGGACCTGCTGAACCCGCACTGGATCATCATCCATGACTCTTCCCACCACGATAATTCCCTCCCTTCGTACCACCTTACGGGACACGCGTTGCCCACGGCTTTCCAACTTCGACGTGCATAAACCACGAGGCGAAGCCGCTCGTCTCCCAACAACCGGCCGAGCACCGATTATTTATCAGTCTATCGAGAGTCTATCCCCCTTCTGGCGGGATTCTCTTCTTATCTCAGGGATATCTCACAATCTTTTGCAAAATAAATAAAATAAGAAATAAAATAAAATAAAATAAGACAAACCACTGTATAAGTAAATGAAAGCAAGGAAAAAGAAAGAAGGAAAAACAAATCAACAACAATAGAAACTTTAATAATCCGTTCACTGAACCACGATCAGAAGGTTGATCGAGGAAGCTTTTGATCGCCGACTGTGTTACGAACCGATTCTCCCGATTCTCTCCTCTCCTCTCTCATTCAACGTTACGTTTCAACGATTGATTCTTCGTCCCAGAACGAGAAACGAGTTGCGGAAACGAGGGGCTGGAAAACGTTACTAAATCACCGCCAGGATCAGGGACTCGGGGGACGACGATCAACGATGCCGCTCGAGGGAGTGTCTCCGTGTACTCCTCCAGCATCACCTGTTGGTATCGTATCCCGGTCACGGCCTATACAGGGTGGCACGGGCAAAATCTGCTCGGGCCGCTAGGCACGCTTGCGCGAACGCAGATCGATGTGTTATATCGCACGCTCTCTTCCACGGATCCTCCTATCCTCTGCTCTCTCTCTCCCTCTCTCTGCCCCTGTCTCTCGTCCACGAAATGAGACGGGGCGACACGTCGACGCTTATCGTCGATTTGACGAGTGCCATTGTATCGCTATCGGACGCTGTTTCGTGTCATCTTTTTTTCCTCCCCTTTTTTCTTTTCGGGAGGGAGGTGGCTCGATGAAATTTTTTTCCCTACCTTTCGATCGTTTTCCAAGGGTTAGAAAGATAGGGCTAGAGAGTGGTTTGAGAGAGGAAGAGAGACAGATATATTTATATATGTACAACGATGATTTCTTTTTGGAGGAGGAATTTTGATCTTGATTTTCGAGTTTTTTTTTTTTCTTTTGGTTCGATTGGCTTTTTTTCTGGCAGTTTGTTCCGGTTTATTGATTATTGTGGATGCTTTTTATCCATCTGTTTCGATTTCTTTTTTTTTATTTTAAGATTTGGAATACCTTAATATTGAACATTTTTAAATATTTTTATTATTTTAAAATTTGTTCTTTTAAATACATCATTTCATCTTTTCTTTTTTTTTTTTTTTTTTTTACTTCGAAGCTATATTTTTGCGAGTCGAACGGCGGTTTCGAAGATTTGTTTGAAAAAAAGTAAACTGTTTTCTTTAATATTTTAGAATTCTTTATTTTAAGAATTTTTCTTCGATTTTTTTTTTTTTTGTGAAATAAAAGATTCCTGATACTTTCGTTATTCTAGAATTCTTTTTCTCTATTTCTAAGTTTCTTTTGCCTCTTCGTTTAATTAAGATTTCGAATGCTTTTTGATATTCGATTCGAAATGGAAAATTCTTCATATCTTATCGTTATTTTTATACGAAACGATATTTTTATTGCACATATTAAAACATATGAAAAAGAAGGATTGAATGTTCGATCGATTTTTCATTATAGATTCTAATATTTTTCTTTGGACCGCACTTTTGCGACGGATGACTTCCCTCGATGAGAAATTGCTGATCAGTTCATTGGCTCGTAAAACATTGATACCAACTACTTTTTGTTCCTTTCTGGGTGTATTATTAACTTGATCTTCCTTTCCAGGCATATTATTAACTTTATCAGACTTAAGAAAACTTTGTTTTGCGAAAAATATTTTTTAAAAGGTTAGATGGTAAGAGTTCATCCGATGTTGCGACATCATCCTACGTTTTACAAAGAAAAAAAATATAAATATAAAATTACGCTATTTAAAAAATTTTTCAATAAATAAGATCAATATTTTGGTTGTAATAGGGGGGGGGGGGAACTTCTTTTCAGTTTGCCATTTCTTTATCAAAATTGCAATTGTATTATCCATTTTATCTCACACTATAAATTTCACGATGATTTAATCGTGATGCTTTAAGTTTGTTAATTAAATAAAATCGGACTCTCGAAACGAAATTACTCACGGAATTAATATTTAACTCTTTAATAAAGGAAAATTTTTATCGTAAAATTTGATCGTTTCACACGCCGAATTTAAATGTGATGTAAAGTTAAATTAAAAAAAAAAAAAAAACGATTTATGATTATTTCCAGGGAGAAAAATGAAAAAAATTCTCTTGCCACTGAATCGATTCGTTTTGTAAATAATGTTTATTAGATAATGCGTGCTTACGAGTATTAGGTAACATAATGTATTCTACGGTCCTTCATAGAAGGCGTACAAATCATTGTTCCAGCAATGTCTTCTAGATTAACATAGATAAAATCATCGTCGTTGTCATCGCTATCGCCTTTGTCCTCGTTCGATTCATTAAATTCTATTTCTCCACGCGTGAATCATTATCACGCGTGACGTTTTACCTTTTGTCCACACATAAAATCGAATCTGTTTGTCAAACTTCGAGACCATTTTCATACCTTTAAATTTCCCTCCAAAAGTACGAGATACATATTTTCGCGTTACATATACTAACTTGTTCTCAAAATGCTCTTATTTTTGTCAATAATATTTAATATTGATATTTAGAAACCGGAAATATTTTTATCCTACAGTTGTATTTTAGAAAAATTTTTGTAATTCAGAAAGTAATTAATTCGATCACTGTTAATTCAATATGTTAATAATATTGTTATTTATAGGGAAGAATATTACTTGTCATTGATATCTCTACTAAACCAGAAATTCAAAATATTATCATAACATTTTATAATAAAAAATATAAAAAAATTTTTACGTGGTCATCAACAATTAAGAATAAAAATATTAAATCTTATTGGCGCGAAATATCAAAGCCAGCAAGAATAGCCGAAAAGTATTTTCGCGAAGTTAATAGAACGGAAATATACTTGGGAAAAAAAATATTTTTCTCCGTATAGTTCCGTATTTGTGTATCTAACTCAGGGTTTAATTTTCATCTGTGCACCATGCTGCACATCAAAGAGTAGAACTCGAGGCGTTTGACTCACGTTCTAAGAAAAGAAAAGAAGAAGAAGAAGAGGGGAAAAAAAAAAAAAAAAAAAAACGATTAAACAAAATCGAGTACACATCGTGCGAATGATGAATCACTCGTTGTTGAACCGAAATTGCGCGTTTCAGAACGGATCCAGATCAAATAAATAATTTCGGATAGGAACGCGATGGCCTCCGATATTCTAATAAACACCATTCGATTTTAGTGCTCTGTGTTGTGTGTGTGTACGAGTCCACGACGATCGATTCAACGTTCCTCCGCGGGTTCTTCAACATCAAACAAACCGAAGTCCCTAAAATTATAATGGTTTATTACACGATCTAAGGTTCACCCCATCGGGCCTAACTAAAAATTATCGATAAATAACGTATCACCTTTTGGATGATGTTTCTCTAAAGTCCATCAGAGCCATTTTTTTTTTGGAGTCGAGTAAAAACTCGAGAGAAATTGGCCTGACGATTTTTTTCTTTTTTATTTATTTTTAAAAAAATCCTCGATTTACTTCCCTTCGCGTTCGCTCAAATCTCTTCCTCGTTTCGCATTCTTCATTCATTCCTCACTTCTATATATATATATTTGTTTTTTTTTATTTATATAATATATATATATTTTTTATATACGTAATAGCAAGTAACCTTAGTCTTACGTGTCTGTTTCATGTTCGTAACTGTATCAATCTCGAGTCGAATGGAGAATTTAATATGTTCGCTGCCACGCATGTATTATTATACGATGCTTTTTTTTTCTTTTCCTTTTTTTTTTAATTTCTTACAAACTTTTTACTCGCTTTTATTTATTTTTTTCATATTTTTTTTTTTTTTTTTTTTTTTACTATAATCAAAGCAAAACAACTTTCCCTCAAACGTGGTGGTAGCGAACGTATTAATTCATTTACGCACGCTATTTTGCATATTTTTCGTCTTTTTTTTAGGATCTTTCCATGTTGTGTACATGTACGTATGTATGTATGTATGTATGTATGTATGTATGAATTTTTAAATTCTTGAATTGATTGTATAGTACGATCGTGTAAATGTTTTGTATATATGCTCGTAAATTTACTATGTTCCTTAGGTAGTAGGTATCAATAGTGTCTCTTGCTTGTAGCGTTAATAATTAATTTATTAAAACTTTCTATATCATCTTAATTCTCTTTAATAATCGCCTATACATTCTTCTCTCTCTCTCTTTTTCTTTTTTTCTCTCATTCTCTATCTTCGTTCTCATCTTATACATCTTTACAATCTCTCTCTCTCTCTCTCTGTCTCTCTATCTCTCTCTCTCTCTCTTTCTCATACACTCAATTTCTCGTAAATAGCTGCTCTTTTTATTTCGTAAACTCTTTTTATTTCATTTATTAATTTAAATTCATCTAAAAAGATTTCTCGCGTGCGTTGTTCGTCGAATGGCTCGAGACAATTCGCATTTTTTTTTTTATTCATTATATTAAAAATATCATCGACGATGCTAAAAATCCTAATCCGTTCGAAGATTTATATTTTCTTAAAGCACGAGGTGCGATTTATAACATATCATTAATTAATCGAATTAAAAATAAACGAGACGTAAATAAGAATGGTTTATTGATGATTTAAACAGGGTAGGTTATCACAAATCGGAAAAAAGATAAAAATATATTCGTAGGGTGAACTTTTTAATATTATTAAACACGTTGATATATGTTTCTAATCTGGTTTAAATTTTCCTCTCTCTCTCTCTCTCTCTCTCTCTCTCTTTCTCTCTCTCTCTCTCTCTCTCTCTCTCGATTGCATCGAAGCTTTATTAAATCATCTTAAAATCTTTAATTTAATTCACACGCTTTATCTCGAGCGTTCGACTATTTATCATAGGTTGAAAAGATTAACGGACGAAGTTGCAGCTCATCAAATTCTGTGAACAATTCAAATAACAATTATTAAAAATCTCGAAATAAATAAATAATCCATTTTATCAATCTAATAATTGATCTTACAATAATACAATAAAATTCTTTTTCTTTTTACAATAAATATTCGATTATGTTCAACACTAGGTAAAAATTTTACGCATCCAACGAGATGGGATACAAATAATCCCAATTAAACACGGGAAATTCGCGAATTCTGTAACTTCGTCTATTCACCCCTTCGAACACACGTTGGCTTACGAGTTTTCCATTCGCCACCCCGGAACGATCGTAAATGTTACACATTCTCTCGAGGGATAAAGTGAAAAATCGTAGCCACGATTTAAGACAGAAAACGACCTTCGAGTTTCCTCTCCGATTCTCATCAGTTTTTTTCTCGAAACTGATCCTTCCCCTGTTATATACAACTGTGGATTACACCTCTCGATAATATCCTATTTACATGCGCGTGTCTCTCGTCTTGCCAAACTTGCCCCTTTGTGCGTTTGGACATGTCGGTTGTAATTGTATATAATATAGTAAGTTATACAATATTATTAATCTGAGTTTCTAGGCAGTTGTGTGTTGTATGTTTATATGTACGTTAAGATTTATCTCTAAGGTTCTTCTCCTTTCTCTCTCTCTCTCTCTCTCTCCCTCTCTCTCTCTCTCTCTTGAGCACACACACACTCTCATACACAGATGCCTCTCTCCCTCATATTTCTCAATACACGTTCAAACGATTTACTTTCGCCCATTACACGAACGATTGATTTTGGCCTCTCGTTTCAATGCTAAATCGGTTCAGAAAAAGAAGGTTCATCTACGCATGCGTGATGAATCGATCGTTTCACTACGTTTGTTTCATACGATTCATAGGAAATGAACACGGCTCGAGCAATCATTTCAATTCGATATTTGAACCCTAATTCGAGAAAATAAAAAAGAAAAAACGCGTATTGATTGACGGAAAGGAAATTGCGACTTGTGATCAAATTTTTTGTTAATAATAGCGCTACGTCGTCGTGTTCTACAGTGAAATTAAATTGATTCGAGAATATCGAATTGATTCAATTCGTGCTACGTTCCCCTTGATTATTACGATTTAATTTAATCATTATTTCTCATTCTTCCACTTGTATCACCCACACGTATCAGCATGCACCCTCGAAATGATTATCTAGAGTTTCCTCCCCCCCACGAGTCGATTCGAAATTACTTCTTTTTTTCGGCATCCTCATGCGGTTTTCGAGACTTAGATTTCCGGCGATATATTTTTTTTTTTATAATGATTTCGTTTCTTCCCTTCCTTCCCTCTTCATCCGCTATTTTTTTTTTTTCTGTTTATACAAAGAATACACCGTTGCGGCTATACGAAACTAGAACGGTATTATTTTTGTCTACACGTGAATAATTCCATGAGTCGTGTGGTTTGTAACGCTATCGTAAACACAAGAGTGAGTCTTGTTTCCATTTCCATGTCCCGATCAATGGTATTGAGCAATGTACTGACATCGAATCGATCGTTTGAGAGATATATCTTTGCCCTCCTCCTCTCCCTTTTTTTTTTTTTTTTAATACGCGAAAAGAAAAAAATTAGAATAATTAGAAATAATCTATCAAAGATTATGTTGATTGCTTCGAGTAAGAATAAAATAAGATTTTAGTCACCTTGATATGTTTTATCAAGATCAACAGAGAGTAATCTCATTCGTATAATTTTAGAGAGAATAAATTAATAAATACAAATTTTAAATCAATTTTTTTTAACATTCAGAAGAAAATATATTAATATTTTTTTGAAAATAAAATCTAACTGAAGATTCTTCTTTTATTCCGAATAAATCAGAATCATATAATAATTACAATTTTCTATATTATGAAATTACTATCTGATTTATGAATTCAAATCTAATATCGATTAACAGTATTCGATAGTTTGAATAATTTCGAAAATATTAAATTGCCAATTGTTCCAGCTTCTGGTCGAAATTAATCGATCAAATTACAAATTCGAAATTGCTAATCCGTTGATAATCTAATAATATCACGAAACACGTATGTATATATATATATATATATATATATATATATATATACATATAAATATTCCTCAACCAATCGATCCAATCAATATATTAACGTGCTAGACTTACTCTTTACGAATTAGAAATCGTAAATATCGTCCTATTGGTCTTTTACACTACTTAATCGTTTCACTACGTGGCGGTTATCAGTGTTATTGCTGCTAAAAGTTCATTCAACAGGATCCTGCTGCCTCGCTAAAATGTTATTTTATCGTAGACAATAAATTATTTGCTCGCCGATCTCTCTCCATCCTTTGTCAACGTCGAGGAAAACGCAAGCGTACGTATTTTTTTTTTCTTTTTTCTTTTTTCTTCTTTTACTTTTACGAGGAAAAAAAAAGCTTCCACTAACGACCTGTACCTCAACCTAAACCTTTCGTGTGTGTCGATCGAATTAACGAATATTCATCGTACTACACGTGTGCATTTAACCTTCCTACCCGATATTTCTTCCATGCACGCTCTTTGACGTTTACAAGAGGTTTGAAAAAAAAAAAACAAAAATTTGACCACGAATCTTCGTTAATCCTTTCTCCACGATCCCTCCTAACAACAATCCCCCTGTCGAAGGTTCGTACAGAATGGTGGTGCGAGTCGTCGAAGGCGCCTTGGTTTCTTTTATATATATATATAATATATGTATATAATATATATGTATAGTCGTTAACAATGTTAATTACAGGTACCTAAAAATTTCTCGCACGCGTTCTCCACGTCGGAAAAAAGTAAGAAAAGTCGAAATGTTCGTTACAAGCTAGGACAGTCTACGCTAGTTTTCGGTATCATTCGCATCTTCTTCTTCATTAGTTGCGCGCGTTTTCCTTCATTATTTTCTCTCTTCTTTTCTTTTCCTCTTCTTTTTTTTGGATCAATCAATTCGCTCTCTCTCTCTCTCTCTCTCTCTCTCTTTTTCGCTATCTATTCCTATTGATATCGTTACAAAGTCGATAATGGAAAAATGTCGTTTACATAAAAAGAAAGACGCTTGCGAGAATTTATCTCTTCGTCGAGTAAAATCGCTAGGGAAATCGGTGTAATATTTGATGTATGCGAGCACACGACGCAAATATTATTTACAATGTCTTCGAGATTGTAATTGATCCGATATTTATATCCCACAACTCGTCCCCTTGTGCAATATCAGAAATCTTTCCAATTTATTCTTTTCCCCCGCTTCTTTTCTCTTTCTCTTCTTTCTTTTTTTTTTTTTTCTCGTTGATTGTTCGCTACACCGTTTCGCAGATCTTGGATGATTTAGGACAATGTTCGAGAGCGATTGGCAAACCAGATGAAATTCTCTTTTTTCCCCTTTTTTCCTTTTTCAAGTTTCCTCGATCATCTAATTTCAGTTACACAGTCCCACAAAGAATTCCCCTTTTCTAGATATGTGGAAATTACGTTTCCTACTACGTTCCCTCACATTCCCGAGTTCTTTATTTTTACGATTTTTTACCGACTAAAAATTGTTTATTGCTACGTCTCGACTACTATATCGAAAAGGGAATTTGGCAATTATAGTTTTCACGTGTGTCGTAATGGTTCAGTACAAAGTGGCTTGGCAGTGTTTAATATTGGTGAGCGTAATAAACAGATCTGCCAATTTATCCGGATCCTTGATGCTATCATCTAATCGAGACGATATTCGAATATCCAAATTTGATCGAATGTTTAAAATTATATTGTATTTTATACGTTTATCCTTAAATTTTTTTCAACTTAATTCTCTATCAATTGCGAGGAACATTTGATTTAACTTAAAATTATTCAAATATCGTTTAGAAATTTTCCCAGATATAATAACGTGATGAGAAAAAATTTAACAAAGATATTGAGAAAAGAAAAAGAAATTTATTTTGGATATTCTTGAAAATTATATTTAATTTTTTTACTTAAGAAAAAAAAAGCTTGACAAGAAGGCAATTAATACTCTTTCTCAGATATTTTATAAAAAATTAATTATACATTTTTACGATAACATAAAAATGCATATGCATTTATATATATTTATAATATGTGAATTTATTTAAATAGAAATATATCATGAAAATAATTTAGCTTACTTTTCCTATTTTTCTATTCTATAAAAAAAAAAAAGGAATTTTTAAAAATCTTAAATTATCAAGCTAATAAGAAAATAAATATGATTATTCTACCAAAAATATCATCATTTTATCATCGAATCTACTATTTTCCAAAAATGTTTTCATATTATTACAATATTAAAGGATATAATAAGTTTAATTTTACAATTTTAATTGGATTATTGTTAAATTTTCTCATATATAAAATATCGATTCTATTTGTATTGGATAAAATTAATTGGATATTCGAATATCAAAAATACCCGGATACTCGCAGTTCTAATAAGGTGTTCCTTTTACAAATGAACAAGCAGTGGCGTGAAATAATAGCGTCATGCATGTGTAATAGAAGCCTCGTTATAATAAACGCTATAAGAACAGTATTCAAGGATCTCAGTCGAAGGATTGGAAACATTCAATAAGTGACGAACAAGTCTTTCATTTTAATGGTCTTTGGCAACGAGCTCTATTCGACAAAATTCTCTCTGCCATTTGTAAATATAGAAACTCTAAAAAGCTTGAAACAATCGAATATACGCAAATATTTTAGTTTCTCTGTGATTCTCTGGTTCGAAAAATTTCTAGTTAAATATTACAAAAGTTTCATCATCTCGTCGATTTTTTTTTTCTATTTCTTCGCATCTCCCTTTTTTTTTTCTTCTTCTTATTTTCCATCCGTTTATTAATTCCTTGGTCTTAAGCGCACTTGTTAAATTGATATTATTTTAGAAGCAAGCATTCAAATGATCGTTTATATTCTTGTAAGATCGTATTCTATAGATATAATTGTCTCTTCGCTAATTTCATTAATCTTAAAATTTTCTTCTACAAGACGAACTGTGATACAAATTTTTAAATTCGAGTTATTGAAAGAAACAATTTTTCGATATATTTTAATTATTCCTCTCATTAAGAAATTTAATAATTCATTAAGTTAGAAAGTTAAAATTCACCACACGATAAACAATATAACGTAAAATTTATCGATGTATCATTTGATCGTTAAATTAGTCAATCGATAGATCTTTTCCCCACCGTCATTTGAATGCATACCGCTTAATATAGTATCCATCGCTTCAGATCTTATATAATTATTCCAAGGTAGAAGTATCGAAAAACATTTATTGAAATTCTGTCACGAGAATATTCCTTCCTTTTCCTTTAAACGAATATTCTCGAAATAAATGCTTTTTCCAGCAAGCATTCTTGGCCGCCTCGATTGTCCGCATCATTATAAGTTATTCATTCAGGAACGCTTTTTTTTTTTCTTCTTCTTCTTCTTCTTACGAGTAGAATTCGTTCTATGCATTTCTTCGGAACAAGTTCACATTTTCCATACAGACGAATACATGCTTAATTAATAAAATCTCTGCTTCGATCATCGCTTATGTTCCCACAAACTAACGGCAAAATATTTCTCGTATAATATAATTCAGAACTCGATCAAGAAGAAATTTCAACAAGAAAATAAGGCTGATTTTTCTACGAATGCGATTAATAATGAAAAAAATTCTTGATAATCCTGTGAGAACATGGACGGACATATCCAGCTATTGAAATAGCAGCAAATAAATCGTTATATATTGTTGTTATATACGTTCACAGAGGTAAATTGGCAACAAGCAAAGTTCTACAGCTGTTGAAAAATGATGAGAAAAATGCAATCGCATAATTTATGAACGGAATGGGAGAGGAATGTCGATGAGAAAATTGAACTTGTTCCGAGGATGATCGTTCATTCGGCACATGCCCTCGATCTTATCAGTTTTCACAGATGGATCGTGTACGCTCTTGCACAATTTTTCATCCTTCATAAGGCGCGATCGAGATCCCCAGGAAAACTCGAAAAGATGTTATCAGGGGGTGAGGCGATCTCTGATCCAGTTCCCGCACAGTTTACAGGCTCCTATAGTTCCACGAGACGTGTCGAATCTTCGGCGATCGTACAAAATCGAGGAATCCCGACGTGAGCGTCCTCGAAGAAGATCAAGACGCCCCGTAGACGCAGGCAGAGTTGTCCGGCGGGCTGATCTTCTCCTCTGGCAACACTGCCGCTCTGTGCCACTCGTCTCGTACCTGAAAATATTTTTCAATCGATCAAGTTGAGATACGAGTATTGGTAACGAGTATGTTGGATAAAAAGTTTTATTTATCCTATAATATATTTCGTACGAAATTGTTGTTTGTTAAAATTCCAAACTTTTAAGAAATATTTTCTTATTGTAAGAAAGGTTGTAAATTTTAGTAAAAAAAGAAAATGAAAAAATCCAGTTTCTCATATGCGATAAATCCAACAAATTGCTCGATTTATATTGATAAGTGTAATCATTTATTAACGATTTACCCACATTTCAAAGATACCTAAAAATATTGATTTTAAACGAATAGAAAATTTCTACTTAGAGAACGCTTAATAAAGTTTCCTACCTATTTGACCAATGCTCCATTCTACTTGCACCTACTTTTCTCCATCGTGTTCAAATCCCCACTTTAACTTAAAACTCTTCCTCCTACTTTTTTCTTGCGAAACACACGTAACAAAGATTCTCCTCAACTCTTATTAAAAATGTACACGTACCGACGTACAAAAACCCATCCACCACGATTTAATTAATTTAAAGAAGAAGAAGAAGAAGAAAAAAGAAAATTATCCAACTCACCTGCTCGACCTTGGCGAACACCCTCAGCAAATTGAGGCCAGCCAACTTCTTGATATCGTCCTCGGTCCACGTCGGGTCCTCGAGCAGTGTTGCCAACAACTGAGGATACCTCGAAACGTCCTCCAACCCGGTAGGAGTGCTGGAAAAGCGCGCATCGATAATCGTGACTCCAGCACAATTTCCAACGATTCTCGTGCCATTCAGAGAACAGAGCGATGCAGAGTTATTTCCACGCGACAATAAAACTAGATTCGTCCCCGGGTATCAATTGGGAGCAATTTTACGATTTCCCCTACAAGTACACCGTGTATCGTGAACGTGGAACTCGGTATCCATTAGATCGTAATTGCTTCATTGAGGTGTCGAGCATCGATAATGATTATTCTCTGAACAGCGCGTTGCGATACTCGAAAAGATAATTACAAATTTATCCCGTCGAAGCCAGCTCCTATCCCAACGTGATCGATCCCCGCCACCTTTCGAATGTGATTGATGTGCGCTGAAACAGCATGGATAACACGCGCCCTAATATTAACCTCTGCCGTGGCAAATTTAAAATGTTGATTTTATTATTTTGTACACGCGGGTTAATGCATTCGCTGAATAAAATTTTTCAAATCAATTTTCGCCCCAAGATCGGAAGAAACGAATCGATCATACGCGAATACGCGAAACACGTGTTTTTTATATATCCAGAAGTTAATATGATGCTGGATATATACATATATGTTGTATTTTATTCGGCGTTTCGATATATAGGGAAGGAGAGAGATATAAATTACCAAGTTTAATGGAAAATATGGGTATGTTAAAATTGTTGTATACGTGGATAAGTGGTTAATTTATATCGCGTTGCGTGAAGGGAGGAGTGGAAATTTTGCAGAATTGAAATGTAATCGAGAATTTAGTAAAAATTTAGAAAATCATGAAATATTTGTAAGTTTCTACAACGTATTTCTTTTTTTCTTTTTAATTATTTTAATAAAGAGAATTTTAAATTTTAACCACGAAAAATAGTTTTTAACGAATTAAATGAATCTTTTAAAATAAATAGATACATTATAATTTCATTGTATTACGTATATCTTGAATATATTCAAAGATAGTTGATTGTATGCAATAATGAGTAAAAATGAAATTATATGAACGAATTTTCATTTTGTTCCAAATTGAAGTTAATTCTAATTAATTTTTAATTATCTCGATAGTTTTGTGCAATGAGATTCTAAATTGAAATTCTTTTTTCAATAGAATTCCAAGTCAATTCTTTTATTTAGATAATAAAATTTTAAATTTATTCGTCTAAATTTTTCACTCTTCGCAACTTTCTACTTCTAATTTTAAATCTCAATGTAATTTTTAATACAATTATACTAGTTTAGTTCATTTAATTTCCTCCTCCTTTTTATTCAGAATATCGATACTGCTAAATTCGATAGATAGATTATCATTGATAAATATTCGATTCAATAATTGATAGAAACTTGGAAATTAGAATATTACAAATATTTTTAATGATTTTTATCCTATTTTGTGAAATGAATAATGAAAAAAAAAAAAAAGAAAAAAATAGCATTTTCCACAAACGATCGTATATTTTTTAGTAAGAAATAACATATCGATGTTTTACGTACCAATAACGTCCTTTATAGTGGCTGTACTGTTGCACGTTATGAAGTATGTATAAAACGGAACCATTGCCACACCGCCATTTTTAGCCTGTGAACAGATGCATTAACCTCAGACATGCCAAGATTGTACCGGCCCTGAATATTATTCGCGCGAAGAAAAGCGATTGTAAAATTGTGTCGAGTAGAATAAAGCGGGTATTTCATTTCCTGTATAGAAGGAAATGTATAGAAGCATTGAATTTGCGGTTCTATTGTACCCTCAAAAAATTCTTCTCGCTTCTCTGCATTACATAGACTATTTCGAAATTATAGATAAAAAATTTAATTAACTAACTCAAGTTTAATAAAAGAAATCGATGAAAAGATTTCTCTTTTCCTAACAAATATTTCTCTCTCGTAATATGAATATAGTAATAATTGTACAAGTTTTTGTGCGAATCATCATATTGTTCGAAATTATGTTTCTTCTTTCTTCTTTTTTGAAGTAACGTTTATACATTCAAGTGTCGATAATTTGATTTACAGGAATCATCGATGAATCGATGCACATCCATTTTCTTGATTATCAGTTATTTAATTATCCATCTTAAAAATTTCTGTTTTCTTGAATAAATTTATATCGTCTTAATATATTATATAATCTCTATTTTATCTTAAATCAACGAGCTATAAATAGAGAAAAATCGAGGAATGAGAGGAATGTTATTTTTTTACATTTACCATTTGCGTAAATACAATTTTTACTCGTTAAAAATATTTACTCGTACATTCGTAATGCAAAAGAGTATCCCCTTTTCTAATTATTTACCGCCTTTTAAATTTTTAACACGTTTCGTTTTACTTAATATAATGTTTTGAGAAATTGTCATTACGTTCGTGAATATAATGCCTCCAGCTTCCCATAAGCTTTGAATATCAGATTTACGCGGGAAATTTATATTCCGTTGGAAATTAATGATTTATGATTTTCCTCTCGTATTAAAATGTTTCCGAGGAATGATTTGTACAGCAAATACCGGTTCCAAAAAATAAATGCCCCACAAAAGAAGACATTACACGCTTTAAGAAACACAAGTTATTCTCCCTTTTTACATTCAGGATCGTGCATCATAATTATTTCCGAACGTGAATTTAAACAAACCCCTGGTTTTTTAATCGTTAAATTATGGTCCCCAAAATGATGCAGCAAGAACTTATCTTTTCTATTCTAATGTCTTCGCTATTCGGAAAAAAATATAAAAAAGGATATCTCTATGAAATACGGCTGCACATTTTACCGAAATCATAAAGTAGAAGGAAACCACCACACAGGTGATTTAAGGAGTTTAGACATGACGAAGATTTTTGTAATTTTCGTAACTTCGATGTTGGAAAATTTTTCCAAACTTAGATATAATGTAAAACCATTGATAATTTCTCGAAAAATTTGCAATATTCTTGATTTTCCTGATCTCGAATTTAAAAAGTACAATCTTTGTAAAATTTCTTTGATTCAATTTTCATTTATATTATACTCTTAAATGCTCTTAAATAAATATTATTGTACATCACGATTCAATTGAGAAATATTCAAATCCAAAAATTTCAAATATTTAAACGTACAGTGATTAAAAGTGTATTTGTCTACAAGTCGTTTCAATATGGTACATTTACACAAAGCAGATTTCTCTCTTCTTTAATTCGCGATTCGTCCATTCCACATTGTTCGAGCGATATTAAAAATGTTACGATTCGAGACAGCATACTTTCTCAAATGCATGCGCGACCGGAAAACATTGCACATTGAAATTCGATGAGGTTGTCCAAATCTGAGGCGTATTTGTTGTTCTCCATATTGATTTTGTCCAGGTTGCTTTTTCGAAAGACAAGCAAGAAACGATTCTGCCATCAGGATCATCTGTCTCCGTTTGTTTTTATATTTGTCTCTTTTGCGGGGTTAGCAAAGTTCCTCCTCTCCTTTTCCTTTGTTTTATGAAAATTTTATTTATTATCCAGTATATAACAACGTAGCTTTTAATTTCTCAACCCCTTTTTTGATTATAATTTCATACAATGATGGATTATGGGATATTGAATATTTAAAATTCAATAAATGTGTTCGGTTATTCCGTTTGATTTCAATTTTCTGTTGAATGGAAAATTCTGTATTTTATATATTTTATATAAATTGTTAAACGATCAATCTTTTCGCTTGTATAATAATTTAATCATCTAACACACATTTGAAGTAAGTGAATCATAAGTTAGAGATTTCTAAACTTTGTAGAAGCAAGTTTTCATCAAATCAATTAAGCAATATCATTTTCACGCTGCTGTGAGAAAAATTAAATAGTCTAACACTCGATATTCCCTGCCGTGAAAAGAAGTGACAGATTTTCAAGTCACGTAAAATGTCATTCTTTTAAAAGACGTAGACTTATTCCCAGGCTCTGGCTCTGAGCTACAAATATGCTTTCTTGGACAGATCTTGAAATGTTCGCCAATAAAATTCCAAGGAATCGTAAAGTTACCCCAGAGAAATGCAATTCCGTTTCCACGACGGGGGACGGTATATATACCGCGTTAAAATTTTAATATCGCCAACTGCTGTAAATCATATTTCCCTCTCACCGGGATTTTTCAACGATTGATTCGGAATTCCATGAAACATTTAATATCCACGACGCGTCCACCACACCATTTGAAAAATCTACCCTCTTCTTTTCGACGGGAAAATTTTTATTTTTCGACACGATGTTTCTTCCATAACAACATTTTCTCCACGTTCGTTCGAGTTTCTTTTCGAGATCGATTTAATATTTATCTTCCTCTCTTCAATTTTCAAAGTGAATGGAAGTATCGATATTTAGATACGATGAATTATAATTTTTTTTATATTTTTAGACTTAAGAATTAATTTCAATTTGTTAGATGATTCGTGAGAATGGTTTAATCGCAGGATTGAAAAATTCTTGGAAACGCAAATTCTCTCGTCAATATAAATTAAAATATGATTTATATAATTTCTTTTTTATTAACCGATGAATTAATCGGACTTAAACTCCTAGAGATATTTTGTATGAATCTAATAATATCAGAATAATTTATGCGTATCAGATTTGCGTTATCCGCGTGTATCAAGATCAGTCTCTATCGCGATAAATTATACAAAGGCATCGAGCAGAATTCCCAATTAATTTGCATAATGGAGAGTTCTACAATACAACGCATTCTAATTAGAACGAAAGATCAAGATGGTGGAATCGACGGTCGAGAAAGGAATAGGGAAAACTAATTTCGTCCGTTTATTTACATCGACCTTTATATATTTCCTCTTCAACTTTATTTCAACTTATCGTTCGACGATTATTAAGTTAATATAATAAAAAAAAAAAGTATATGATATAGAATATCATACAAAGAATAATATAAACAGAGCGTAAAAATTATTCCCAAACCATATATAAATAATTTTAACAAAAGCTCGTTTATCTCGATGTAAAATTTCAATGAACAATAATCTTGAAAAATTAGAAATTGCGATAAAACTGTTAAAATGTTAATAAAAAACGCCATTTATAATTACGAAATACGATCTAGCTTACCCTGGAACAACATAAAAAAAATTAACGAAGTGATTTTATCACTGGTGAAAAATTTTCGAAAATAATTTAGACGTCAGCGAATCCATTGCTTATCAAATTTAGCTTAGACTCTATTAGATTTAATATCGTAATTCATCGCTGTGAATAGACTTTATGCACTATTTACCCACATCGAATTCGCGATCTAAAAATGTAAAGAAAGATAAAGCAGGGGGATGGAAGGATGATCGATTTATCAGTTACGGTCAGAAATGGTTGGAGCGTTTGGCGCAATGGGTGTATCCAGTTTTATCGGATTTCTTTTTTATCTTGGCCCCCCATCGAAAATTACTGAATGTGCCAATCGAGAAGAGACAATGGCCCGCTGTTTCTAGCCGATACCTGACCCGACTTAAACTACGAGGTAGCCAACGTTAATTGGGACAGCAGTGTGGCACGGCTAATAACATGTTGCCAGATAGGCCATCGTTCGCCCTCTGATTGGTGTAACTCATCCCCTTGTTGCTTCATCATGATCGAGCTTGTATTGATTGCGAGACAAATAAGAAACACCTTGATTCGATCTCATTTAATAAAGAAACGATCCGTCGGGATTTTTAATCAAGCCGATCGATCCAACCATTGAGATACCATTCTCGTTATTTACTTCACTTTCGATTAGATAGAAATATCTTGATATTTATATTTAGTTATTGAAGTTTCTGAATGTTAAAAAAATAATTATTGGGATTTCAATAATCAGATTAATCGAGGTACCTGTTATATTTATATTCTACGAGAATAAAATAATTTCTATCGGGAACGAGGTTATCCTTTCAATCTTTTGTTCTTTGACGATGATATATTATTTGAAATAAATAAATTTGTTTGATCGAAATAAAAATTATTACATCCCACACCGAAGTCGAAAATAAAGAAATTTATATTATAATGCAAAGTTAATATCGAACCTTTAGATTTCTTAAAATTCACGGTTCCAAAGAAAGTGTTAATTGTTGAAGATTTTTTCAATATATTCTATATAAGTGATACTTATATTATCGTAATAATTTTGCGATCTTGGAAAGAAAATCAACGAAACTCGAGGCACTCGACTTGACCACTTTTACAACAAGATGTTTCCTGCGATATATCTTTGTCTTTGTTGTGCACGTCTTAGGATAGCCTCTATCACGATTATAGGATTCATAAGTGATTACGAATTGACGGTAAACTAAGTGATCGAGTCCGGCAAAGCTCGATTAAAATTTAATCCCGTCCGTGCCCTGCGCTTCCCAATCACTGACGCTGAAATGACAATTACCTTGCATCGATGCTCCGCTCTAATCTGCGGGATTAAATTTGAGACGGGGAGACAATGTCCTTAAATACCATTTAACCACACGTTCGTGAACTTAGCCCCAACGATTATTAATTTCCATTCGCGCGAGGCTAGTAATTAACAATGGCCTCAAATACGCAAGTAGGTCTCCAATAGTTCGTACAACTTCGAAATCGTTATTCCATCTCCGATAAATTTATAAGAAGAACGAAATTTGGCTAGCTTGGATAATTTTTTTCTTCTCTTAAAATCGATAATAACCTGATGTTAACAGATGAAGCGAGCTTCCCTCCAATTTTCCCTACAGATTAATTTCCTAAATTTTCTTTCTAACTGTCACCAACCTCTTCCTGATAAATTGACGAACGTTAAAAAAGGTAGATTGACAATTGCTTTTCGTTATACCTCTCGCTTATTTGTTCGTTTCAATAACTGGAATTCAACGACGCTTCAAAAATCTAATCCATTGATTTACAGTCGTTCTAGATAAAAACCTGAAGAAAAGTTGAGCTCGTAAATATTCGAATAATTGTTTCGCCCGAGTGTTTTTAACCACGGGTTGTACGTTCTCATTGACCGACCCCTCTCCCTCCTCCCCCCATAAATCAACCGGCCATATCCTCTTTGGAATCCGACAATTTAATCCAACAACATAGGATTTCTAGAACTATTTTTTCGCGGCCTCATTGACCCACCTCGTATATTATTTTATACGAGTGCAACTTTTTCCCTCCCGAATTCCGTCGAACGTACATCCTCCTGTGTCGTTTCGAACTCGTTTCGAATTTTCCTCGTTTTTTTTTTTTTTCCACCCACCACGAATTCAACACGTCGTTCTCTCCTCACGTTTCATCCTCGTAGCGAGCGACGGTATCGAATGAATGAATTTCGAATTTTTATTTTTATTTTCTAACCAAGAAACAGGATTTGAAAGGGTAACGCGTTTTCAAGTTGCACTGAATCTCAACTTTTCGAAAACGATCGTTTTTCGTCATCTACGACCAAATGATCATCTTCTACGTTGATCAAGCTCGATCGAAAAGGATCTGTTGGTAATGCTGCGTGTTTGTGGAGCGAGATGAAGTGTGCACGAATCGATTCCGTGTTTGAGAAGATACGTGGAACGAATCATGGTTTGGAAATTATTAAAAAAAGTGTATAAGCAATTTTGGCAAATCAGTTTATCGTTCGGATAGGAAGATTCCTTATTTTGCATCAAAGAACAACATTGTTATAATAACATAATTAATTTCTTATAACAATTGAAAGATACAAAAGATAAATTTTGATGACGTGTAAATTAATCGGTTGGAGATAACTTTTTATTTTTATATTTTAAGAAATTATCGTACTCGTATCAATCTTGATCGATCGATCTATAATTCTGGAACACTCTATACTATGTATCCATGTTTAAACGTGTGTAATATCCAGTACCGTTCGTGTCTGCGCGTCGTACGTGCAATATTGAAAAAAATTCACTTCATTGATCGTGTTAAATCTGCGTCCGTGTTTCGAATGCACTTTATACAAAATTTTTACTCGACATTAAACGCAAACGAACTTTTGGTATATTGTCGAAAAGGGATTAAACTCGACTCGCTATCCCACTAACTTTGAATGTAGCAGTCGGAAAACTGCAACTAAAACGTTAAAATTTATCGACCGACCCAAAAAGCAACGTCGGTAGGTTGTGGGTTAAGCATGGATTACATCATAAATGCTCACTAACAATTTTATCTGCTACGGTATTTACGCTCAAAGTAAATTATTTTCTCCCGTTTCTTTTTTTTTTTTCTTCTTTTTTGCTCGCGAAGACTATCATTTTGGGCGAAATTGCATACGAAATTTTTAATAATGATAAGCCTGGAAAATGTACGCGACCGAGAAAAGTTAAGGGCATCTCGGTTTACTGTTTCAAAAAAGATCACGTTAATATCACGCAATTTTTGAAAGTTATATACCCACGATTATAAAAGAAATTTAATCTTTTAAAATAAATGGTCAAACCTTGCGCAAAATTTCAAACATTTTTCCTTTCAATTTATGCTTGCTTTTATACTTTAACGAAGAGAAGATATTTTTTATGCTATATTATGTGATAATTTTAAAAAACTATATTATACTTTTCCTTTATTTCGATAATAGTTTTTTCATAGTGATTTTAATAAATTTTTGAAACCGAAGAAATATTCCAAATAATAGAATCGTAATCGTGATCTCAAATTTTTTTTTATGCACAAGTCCATGGGATGAGAAAATTTTTCAGATTTGTATAAAATATTTTCAATCAAGAGATCAGGAGATATATCGGTGATCGTATTTTATCCAATTTCGTGCGGAATAAATTCATTGATTTTAGCAAAGTATCTACTTTGCTTCTTCAGCAAGATGCAGAGAAACTCGTAACCATAAAGTCAGAACTTTTACGTTCTTTGCCATCCTATCCGGTTGATAACGTGCGCAGAGGAAATGTGTTTGTACACAAACACATAAAACACACAAAAATGATATATGGAGCACTTGTGCAAATTATTAAGTTTTCTCATTTTTTTTTTTTCGAGAAATTTCTTTAATTTCTTGCAGAAATTATTAATCTTCTCGTGCTTTTTTTCAAGTCTACGTGCTTATAATGTATTGATTTGACTGATATAAAGATCGATTAAAATTTTCAACATTTTTTCCCTCGAAGTTTTAGAAGAATTAAAAATATTGTTATATTTATAATCTAATGTCTGAATCCTTTTTTACCATTTTCCTAAACAAACAAAAAGAATCGTAAAACATGACAAATTAGATACAATGAAATTCGTCGATATTCACTCACGATAAATTTCCTTGGGAATAAAAGACAGATGCACTTCATAAGATATAATAAACAAAGTCAATATGCCATTGCATATTTATTATAATTAATAATATCGAAAAATACGAAAATAAAAAGCGAGAAAACTTTCCATCCTTTCCTCTATCTTTAAACGCAGAGATGATCAATTCTGTTTCCTTTCTATACGCAACATTCGTTGCATCAACTCTTGATAGACGCACTTTCCTTTTTCAGATGAACTTTCAGTCAATTTTTCTTCTTTCATTTTAATTCTTAATTCCCTTCCTTTGATTTTACGACACGTTTTACGATTCTTCCTTTTCTTTCCCTTTTCTTTCTTTTTCGTTTCATCCACGCTCATTTCCGCAACCGGATACTGTACTGAATTATGTAAGTTTTTGCAACGACCACGTCCCTTTTTGTTCTCTTATATTACGTGAGCTTGTTCGTTTGCTAATTGCACCAGTGTTTCTCCTTCCGTTTAATGTTACCGTGGTAAGAGCATTAGGGGGCGCGGTAAGCGAATTTGTCAAGTCGCCGGATTCGTCGTTTGCGAAGAAATTTGAGAAAAATTTAAAGGTATTTTCGAATTCTTTGAATTATTTAGCTTTTCAATTTAATCGAATCCATCACTAGACTCTTATACTCTTAGCGTTATCCAAATTTTTTCGATCATGTATTTACGTTCCAAATCCACAATCTATATAAATAAACGGATAAAAACTAAAAGTTTTTGTAAAAACTAATCAACTAGCAATATGGAAATAGATTTTCTTTTGGGATTAAAGTGCCCAGAGAAAGGATCATGTAAAAGTTTCGCTTTTAGAAACGATTATCCTCGGAAATATTTAATCCCTAATTAAAAATAATGTTGAATCCATACAGGATGTTTAAAAAATTGAAAGTAAATTTAAATATGGAGTTCCAAGATAAAACCAGATGAACAAAATTCTGATTATTGTAATAGAAAAATTTCCATCAGATTGTTATTACCTTTATTCCATTCTCAAAAAGGAGGAGAGAGAAAAAAGAAGGATCGAACGCAGGCAGGAGAAAGACATTTGTCCAATTCGTGGAATCGCATAATAATGGCTTGGATTCTGATCGAGTATCGAAATTGGCTTAACCTTGCACTATACAGCCTCCCCATCGCATTTCCATACACCCTTAACTTTCCCACATCTAAACTCACCAGATTTCTAAGCACGTCGTCTGGCACGTTTCTGGTGGAATTGCAGAGTGCCCTGGCAGCACTGTGAGAGAAAATCACCGGCGCCCTCGTCGTTTGCAGGGCCGCCCTCATAGTCCTTGTCGAGACATGAGAGAGATCCACTAGCATTCCCAGTCTGTTTAGCTCCCTGACAACTGCCTGAAAAATAATAAAAAAAAATAATGTGCATATTTCCTCCCTCCACCCCCATCTCTCCCATTTTAAACTTCGACCCTTCCTCTTGAAGGAGAAAAATAAGATTACGACAACCTGCAACGTTGTAAAAATATTTAATCTCTCCTTATCCGAAAAAATTAACCCCGATTTTATCGTCCACACCTTTGAGATTTCTTTCTCTTCAAATTACAAAGAATAAGTAATCCTCAAATAAAACACCTTTAAATTAAAAAAAAAAACAAATAAATTATTCCTGATTCTCCACGTTATTAACACACAAAAAAAAAATAAAATAAAGGAACGAGGCCGTTGTTAAGAGGGGGGAGGGTTTCGGGAATCGACAGGGGTTTTAATACGCGAATTCGATCGAATCGCGCGTAATTCCGCGAACACGGTTAGAATGCAAATTTTCGGGCCGTCCGGCCGGCGAAGAGATTACGTGATTTTACAGTTTGCATTACCTTTAGCCGCGGTACCAACTTTATTCGGTACGCGGGACGACTCGAATTTCGCTTCGGCAGCCTGCGCGGCCACGTGTCCCTGTTTTGCATTCGCCTCTGGCCACCGGCATTATAGAAATTAACTGACATAACGAATTGGCCTGTGCATTCTGCCGTGATGCATGCACGCGGCTCTTTAATTAACAGAACGAAACTCGCGGAGCGCAACATTGGGAGCGTAACTTGCTGCGTTGCTACCAATTCTTTTTTCCTTTTTTTTTTTTTTTTTTTTAATCCAACATCCCTCCTCCCTCGACCATTTTCTTCGTTTCGTTTTTTTCCCGCTTTACATTTCTCTATCTCGCAACCGAGACTTAACCGCCTTTGAATCGTGGACAACTCGCGAAAACGGAAATATACGTGAATATCGCCGACCATGCGCATTTTTCGTGCCGTATTTTTTTTTGTGAGAAGGAATTATTCCAAATATAATTGTAAAACGAGGTTCAAAAAGCTTGGAAGATAATAAGAAATTTTTATTGTTTAATTATTATTTAAAAACTGGCTCCATATGGAAATTTTTAGAATGGAAATCGGATTAGAAAGTTTCATGGAAATTGACTTTGCGACGTAAATGAACGTATTAGTTTAGGGGTTGATTCGTTTGCGAAGGAAAGGGGGGATTAGAGGGATGGTTCTTCTTTAACGAGATATTTGGCTACAGTTCCCAGTTTGGGTTTAGATAACGTTGATTTTGCAAATTATTTAAATTCGAACAGATCCATAAAGGCGAAATTTCATATTATATTTCGAATCGAATATAAAATATTTCAAAATCGCGCCAATTCGAAGTTGAAATAACTCAACAATTTACGATCCAATGATAGGTCTCGAATTTATTAAATAGTTAAATAAAATTAAACAAAAAAACTCTCGATTCGACATGTCAAAAATTTTTTTTTTCTCTTAGTGCCGAATTACTATACAAATAACACCGATCAATCTGGCACAATTACTCGGAGGCAATTACACCGTGAAAAGTCTTACACACACACGCGCGCGCGCGTGTGTGTGTGTGCTGCAACGGTAGAGATACCGTTAATTCGCCGCGATTCCACAGGGCGTTGATTAAGAAAGATGATCGAGGGACTTGACACGGGGGAGAAGGATGGGCCTCGAAGTGTTGCTCGGCCTGGAAGAATGATCACGGTTGAAGGGTGAAGGAAGGGTATAGGAGGAATCACGATAGAAGGGAGGGTGAGGACGATGAGGGTGAGGGGTGAAAAATGGCGGAGGGAAACGTCGGTATTTCGACCGATGAACATTTGTCGATGGCGTAAGCAAGCCGCCCCTCTTCTATCGCGGGGAAAATAGAAGGAAAAAGCCTGGCTGCGGTGCATAGACCGGAGAGGGCGTCGATACGGGAGAAAGGAAAGGAAGGAGCACAATGGGTGCTGCCTTCTTTTTTTTTTTTTTTTTTTTCCCTCTCTTTCTTCTTTTTTTTTTTTCCTCTTTTTTTTTTTTGTAAAAGCACCCCTGCTTTAATAAGAAGCCAGTGATGCTCGTTTTTCCTCGGCACGCGCGATTTTGCAGAGACAACGGGGACAGAGGTGTTTCCATCGATTTACCGCCGCTTTTCAAACACATACACGCGACGAGTATGTTATTTAAAACCGAGTTGATGACGAAGGCGAATGTAATAAACGGAGATTTTTGTCAATGGAATAATTGACAATTCGTGGAAGAAGAATCTTGTGTCCGTTTCTTTTTTTTATTTATACTTGTGAAATATAAAAATTTCTCCGAGAGAAACGTTATTTTTTATACGGAACAATTGGCGAGCGATCATCTAATCCTCTCAGAGATTAATATAACAACGCGTGTCCAACGCGTTTATCGCGAAAAATTGCATTCCTCTCGACGTAGCATCGACGTATAAAGAGACACGTGTGCTTGCAACATAGGAGAAATATAGAATATAGGCGGATACGGGCGTCGGGTAATCGAAGAACGAGATAGAAAAGGAACAGGGGGAAAAATATCGTAGATATCGCGTGCACAACAAGCACACATCGAGGGCTCGAAATCGTTCGGCTCGAAATATATATTTGGTCCACCGTGTATACGAGATATAGGTTCGAATTTAAATGAGAAAAATGCATCGGGGCGCGAAACTTTGTGCGGCGCGCGGGGACAAATAAATAGATAGGAAAAGGTGGTCGCAGGATTTTCAGCTGTCGATTTCCTTTATTTTTCGGTTCCGGATCATTTTTCAAACCGAACGTGGAAGCGTTATTCGTTTTCAGCCGTTCCCCCCTTTTTCTCTCTCCTCCTTTTTCTACCACGAGGAATCGACAAATTGCGGATACTACGCGTTTAACGCGGTTCTGGCTTTGCTTCTCTCTCTCCACTTAGGTTTTTTCCTTCGATGTGTCTCTCTCTTTTAGAGAGTTGAGAAGTAAAGAGTCAGATGACGAGAAGTAAAAATAATAAACGGAAGTAAGAAAATCTCTTTCGGTAATGCTTTACGTATAAATGTGAAAATAATTCTACATTTTCCAAAAATTTTTGTCCTCTCGTCATTATCATTGATCATAAGTAACTTTCTTCACACGCAGAATTTTCAAATAACATTCCTTTTCAAATTTATCGTGATCACAAAGATTCGATAATTATTGAAACAATTAATGACGACGCTGCTACGAAAATTACCCGATCCGATTCCCATCATCGAATAACGCAAACTTCGACACGAAATAACAGATTTATTCGACATCTCAACGATTTATTCGAAGATGTTCTCGCCTTCGAACACTTACGTAACGTTATCTCCACTGTATTGAAAACCTCTCGAATTCGATATCACAGAGACAAAAAGCGATCGAGTCGATAAAAGAAGGAAGAAGGGAAAATCCTTTCGGTTACATCACGAAAATTATTTTCCCCAATGTATCCCTGTGAAAGGTTTCGCGTGCACGGAGGGGAAAGGAGAAAGGGAAACAAGACAAACGGAATAGCTTTGGAATCCTCAGATTAGTGGAATTTTGTAGTAAATCGTCTGGCGGGGTTGGCGGTGCCTGCACAATAACGATTTTGTACCGACGTTGTTTCGATATAGTCGGGGAGGAGGGGGAGGCGCGCTCCAACAATCGAGCCGTGTCTGGCGACGTGGCTTTCGTGTGTTCGCGCACACGGATTGGACCACGGTGGCGGTTGATGCTCTGGTTGTGCGTGTGCATGTAAATGAGAGGAGGAGGGGGAGCGAGGAGAAAAAGAAACGAGAGGAAGGACGAGTGGAGTCCGGAAGAAGGGGGAAGATTAGGGGCGGAGGGGTTGGAAATAGTGGAAGGTGAAAGGGTGGTGGGGGAAGATAGCAGAGATGGCTTATTTGATTTACGTTCTCCCTCGCGTTCTCTTTTCTTTTTCTTTCCTTCATCTCTTTCTCTCTCTTCCTCTCTTCCTCTTTAATTTTTTTTTATCATATGGATAGAGAGGAGGGAACTTTTGCAGGATCGATGGAAAAAAATTGAGTCCCAGATCTGTGTGTGTTGGAGATGTGAAAGATTCGTTCGATATTCATACGGATGCCGCGTGTGTCGAAATATGTAAAATATATGCGAGCAATATGGGAATACAGGGAGAACGCGTATGTCCATACGTGTTATGCTGATATGGAATATCGTATTCGTTTCATTGTTTTTTTTTTTTTTTTTTTAAGATGCGATCTAAGTTGAAATATAATAGTAGCCGTCGCACTCGTTCTTCTTCCACAATGTGTGCTTTCACTTTCACGTATCGCGATAATCGATTAATTTATAGTTGCACAAAATTAATTAATTCAAGTTAAACGATACAACGTTCTCGCAACGCAGAGAGCAGAGAGCGACGCGTCCGTTCCGCTCCGTGTCTCGAAAACGACTCCGTTAAATCGATATTTATATATACATGTATAATTTATGGATATCAATGTCGACCGATTGTTGTCACTTCCTGTGCCGCTTTGTTCACGTTTTGTTTCATAACGTTCCACACATCCTGTGCCCGTGAAATTAATTTTTTATATCTTGTACGAAGAAACGTTTATTAAAAAATATGTTAAATTTTTGTTATAGAAGATCCTCGAGTGTAAAATTAAAAATTTTTAAGATCAATAAATCCGAGCATTCTTTAATTTTTCCACGATAACGAATCTAATAAAAGGGATGCACGTTTTCTCTTTTTGTAATGTTTAAAATATATACGTGTAAAAACACGAATGTATGCATTCTGCAAACTTTTTTGAATTCTCTAATAATAACAAAACAAGAATAACTTACTCTCAAATTCCATTATTCTATTTATTTCCATTTCTTTCTAATATGTTCCTTTTCTGATTTTTCTTTCTCTCTCTCTCTTTCTGGTTTCTTTCCCTTTTACCGATATATTGGGATTCGTGTGCTAGAAATTCGGGTGGAAAATTCTGTTCGGTACCATTTTACCGGTGTGAAAGTTTGCGGTGAGATTCCATTGAAATGGGTCACGCGCGCATAAGTTGGGAGAAGAATGAAGAATCGTGGCATAAATAGAGCGCGCATCGTCATTGATCGCTTTTCATTGATTATTATTTATCACCGTGCATCGGGAGTTTATCACGTTACGTGTATAAAAATATGTCGTTTATCGATTACCGATCGATCGATCGATCGTTCTTCGATACTTGCCCGCTTATTTTCAACAAGCTGCAGAAAATATTCAAGCGAAACTTTATAAATGGAATGTAAATCGAATGGAAGCTTATTAATCTTTATGATATTTTATAATACGAAATTCTGAAATATTCGTCCGAAAATTCTTGTCGATATTGTTTTTAATTCAATACAGTACCAATTACAAATATATATTATTATCCAAGAAATTATATTAGAGATTCTTATTTTATTTAATAATATAATAATTATAATAATTAAAAAATTCTTTTTCTCCCATCTCTGGAATAAAATATGTTATATATTCCTTCGAACGAATGATTGAATTAAAGCAAAATACGAAAAATCTTATCTTAATTTCGTAATTTCGTATTTGTTAACTCACCTTTCCAAACTCACTGAGGCCCGGCGTCGTATCCTGGGTACTGTTCGTCTCGCCAACTGAACAGACTGCCCTGCCAAGAAAATGTCTGTTAAAACTCTTTTCTCCTCTCGCGAAAAACCGGACGGAAAATTCAATAATTTTTCAATACACACGCCTTCGTTTTTCTTCACTCGGTGAAACACCGATAACATTTTTCACGTGTCGATTTCCCCCCACTTCCTGCTCTTTCCTTTGTAATGATAGATCTAGATATCTATAAATTTCGACCTGTCCCTTGATAAATCGAACACCAGGGGGAAGGAAATTTTAGATGGGAAGTAAACAGTTAATAAATCGAATTTAATACCATTCATATTACTTATTCTGACGAATTTCTTCTTCCGTATCAATCAATGTAATAATAATAATAATAATAATAGATCCAAAAAATTCTAAGAATTAAATAATTACATCTCTAAAAGAAATTATTTATTAAATTGACTCTTCACTCTGATCTCAACTTAAAATATTCCAAAAAAGGAAAACTATACAAATTTCTTTTCTGGAATATTTCACAAATCACCTCCTTCTCACGAAATTAAGAATTAAAATAAATTACCGATCGACATTTCGTACAGATAATAATAAATTACACGGATTTAAAATAGTGTATAATTCAATGTCGAGGATCGTTTTAAAAATCGAGGAAAATAATTTATCATCGCAATTAAAGAGCGATCCCCGGAGAAGGAGACAATTTGGTGGGAGGGATGATAGTAGTATTGCGGAGAGGGTAAAACGGATAAAAGGTAAGATCGAACCCATAGAAAATTTAATCCGACCCGCGTAATCTTTCTTCTCTCGATTCTCACTTCGATGCTTGCCTCCTTCGTTGTGGAAGGAACGAGGAGGAGGGAGGGGGATGTCGACGACTCCTCGTCATCGAGAACCGCGGAAAATCCAATCGTCTCGGTGGAGGGGAGAAACGGTGGACGAAGACAAAAGAGAGAGAGAGAGAGAGAGAGAGAGAGAGAGAGAGAGAGAGAGAGAGAGAGAGAGGACGCGGCTCTAAGAATTGATGTTAGGCCAATGGAACACATTCTCGAAAGCGATTCGGCCATTGTCGCGATGGAACGAGTGGTTTGATGATAACCACGAGGGGATGCAAATGGGTATATTTCTCTCCTTCCCTTCCCTATTTTCTCTCTCTTTCTATCCTTCGAGGGAGATATCGTTCGATCGAGCGGAAGAATCGAGAATACCATTTCTTTTTTTTTTCATTCCAAAAATTGAAATTACGAAACAACGGAACAACAGAAATTTTATCGATCAATTTACTTACGAATTGAAATTTTTGATCTCAATTGTAAGAAAGAAAAGAATCCCATTTTCCTGACCTTACATTTTACACGATTTCTCCATGCAACGATCAACGAACGGAACATGTCGTATCGATCGCGTGGAAAAAGAAAGAATCCAATTATCTCCGCGTAAGCCTCGACAAATCCCTCCGCCATCCTGCCTCCCCCCTCGCGATTCGTCTTCTACACGGAAACTGAATTCCATTAGATAGAGAATCCCCCACCGACGATACGACATCCTTTACCTGTGTTCCTTATCCTGGATCCGTTTCGAGGAAAAGTGAACGAAAGGGGGAGGAGATATTCGCTCCGGTTTCTTATTTACGTGGGACGATGGGGCGTCGAGGGGCGCATAAACCTAAGGCAAGGATTGAAAAGCGGCGGGCCATGTGAATCGGGTCGTGAGACCGCGAGCGAGGCCATTGTCGTCGTCCCTCGATACTTTCGCCTCGAACCGGTTAGTTACGAGCCGTGGGACGATATTCGCATCCGCGACACCGCGGATCGGAGGGGTCATCCCGTCTCGAGCTATAAATCCCCGGCTTCGTGGAATTATTCCACGACTTAATGGCGGCAAGGAGGCGGGTATGTAGGTCGCGTTGTGTGGATATGTTTCAAGGAGTGCTCTTTGTTTTCCTCACAAGTGTTCCTCCCTCTTTTCCTCTTCGTGAAATTGATGGGGAGGATATCTAAAAGGAACTTGTTATTTCGATATTCTTGCTCCCTTTTATACAGCGAAAGTGTATCTCACTCTAAGATTGTTCTCGTTGGATCCCTTTCCGTTCATTCATACTTTGCTCCAAAAAGAATTGTTCTGAAGTATCATGCATTTGTGATTAATATACAATTATTGTATAAATAATTTAACGAATAAAAACAGTGCACGAATCGACCATTATTGCATTTTTTCAAATCATTTTCTTCGAATTGTTGTATAATGTAAAAGAAGCAACGTAGGCTTAGAAAAAAGAAAAAAGAAATTCGAGCAACATAGTTTCGTCAAACGTTCATCACGTCTCGAAAAATTGAAAATCAAACGCGAAACCTAGATCCAATCCAAGCAACGAACTGGACCGAATGATCTTGTCTCGAAGATCTTTCTCGTATTCGACTTTTTACGAGAAGGCTTGATCCTCCCCAAGAATCTCTCTCATTCTCGATTGCTGATGTAGAAAAAGTTTCCTTCGCTACGCTTTTCCTTTTCGCTCGCTGTTGTATTTCAACGAAAATCCAACGGGGGATCCCCTCCTTCGCGTTTACAGGTTGCAAAGTTTCTTATTATTTCCTCCTCGGCGTGGAAACTCGAAATCACCCGTTTCTCGGTGACGTCTCGATGCAAGTTTTATGCGTGACCGTTGCAAATGAAACGGTCTTCGATTCCAAAGTTGGAACTTTGGAATTTTTACACATCCTCGAATTTTAAGTTTAATCAAGAGATTTCGTAGAAAATTTGCGATAAGAAAAAACGGAATCTTTAAGACGATTACTGTTGTTGGTTCGAAATTTTTGGAGAATCGAGAGAATATAACCGTGTACGCGGGTAGAGGAAGGAACGGAGTACTTTTCGTTTCCTTTGAAAGAAACAAAAAAGTTCTTCGCCCGGTTACGTTTGTTCGCTGTAACGCTGTGGGTCTTGGCAGGGCGGTGGAAAATTTTCTGTTCCCCGAGGTTTTGGATTGCGTCGGGCTCTTTCAACGGTTACAAAGGGGTAAAAAGTGGCCGGCAAAAGCTGCGAGACGATGCGAGTTCCTTCGAATTAATTGAAATGGAAAAAGGATCATTTGGTCGAGTCAAATGTTTTTATCGCAATCCGCGGCTTGATCGAACGATTTGCCATTTTTCTTTCGTGCATCCTTTTGCTTTGTTGGTATTTTTATATGATGCTTGAGGGAAGGATGCAAGAGAATAAATAAAATTTTAGTATTTATTAATTCAATTTTTGTGATGTAATGATCGTGTATCAAAAAGGGAAGTTTTAGATTTTGACAAAGAAAAAATTGATCATTTGAATAATGAATATTTAAACTTTGCCACAAAGTAACGA